>NW_026000221.1:23225182-23273545 GCF_001458135.2 Marmota marmota marmota
AGCCTCTGGCCTGGTTCATTGGAGACTGAGAGGCAGTTGTGTGGACTGGGTGAGCCACCAGCTCGGGATCAGAACCACCACGCAGCTAGTGGGCCAAGCCCAGGGTCAAGTCTGTCCCTGGAACTGGCAATAGGACCGCCTCCCGGAAGTAAGAGAAGCCCATAAATAAATATCTATATAAATATATTTATATAGATATTTATTTATTTATTTTATTAGCAGGGTCTTGCTGAGTTGCTGAGGCTGGGTTTGAGCTCATGATCCTCCTGCCTCAGCCTCCTGAGTCGCTGGGATTACAGGCACGTGCCACTGCACCTGGCTGTCTATACATTTTTGATTCACGTCCCCCAGGGTTTATACCAAACCGAACCCTTTCAAGCTAAATCACCTCCACAGCCACAGAACCAACCAACCAAAGGAACTGCATTCCCCGCCCCTCGATTCTTATTCCTTGTGTGAAAAGATGCAGAGAATCTTTTATTACTTTTCCTTCTCTTCCCTTTAAATATATAAAAAAACATATTTGCCCATAATATCACTGTTCAGATAAATACAACATTAAAAAAAAAAGTAAAATAATGACAATAGATAAAATTTATTGACCACTAGTCACTGTTCTGAGCACTTGATTCTCCTTTACTCGTGTCAGGTGGGTACCATTTTTATTCCCATTTTACAGATGATGAAACAGGGGCAGAGGGGTCAGGCCACTGGCCCAAGGTTACCCCACCAGTGAGTGGCAGAGCTGAGATTCCATTCCAAACACTCGGGCTCTGGGGCCCAGGTTCTTTACCTGAATTCCCAGTAGCCTTATAAAGGTAGATTTTTTTTTGTTGTTGTTATTTATTTATTTTCATGTGGTTCTGAGGATCAAACCCAGTGCCTAATACATTGGAGGCAAGGGAAGGGAGGGACATAGGGGTAGGAAGCACGGTGGAATGAGATGGTCCTCATCACCCTAAGTACATGTATGACGGCATGAAGGATGTGACCCTACCTTGTGTACAACCAGAGATGAAAAGTTGTGCTCTATGTGTAATATGAATTGCAATGCATTCTGTTGTCATATATAACAAATTAAGATTTAAAATTTAAAAAAAATGATATAAAAATGTAGATTATTTACTCCAGCCAGTGCTCAGGATTTATCTTTTCAGTTTTATTGTATCGTTGAACAATTTATCCCAACTGGGAATTGGGACATTAAAGTCGGTACAGATGGCCAGATCTGTTAGAACCAGCATATTGGAACCCACTGGCTTCTATCGCTTCTGACTTTGTTTTGAATTTCAGTTTGGGTCAAGGGTGTATCAGACTTCAAAATGCCTACTTCCTTTCAAACTCAGGCATCGCCTCTGTCCCCACGCTTTCCCAAATGTTTTGAGGAATAGTAAAATGATATCTTATCCCAGGTGAGAAAATGAACAGAAGTCCCACAAATCTGGTCTCCACGAGAATAAGATGCTTTCCATGAGGAGAATTTCAAGATAACGAAGCCTTCGATTGTTCAGTGTAGAACATTTTTCTCTGAAAAGTTGTGCCACTTGCATGTCCCTTTTATGTGTGTTTGTTGTAACCACTTCTTTATCACCCAGATCTATGATTGTGACCGTTGATGGTACTCCATGTGCACCAGTGGGAATAGGATCTTTTGGGATCAGGGAATTCCAAAGTGCTGCGACGTGGTAATGGTAGCATCCCTTTAGTCACTGACATCCTCAAATTTAAGATCCAAGCAGGATTGAGGGCAGGACATTGCCACTTCGACATGGTTGAAGCCTTTTTGTGGTTGCAACAGGGCTGCGGTGTACTTCTGGGAGGTGCCTGCCGGGTCTTCGTGCACACGGGCAAGGGTTTCTCTGGACAGACGCCTGGGTAGAAAATTGCAAGGGTTGTCCACTTTATTCAGTACGGGCCCAATTCCTCTCCCAAGGACCACACCAGCTGACCTCCCCATCAGCAGTGTGTGAGTGCTCAGATCCTACTCTCCCCACCAACATTTCATCTCATTGGTCCTTTTATGTCTTTCTTGCCTTTAGCTTTTGTATTTTATTTGGTTTTGTCAAACCGATGTTCTTTAAAGGTAATAATTCAACTGGGGTATTTATGAGAGAAATATCCATCCGTTTCCACTGGGCAATGAGTGACATAGAAGCATGTCATGACTTAAAAAGCAACAGATAGAGAAAGAAATGACCTTTCCAAAGAATTGACACTAGAGAGTGTTCCACCGTTGAGCTGCTCACAAAAGAATCTTGGTGCTGAGGGTTTTTTTTTTTTTTTTTAATCCAGGTGAGAAGTTTGCTCCACCAAGATACAAGAAAGAGAAGTTAATTGAGGTTCCAAGGCTCCAGCAGCCGTTCCTCACACCCTGTCCCAAGGGTGACAGTACTGATAGCCAGAGAGAGGGTCCAGGCTTCACCTGATGCTCCGTGGACTTAGGATCTGTCGGGCTTCCTCATCACCGGTCACTTGATGGACATCATTATCCAAAGTACCCGTATGAAGACATGAATTGGTGTGGACATACTTTATATACAGAGACATGAGAAACTGTTCTCTATACGTGTATTAAGAATTATAATGCATTCCGCTGTCATGTATTTTAAAAATAAAATCAACTTTAAAAAAACATTTAGGGGTAGCTTCCTTCATTTCTTCTGTGATGGCCACAGGGTCGCCTTTGATGGACCTCCTCTATATTTTATTGCTGCCCAAGTCATGTTCACTGCACTCCACTCCCAGGGGCTGACTTCTGAGAGAGAACCCTGGATTCCCGGGTCTTTCAGAAACTTCCTTCTCTCCCGCACCTCTCTGGCCAGTCTGCTGGCCTCTCCCCTGCTTAACCCGGGGAAAGGAACCTGTTTCTATCCAAGGGTCCATTCCATCATTTCCACTTCTCACCATTTCTCTTTTTGCATTTCTCCATCCTTCTCCCATCTGCCAATCTGTACCCTCTCTCTACTGGTTCTAGCCGTTGCCTTAATGCTGAGTGATTGTGCCATGAGTTGCTTCACCTCTCTGAGCCCCATGCATGCACCCATACAAAGATGGAACAGTATGGGGATCAGTACCCCATGCCCAGATTCAGGGTTCAGAAACAACAATAGCAACAACAACAACAACAACAACAACAACAAAAAACAACCAATACACTTTGGTTGCATATTAAACCCACCTAAAAATATTCTTCCTTTCCCTGTAGAAATATATTTGCTTTTATTATTTTGCTAAAACACAGTGCCCTCTCTGTCTAGCTTTCATTCCATTATGAATAGAGACAAGAGGATGGGAAGTAGGTCACCTTCCTCCTTGCCATCAGACCAATAGCACAGGTGTGATGATACATAGCAAATGACACCAACCTCCAGGCTGGGAGGGCAGTAGAGACCCGTGGGGACTGTGGCAAACTGAAAAGCAGGGCACATCACTCAGACTCAGGGAAGCCACTAACTGCTGGGCAGCCTGGGGTTGGCCTATCTTGGTTTTTCCCCAAACCCAACAAAACGAGGAAATGCAGACTTTAATACTAAATCTCCCAATATTTCATTTAAAATTTGGCATCGAATTCAACACTAAAATTCTTAGACTCGCTCTATTACTAAGAACAGTGTATCCCTAACAAAAAAGCAGCCTGCTTTCCCGGGACAGCCGGGCTGCTTAGAAGAGTCTCTGCCCCTCTCCAGCTCAGGATGTCCTCGGGGTCTCGTCTGCGTGGTTGTCAGCACCCACACGCTGATCCTAGCATCTCATTTATTGCTTCTTCCCTGGTTTCACTTTGGTACTTTATCTCCGTATCCAGGTTGGGAGCTCCTTGGTGGCAAGCCAGACACTGCACTAGGTTCTAGGGAGTTGCTGGATCCAAATGTCACGGTCCCTGCCCACAAAGGGAGGAGATGGGAAGGAGCGTAATTGACCTTGGGCAGAACAGGACAGGGGAGCACAGGCTGGACTCCCCAGCATTGCACTTCCTGTCCTCTCTTACACCACCTGGTCATTATCTCCATTTTTTTTTTTTTGCACCTGCTAAGACTCATCTGCACTGTCCCTTGACCAGACCACTGTGAAAGTCCCCTGAGTCACCCCCCAGAGCTCTGTGGTCCCCCTTCCCAGACTACTGTGGCTGGGCTCTGGTTTTGTTCAGATGCCACCTCCACCTGCCAAGGGCTTCTCACTCCCCTGAACACAGGCTCGGATCCCGATCGTGGCCCAGGTGCACCCGCTGGCCTGGCCTCTCACCCTGTCCACCCCCGTCTCTCACGTCCCTCTCCACTTCTTGCCTTTTAGTTTCCCGAGTACCTTCTTTCCTCCCATCCCGGGGACTTTTTCTGCCTTTAAAAATCCTTCTCATTTTGCAAATTTTAACTGGAGCCTTGGTTATGGGGGAAAGTCTTTCCAGAGCCCCTAGACTAGGTCAGACTGTCCCGAGGGCTCTGAAATTCCAGGCAGAGATTTTGTCCGTTTTCTTGACCATTATATTTCCAGCAGGTTACACAAGACCTGGCACAGAGTAGGTATCCGATAAATATTTGTTCAATGAATGAGTCACAAACCGCAGAAAAGGTGTGATTTTTTTTAGAAGTACCTGCCAGGTCCCTCTGTCTAAAAATATGCTCTCACTTGACTCCTTTATCGGAAGCTAAGGTCTTTAATTTTGTAGTAAGAAATACGTTTAAAATGCAATTCTTCCAGGAGAGAAAGAGTGTCCTTCTATAGCCTCTTCCTCGGAGTACAATGTAAGAGGAGGCGGGGTAAACTCTTGGCCATCAGATTCTATCCTGTGCCTGATAACTTTTTGATCTGCAGAGCACCAAGTTTCACATGGCGAGATACTCCATCTATGAAAGAATGCATGTCCGTTTCCAGGGTGCGGCTCTTGCATAACATCCTACTTCCTGGAGCCTTACTACCCCAAAGGTGCTCTATAATCCAGTAGCATCGGCATGAGCTGGGAGCTGCTTCGAACATAAACTGCATGTGGACAGGTGCTAGATCACTACTGTGTCCCCAGTAGCCAGAAGGATGTGTGCCACAGAACAGATGTTCAATAAGTATTTGACCAAATGAGTAACGGAAGGGAAAGATGGAGTCAGGGGTGTTGGAATGAGGGGACATTGGAGAAGAAGGAAGAATGAATGAATGTTGGCATGCTTGACTGGGTACGTAAATAACAGATGGCTTCCCTAATGGCACAGGGCCCCAGAGGAGGGGTGAACGGTTAACACTTCCCCAGAAGAAAAGGTGAGCAAGCCATGACCTCGCTGGTCTGAGAGGCAGAGCCTTGTCCTCCATCCAAGAAAGGACCCAGGAAGTAGGCTGCCCTTTCTTGGCCTCACCTGGTCGGTGGCATGGGGGAAGCGCATGTTTGGGGATTAGAAAAAAAAAACGATTTGGCTTAATGAGCAATATTCCTGATACTTCCCAACCTCCACGCGGCCTGCTGAACTTGACCCTCAGCTGCTGCCATGATTGCGCCAATCCCTTCCTCCTCACCAGGCCCACCTGAGCTCCTTGTGACAGCCCGCAGGAGCAGATCACAGCCACAGAGGAGAGAAATAGGAGAACGAGTGACCAAGACTAGGTGACACGTCTGGATCAAGGCCCACAGACCAGGCCGAAGTCCAAGGAGAAACTGCGTTTTCTTATGACCCTGATTCCCAGAAGGCAAGGCCTGTGAACTCTCACCTGCTGAACAGAGTGTCTGGAGAATCCTCAGGGATCAGACAAACGTAAGAAAACTTAGTAGGAATGGAGCACTAACTGTGCTCGGTACTATTTTAGGACATTTCCCGATGTTAACTCATGTTATTTGTATAATAATCCAGTGCAGAACTGTGATCACCTGACCACTTTACAGATGAGGGACGGAGGCAATTAGAGATTGAGTGATGTCACCGGAGGTCACATTGCTGCTGAGTATGTGGCAGAGCTGGGATTCCAACTCATGCGGCCGGGCTCCCCAGCAGGGCCATCCAAAGCCGTCCCCAGCTCCACCTCTGAAGTCAGAAATTATTCAACACACACATCCGTCCTGTGGTCTGAGTGCATCTGCTTAAAACCAGGCTCTCTCTGCAGGAATCCAAAAGCAAAAATAGCCATCCCCTACCCTCATGGAGTGGCTTCGAGAGAGCTTCCTGGATGGGCCGAGGACCCTCTTCCCAGATGTGGACACTTAAAGGCACTTTCTGTTTCATAATTAGAAATGGCAAGAGCTGGATGGTAATGTCACAGTGAAACCCGTTCACTTGTACCTTTAATATGGTAATAATCATAATAAAAATGTTTAAAAAAAAGAGAAAGAAATAGAGCTAGGCATGGTGACGCTTGCCTGTAATATCAGTTACTCAGGAGGCTGAGGCAGGAGGATGGCAGGTTCGAGGTTAGCCTGGGTCACTGAGTGAGACCCTGGCTCAAAGTAAAAAGGGCTGGGGCTGTAGCTCAGGGGTAGTGCACGCAGGCTCAATTCCTGATGCTACCAAAAATAAGAGAGAGAGAGAGAGAGAGAGAGAGAGAGAGAGAGAGAGAGAGAGAGAACACGACTTTAAACCTAGATGTGGGTGCTCTGCCCACAGATCCAGTATTATATCTACCCTAATGTGCTTACTTAAAATACCAGAGATAAGACACACAGACCTGCAAAAGGATTATACCAAAAGGACAATGATATTGACATGGACGGATCATGTGTGACATGATCAAATGCCACCATCCTAACCAAAGCTCTCACCACCCCCATGAACTTCCCTGGAGGTAGGTCAGTGCAGTGGTCAAGTTTATATGTCACCTTGATCGGGCTGTGGGATGCCAGATAACCAGCAAACACTACTCTGGGTGTCCCTGTGAGGTCGTTTCCTGATGAGTTTATCATTGACTAAAGTAGGTGGCCGTTCTCCCCAGGGCAGGTGGGCATCGGTCAACCTGCAGAAGGTTCCAACAGAACAACAGGCAGAGGCAGGTTGGGTTTGTCTTCTCTGCCCCAGCTGAGACATCCAGCCTCTCCTGCCCTCAGATCATGGTGTCCCTGGGTCCCTGGCCTTCAGACCCAGACTGGAACTTACACCATGGGCTCCCCGGTCCTCAGGCCTCCAGGGTTGGACTGAAATGTTACTCCTGGCTTTCTTCCAGTTTTCAGAGGGCAGATCCTGAGATGTCTCAGCCACCATAGGCATGTGAGTCAATTCCTGTAATAAATCTCTCTGTGCCTATATATAGCCTACTGGGTCTGCTTCTCTGGAGAACCCTGTTTTAAAAGAGTAAATATAATTCATACTGTGAAATGCATAAACGATCCATGATTTCCAGTCAAAAAAAAATCATGCCCCGAACCTATAATATTACGTAGAAAGCTCTGTGCCTTAGTTTATAAAAATAATTCTGGATCCACAATTTTGCCCCCTTATGGATTTACTTGCCCACTGCAAAAAGTGCCCTTTCATAATGAACGCTCATTAAAATGGCCAGTTAGTGCCATCGATAAGTTTAGCCTTTGCAGCAGGCTAGCACGCTGGGGCTATAATGACATGGTCTTTGGTTGTTCTGAAGCCATCGATTCACCGGCTCCTGCCAGAAATCATTAGCAAACAGATTGCTATTTTCTGATAGTTTTGAAAGGAGGATAACTCTTAGTAAATAATCATTGGCTGGCTTCCCAGGGGGAACACCAGATTGGACTAGCTCTGAAACGCCACATTGGTTTATTTCTTAGTGGGTGTATTTAGGAAGGAATGGAAATTGCATTCCAAGCAGCTAATTATGGGATAAGCTTGCGTACTTAACCAGGCAGCGAGCACGTCAACTCTGCGAGGAGCGGGGGGCGGGGGGGGGGCATTCTATATATTTTCTGTTCTCTGGATAATTAACAGGATCAAAATATTACTGTCAGATTCGAGGGGAAAATTAACACATTATCTTAATTGTCTTTTCTACTCAGGTACGAGACATTACCATTTCAAAAAAGACTCGTCTAATACGCTGGAATTTTAAATGGCAATTCCTGAAGATGTCGTTAATCCCTTTCCAAACTTTGAAGTGATATCTTTGGACCCTGGCTTCTCTGTTTCACTTTTGAACTATTTAAAAAAAAAATGGTTACAGAGGGTGCCATGGCGTGCCGGAGACGGCCAGGACTTCTGGACGAGAGCCGACTGCTAAATTTTCAGAAATTTTGTAAATTGGGTTAGACAAAGCTATTATTAAAAAGTAAGCTTTCTAAACTTACAGTGAAAGAAAAAGATGTCAAAGTGGAGGTAATGAAGATAAATGATCAATTCCTGGTTTTTCTGGCTACATCTTGCTATTGTCTTGGTTGCTGGTGGAAGTATTTGATCACAGGGAGGTAGTGTGTCTTCTCCTCCTGCCTCTGCCATCTGTGATGTGACCTGGGTGCTGACAGTCATGGTGGGGGTATCTGCAATCATGAAAACTGAAAAATATGAAAACCAGGCTCTTTATTGATTGTCTAGAGCAAGGACTGGCCAAATATGGCTGGCAGACTGGATGACTATTTTAGTAAATAAAATTTATTGAAAAATTTTGCTTATATGTGTCTTCTTTGGTGCTACAACAGGGGCAACTGAATAACTGCTACAGAGCCGGTGCACTCTGTAAGACTAAAATATGTACCATCTGGCCCATTACGGAGAAGCGCTGACCTTGGATCTAGATTAATAAATTGGTAATATTGAAGATGCAGATGAGATGTATGGATATCACATCTGTAGTGATTACATTGGTGATTAATTTGTGTAACCCAAGAGGCCAGGGTTATCTATCTTCAGGAATGGCTGGATCTAGTAGCTCAACTGATGTCTTTGGATCACTCAGTTTCTTTTTCTTCTGTATTTATTTTCAGGCAGTCTGTACCATGATGTGATAAAATGGTTTCTCAAAGTCTCTAACTAATCTCTTAGCTTGAGTTTAGTAACTGCAGCAAAGAAAACATCACTTTCTCCATGGTTACAGCAGCCAAAGTGCTTTGTTGTATTAACCTGCCATGGGTCCTATGCTCGGAGGGGAGCCAATCACAGAGACAAAATGCTTTGATTGGCTAGGCCTAAGATGTGGGCCTATCACTGGCCTGGGGATCGGGATCAGTATCTCTCCCACCCAGCTAGAGCGGGACTCTCTAGAAGAAAGCAGGTGCCTCATAGAAAATGAGGTGTTAGATGCCCGGCAGCCCAAAGCAAGAGAGATGCACTCTAACTATTTAAACCTTTACTGTTGGAAGAGCAATCCTTGTACCAGCAGCTTGGGTATCACCTTGGGTATCTCCAGTTAGAAATGTAGAATCAGCCGGGCACGGTGATGCCCGCCTGAAATCCCAGAGGCTCAGAGGATGAGGCAGGAGGATCATGAGTTCAAAGCTAGCCTCAGCAACTTAGTGAGGCCCTAAGCAACTCAGTGAGACCCTGTTTTAAAGTAAAGTACAAAAAGAGGTTGGGGATGTGGCTCAGTAGTTAACCCTCCCCTCCCAGGGTTAAAGAAAGAAAAAGTGTGTATTCACAAGAATCTGCATTGGATAACAACCCCTAGTGATTTGCCCATATATTATGGAATAGCAAGGGCTGCTCTGGGTCACACTTTTCACTCTGCAGTAAATTAAGACTCCAAAGGTTTCATGACTTGGCCAATGTCACCGAGGAGGAGAAGTGCCAATAAAGCTCCAACCAGAATTCCATTCTGAACCCCAGCCCATTGATCCCACTGCCCCCCAATCCTGGCCAACAGGTCAGCCCCTAGGTGAGAGGCAGGCACTCTCGCTGACCTCTTAGGCTAAAGCTGTCTCAAATTCTACACCCTGTCAGAAAGGAGGTTCTAAAGTAAGACCAAAGGGAAAAAAAAATAGCTCCCAGTATTTCCAGAAGGATCCAAGCTTCTGTGGTCCAGTGAAAGAGACACAAAGTCAGACTCCCCGACTCTCGGGGACCCACATGCTGCCGGTGTCCCGTGAGTCCCAGGCAGCCGCTCGTCTTGGTTTACGTCTGTTGGGCTCACCCGGAATCCGGTTTATTGTCATCGTATCAACACCCTAACAGCCATGATAATAAAGAGATCGCTGCAAAGGCCATCAGGGTGCCCCGCCATCCCTGGGCCGGGAGTGGAAATGCACGAACGCGGGCCCTCTCCCGTATTTCCTTACATGTTGACATCAGAGATGACACACATGGTTAACAGATTTTCCACATGTTTTTCTCCTTGGCTGACATCTCCCTACTCAATCAGAGAGAAGGCTGTGATCACAGAGAGTGTTGATTGACTGCTTAGAGGGCGTGAGCCGCCCGGAAAACACAGGAATGGCAGTTTATATAAATATCCTGACACCTTTTTTTTTCCCCCTTATTCTCCTCCTCCCTCAAAATCCCACTTTTATTTTTTTTTCTTTGAGCTTAAAATTAATATTTTCTTGGTGGACATGAACTATCCCGGCATGCCTCAGAGCTCACGCGGGCGGCTTGTTAGCATTTCCTACTTAATTGGATCTTTTCTCTCTTATCCATGTGGAATTCTTCTGCCACGGGTTTCCAATCGATCTGATGTCAAAAAAAGAAAAAAGACCATCTCCCCCAAATTACAGAGTGTAATATATTGTTTCCTTGAGTAGAATCACCACTAAGATTCAGAAGCAGGCTGGTGTCATTTGAGGGGGGGGCAGGTTTACAAAGTTCCATGATGATGATTGGGGCGAACACGACCTCTCCCGTTTATCCAGATTAGTTGGCCGATTGCAGCTGGTTGCTTCTGACCTGGAGGGACTTTGGCCGCTTCCAAAGTACAGGGGGAAAAAAAATAAATGATGTCGTTTCCTTTGGAACAACATTGAAGTTGGAAAGATTTTAAACCTGTGCAGCTTCTCCCCGCTGATAACATTTTGCTTTCTGGACACCCTGGAGTGGAAGGAAGATTTTACTACATTGATCAGAAATGAAATTATGTTTTTCATTTGTGGTCTCAGAAATCTGTTTTATGTGGGTAGTGGGTGTTTCTCAAACCTGCTTGGGCAACCAGAGGAGATGGGTGAACTGTCTTTCAGTCATTCAGATCATTTTGGCTGGTAGCAGCCTGACCCCAAGCTCTGTCAACACCCACCCAGGTCTGGGGGGACTCAGCTTGTTCCGGGGGTGGCACTGGCTATGACACCACCCCTGGTCAGGGCTCTAATTTCAGGCAGAGATACATCTTCCTCTTGCTTTGTCTTCATTCCTCTCCCCACTTCTTTCCAAAGTGACACTGAACATGCGCTTCCCAGTGGTACCATCTTCTAGCAGATCTAATGGCTGAAAGACAACTCTCGAATCCTTCCTAAAACTGTTTCCTAGGCTTGCCAACTGCTTCTGAGAGCCCGAGGAGGCTGTTTAGATTCTTTGACTTGTAGGAGATTACGCATCTCTGCTCTTACTAATGACTCTTTTTTTTTTTTTTCTGGTGCTGGGGATCGAATCCTGGCATGCTGTCACACTGAGTTACACCCCCAGCACTTTTGAGTTTTTATTTTGAGAGAGTGTCTCTCTAAGTGGCCCACCCTGACCTCCAACTTGAGATCCTCCTGCCTCAGTCTCCTGAGTTGCTGGGATTACAGGTATGTGCCACCCACCATCCCTGGCTACGGTGACATTCCTGATTCCTCCTCCATCCCTACCCCAGTCCCAGGGGAGTGAGAAATATCTCTGATCACGCCTTTGCTTAAGGATGACAGAACCAGCTCAAGTTAAGAACGCCACATTCAAATCCTGGTTTTGACTCTCTCTTTGGATTGGGGAGAGTACGTTCATTTGGTTAAAGTTTGGTTTAAATCCAAACCCAATAGATGAATCCATTTCATTTTTTTTTTTTGGTGGGGTCATTTTTTCCCAATATTGTTTTATGACTGTGCTGTAGTTGTACATAACAGTGGGATTTGTTATTATGTATTTGTGCATACACACAGTATAACAACATAATTCGGCCAATATCACTCCCCAAGATGGATCCGTTTCAAGAGAAGATCATCAGACACCCCAAATTAGAATCTGGGTTTTCTCACCTGTGAAAAAATTCAAATGATTATGCCTTTGTAAGATCTAGAAAAACAATGACCAATCTTTAAATAATAATAAAAAAAACAGCAGTTTTCCTTGCCCACATAAGACTGCTGTCTCTCTCCTCTACAATGAAGGTCTTTGTCTCCACTCCTGTGAATATCTAAACACTTCTAAAGAGAAAATTTCAACTCTAGCGTTCCCCTTTGTGGGCCAATCTTTTGAACTGCAAATATATGAGCAGAGACTATTTATGCATTCAACTTCTCCTGTACATGTTTGTTTGACTGATAAAATAGAAGGTAAGGGACTATTTACAGATATCTTTGAGAATAATATAAGTACACAAGGGGGCCAGGAATAATAGGTTAACATCACAGAAAATGTAGGCTGGGTATAAGCTTCTCAGCAGTTTGCATGATTCAATTATGAAGAAGTACCCCATAGGAAGGGCTTTGATCATCTGCACTGGAGATGTTTTCAACTTTGTTGGGTTTAAAAAAAAAAACTCTCTTAGAGTGATCTTTGCCAAACCAGGAGGGCGATCTATGGAGTCAAGGGTCTTTTTTTATTGCATTCATCTTTTTTTCTCCTTTTTTCCTCCACTTGCTAATTATTTTTTTTGAATAATCATTACAGCAAAGTGTTCCAAGAGATGCATTCAGGATTTTGGAATAGCAATGGCATGTGAGAATTCTCTCCTATGGTGTCAGCTTCTGTAGGAAGTGCTGAACTCGGTACTCAGGACACAGAAGCCTATGTAACTTGCTGATCACTGACGTGGGCTTTCTTGAAAATTGGAAATCTCTGTTTTCATTTTTTTCTTTATTTTTGTTTAGTTGTTTTAAAGTATAACAAGACACAGGGAAAAAAAATATGTGCTTTGAAGCTGTTATATAATAAGCATCTTTGCAGTCACTGCCCAATCAGGAACTATGACTTTACCAGTACCCCAGATAATTTTTGTATGTGCCCCAACCCCATCACAACATCCTTAACACCCCCCACCAACACGATCCTCAAATTGAAATGGCAAGTGTCACTTCCTTGTATTTTTAAATAGTTTTACTAGTCAAGTAGGCATCCCTGGACATGTTAGTGTTACTCATTTTTAAAGAAATTTTGCATATTTTAGATTCTCTTTTCATGTATGGGTTCTCTGTCCACACTTTTCTTTGCCTTGACTATTTCTGTTGAGGAAATTAGGACATTTGACCTTAAGGGTGTCTCGTAGTCTGCCCAGGCATGGTGGCACACTCCTGTAATCACAGTGGCTCAGGAGGCTGAGGCAGGAGGATCTCCATTTTCAAAGCCAGCCTCAGCAACTTAGAGAGGCCCTAAGCAACTTAGCAAGACCCTCTCTCAAAAGAGCTGAGGACGCAGCTCAGTGGTCAAGCACCCCTGGGTTTAATCCCCAGTATCAAAAGAAATAAAATAAACCCAAAACATAAAACAACAACAACAAAAGAGTATCCCACAGTCTGGATTTTGCTCATTGCAAATTGAGGGTACATTTCCGAAGGTTTCTCTCCCTGCCATTTTTTTTTCTCAACGTAACTCATCCTAGATTGGACTCCCAGCTGCTACTTTTACCATCCTGAAACTCCAACGGTCCCATCCCTGGCCCCTTCAAAGTTGGTTCTTGGTTTCTTTTCACACACCCTGGACCTTGGAAAGGCTTTTGCTGTCTTATATTCTGGATGCATCTTTTACACTTCTGCCCCAGACATAAAATCAGCCATTTTCCCCAAGAGGTTCTGTTAGTGGGAAATGTATTGCAAGCTCTCAGTCCTCATGTTAGGGTCAGTGACTGTTTCTAGATCTCTTCAGCATTATCTTTTGTTGTTTTGAATTTTTACTGGTAAACTGATTTCACTTCAACTCAAGACTATATTTATACTAGGGCCCGGTGCAGCGGCACATGCCTATAATCTCAATGATTTGGGAGGCTGAGGCAGGAGGATTGCGACTTCAAAGCCAGCCTTCAGCAACATAGCAAGACCCTGTCTCAAAAAAATGGCTGGGCTTGTGCTTCAGAGGTCAAGCACTTCTGGGTTAAATCCATAGTACCAAAAATAAATAAAATAAATAATTGTTTTAAAAAGACTGTATTTATACTGGGAATTGGCGAGATTAAAATATTATGCCACTGCAGATTCCATTTTATTTTTCTCATCTATTACTAAACTGATCATTTGATACCAAAAGAGTAGAATCCATATATATAAAATAGGATGTGGAGAGCATTTCCAGTTTCATTTTATTTATAACGTGGAATCTGCTTTTATTTTTTAATTTTTACAAAAGTAATAAGTCAACAAAGGGAAGTAGGTTCAGAATACACACACACAAACACACACACTCACACAAAAATGTACGCTAACCAGAAAGTCATTCATCTTAGATGATTCTGGGAGACTGACTGCTTTAGTTAACTTTTTGTCACTGTGACCAAAACACCCAATAAGAACAACTTAGAGGGCTGGGGCTGGGGCTCAAGCGGTAGCGCACTCACCTGGTATGTGTGCGGCCCGGGTTCGATCCTCAGCACCACATACAAACAAAGATGTTGTGTCCGCCGAAAACTAAAAAATAAATATTGAAATTCTCTCTCTCTCTCTCTCTAAAAAAAAAAAAAAAAAAAAAACTTGCAGCTGAGTGGCACCTGATCCCTCAACCTAAAGGGTCAACTGCAAGTTTCTTTCAAAAAAAAAAAAAAAGAACAACTTAGAGGGGCTGGGGCTCAGCTGTAGAGCGCTGGCCTAGCACGCGTGGGGAGCTGGGTTCGATCCTCGGCACCACATGAAAATAAAATAAAGGTATTGTGCCCAACTACAACTAAAACAAAATATTAAATAAAAGAACAACTTCGACAAGGAAGGTTCATCTGGGACACACAGTTTCCGAGGTCTCAGTCCACTGCTCGGGGCCTAACGTGAGGCAGCACATCATGGAAGAGAGCTTCTCAGCTCATGGGGGTTCAGGAAGCACAGGAGGAGAGAGAGGTCACCCCCAGTGGCCGTCTCCACTGGCCACACCCCCCAGCCTACCCAAGCCCCTCAGCTCTCACCGTCCAATCATTTACCTCTGACTCTTTCTGCATGAACACAGGAGCCTTAGCAGGGCTCCTCCCATCAGAACCATAGCAGACACTAAGGAAATGGGGAAGGCTGGCAAACCGAGAAGGCTCACTTACCATGTCACAAACGGTGGCCTTGCCCACCCTTCAGACCTGATTGCAGACGCTGTTCTTCACTGACTCCAGAAGTACTCAGGACTTCACAGTGCTCAGGGACCCTCAAGCAGGTTGAAAATTGTTCAAATCCTTGTTTCTTCTCCTTTGGTTGTTTTTCCCCACATCCCCCACCCTTGGCCCTACCAGACCATTACTTTTTTATCTTCTGCTTTGAGACCAGGTCTCACTAAATGGCTTAGGACCTCCCTAAATTGCTGAATCTGGCCTCAAACTGGAGATCCTCCTGTCTCAGCCTCCTGAGAATTATTTCGATTTTCAAAGTATTTCTCTTTATCCAAAGCTATGGAAGCCTTACAACTCTGTCGTGACAGGTTTTCGTTGCAAATGTGCTCGATTTCTTAAGAAAGGGAGCCCAACTCAAGTGGCTTCAACATTCAGGAATTTATTTTCTTACAAAATAAAATCCACAGATAGGCTGTCTAAAGTTTCTAAGGTAAAAGTCTTGTCAAGACTAGGTCACGGACATCCTGGGGCTGACGTACCGGAAGCTCACAGCTATCAGCGACTTACCAAGTGAGGTCCCGCTAGTTCTGATGCACACTTACTCCTCTTCCTGTGGGGACTACCTGCGTGCATACTTGATCTTTATTTAACACTTAAACATGAGTGACTTTGTTGGACTTTCTTTATTGGCTTCATGTATTCATTTATTCAATAGACACGGGTCTCTGTTGGCATAACATTTTGCCAACCTTAGGTAGTCAATACGGAAGACACGATGCCTATCATCAAGGACATCACAAATCCAGACCTTCAAAGTAACCCCCATCTTATACTTGGGGGTGCATACAAAGAAATCTCCCACACCCCTATATCATACCAGATCTTGCTCTGCGGAGCTGGCCACCATGCACAGAAGCCTGATGTGTCCCCCATTTCTGATTTTATAATAAACCCCAGCCATACTTTCTTAAGCTGGGTCCTTGGACCCATGAGTTTTTCTGTGTGGATCTATAAGAATTTGATTTTTCTTTTGTTAACTCTGTGTAATGGTATTTTATCTCTCCCTTAAAATCCCTTTTTCTATTTTTTGTTTGTTACACCAAGGAGAGTAATAAGAAAAGGTCAATTCTATCAAGTCCTCCATCTCTGCTTCATCTGCCCCTAAAAAGCACTATTTTCCACAGTTACGTTATGCTAGTCTGAAGCCTTCTGTGTTATTACTGGCCAAAGAATGAAGTGTGGTAAAATCATTAAAACTCCACAAGGAATGGAAATCATAAAGTAATTTTGTTTTCATCAAATAAGCACTTGATATAAAGTTATTATGCACTTTAAGGATTTTGCTGAAGCCGAGTATTTGCTGTATTAAAGAATAATAACAATATTCCAAAGCAATGTGGGTTTTCTTATAGAATTGCCAAGAGGTTGATTTCTGACCTTGGACCTTTTAGATACAAGTTGTCTTAACTGATTTTAAATATCACCGCGGAAACCAATATCAAGTGCGCGTACCGCGTGGCAGGTCCTGCACAGAAGGATCTGATGCACACTGTCCAAGCTCGAGGTGACCTTCCCAAAGCAGTTCCTGTTGTCTTTATCCTGCTGATGAGAAACTGAGGCTCAGAGATACCATGCTTTCCCAAGGTCATGATCCAGTCAGTGACAGTTGGGCTCAAATTCGAATCTCACTTACTCTGTAGCAAGCACCCTCTGCAATACACACCCTCCGAGAAAGTGTTGGGCACGCTCCACTGGAAGCAAGCAAGATAATTTCAGTGCCTCCCTAAGGCCAGACACAGAGTCCCCAGATCAGGGGTGACAAAGCCATCTCCTTTGGCACCCATCCTTAATACCTCTGCTTGCACGAAGCCGCTCTGAGTTGGCCGGTGCTGAGCCCTTCACACCTGCCTGACATTTGTTCATCTCCCTTTTTAATAAACAGACGGCAGCCTCGAGCTCAGAGCTCTGGGCAAGCAATTATGTCCAACTAGAATCTAATAGTGTCGTTGTTCTTGTGTTTGTTTTTATGGTGACTTTCTCTTTATTCCAAGTGATATTATAAGTTCCCACTTAGGGATGAGATAAAAATAAAGTTTGCTTTGAAAACACATTCTATCTGGGTTTTTTAGAAGTTGAGTTGGTTTAAAGAAAAATGTGAATAATAATAAGGATCCCATGCAGATAACAAAATTACCTAAAGCTGGTCTGCAGGTGACTGAGATGTGGGGAACACGGTTCTTCTCCATTCTTGGTAACCTTAACTGGAGTTGGTGGGATGATCAGGACCGGGAGTCGGGCCAGGGCAGAGTGTCGCAGAATCTCCATGCGTGTGGAGTCATTTCTGGAAGCGGGGATTGTCAGGGCAGCCTGGAGGAAGAGGCAGATTCCAAGAAATGTGTAGCCATCCAATATGTGGACCTGGGAGTTGGGGTGGGGTAAGCAGAAAGAAAGACATCACCAATGGAGAGCGGAGGAATACAACCTGAGTTTGGTAAAACAGCTCGCGTCCAGTTTGCTTGGAACACTGGCAGGTGTTGTTGGAAGGGTAGGTGGCAGCAAAATCATCAAGGTCCATTAAAAAACAGGCCAAGGAAATGGGACTTAGTTTGGAGTGGAGTGGGGATTCATTGAACGCTCCTCAATAGGGAGGGAGTGGGAATTATTAGGATCAGTCACTCATGGGGACAGTTGCCGTAGGAACTTGCAGTTTCCCAAATTTCTTTTTCTTGTATGTTAGCTCAGCTCCTTCTATGGCCTCAGCTCCATGCCCAGGAGCCCTGTCCAGCACGCCTGGTGTACTGCTTAAAATGCCATCGATGCAATTCACCCCTTCTGGGATCCAGGTTTGGGGTGGAAGGCTCTCTGGGAAGCAGCGTATTCAGTTCTAGAATGCTCCACTGAGTATAGGGAGGTGGACACTCAAGCAGGCAGGTTGGAGGCACTGTGCATTTGGGCCTCAAGATCACCTTTTCATCCACAATAAAAAGATGAGATTTTTCTCCTCTTCTCTGCTTTTTTTTTTCCTGACTCTTCACATGGAGTTTATGAAAGGTTCGCCAGTAGAAACCATAATCATAGGGAGTAAAACAGTCGTCAAAGGTTGTATATCCAGGTTGGAGAGAGAGATCTCTCCTTTAAGGAGATCATCAACCTATGCCCTCTGGCAGCTGGAGTAAAGGACTTGGTGGCTCAACTTTTTGTGTGCAGAGGAAGTTTGTTTTTCTTTCCCACGTTTTATAATTTTGAATCGTGAGTTCATCTTTAGTGAGGCTTTATGTGTGGGAACCTTTTGGGGGCTGGTCTGAAAGCCTCTCCTTCTAGTATGCTTGCTTATATCTGCTAGCTGTCCCCAGGGAGATTCCCAGTTAAGGCCACTCAACTCTTCTGTTATGAATTATCATGGGAGACATTTAGTTATCTTTTTTCCACCCAGGCTGAAGTCTAGACAGTCCAGCTGCTTATCTTTTCTATGCTGGAGAGATTTCCTAGTCCATCCTACCTGCCTGGAGTGTCCTGGCTTAAGGTACACATGAAACTGAAGCTCCTCTCTCTGTGTGGTTGCTAAAGCCTAAATTCCTACTTTGCCCAGTTTGGCAGCCAAGAACCCCATCCCAAGATAACTGCAACACCAGTTCTCATGTAACACTCAAGTCTTCAAATGCTCCTTTGTTTTACACCTTTGGGGATTTCCCTGATTTTTTTTTTCAAGTCCAGCTTGGCATTTAAAAGGATGCTCATTATATGTCATCCAGCATTCCTAGGTGTTTGGTCACTGGAGATTCTCCAGGTTATCTCATCCAAAATATGCCCAGAAATGAAAGGTCTATATAAGAAATTGAAAGTCCTTATTTTACCAGCTACCCCTACCTTGCATGGACTGTGGCTGTGTTTTCTCAGAAAATAAACATGTAGAAGAGGTTCTGAAAGAGTTAGGGGGGGAAAGTAATAGAAAAATCTCCTCTTAAAAAAAAATCAGGGTGTTCCAGGCAACTGTGTCTGTGAAGGAACAATAGCATCCATGGCAGTACGTCTTATTGTGTGATGTATGGCTTCTTTTTCTGAAATTATGGAAGAATAATGCAGTAGAGAGAAGGATATTTCATTTTAATCTTTTACATCTGTTCACGAGGTACAAAAGGATAAAATAAGATAAAGCCCTGCTCTCTCGAGAAGTCCATATTTTCAAAGGCTTTTGGCATTAATGTGCTTATTAATTGTCATAGATCATTGTTGTCAGCAAAAGAATATTGTATAATATATAGTGCCCTTTATAGGACTCGGGGAGAGAATTCCAAGTTTCTCTCTTAACCTGAGTCACTTAAACTTTAAAAAAAAAATACCAAAACCATCGAATCCTGTTCATCTGTAGTCGTTCCTAAATACAGTTTATTGGGGGCTCTTAATTCACCCTGAAAAATGCTGTAATTATTGAAAGTGTCCAAGCTGTTAACTGAAAAACAACATATGCCACATTTACATAATGATTTGCATATAATTTCCATGTAATTCATTTAATGTCAAAATATACAGTTACGTTTCCAGTCCCTCTGCCTTTTACTCTCATGCCCTTCCCTGGCCCTGCTGGGTTAAATTGGAATATTTTACTTATTGGAAGCGGTTTATGAATGGGTTTCCAAGAAAAGGCTGGCTGGGTAGATGCCGCCTGTCATCGTGGTCATAAAGGGCTTGGCCAAACGTCCTTAATTTTCCTGCCTGGATCGGTTATCCTGACTGTCTGCAACCTAACAGACTGGGGGCCAGCCACTCAGTTCTGCTGGAGACATATGGACTCATTTTACAGGTGAAGAAACTGAGGCTCAGAGAAATTCTGCCTGCTGTGCAGAGGCCCTCACTTGCTTTCTTGCCCCAATAATCCCAAAACTGGCACCTGCCCTACAAAAGACTTCCTTGCACGTCTTTTACAATATGCAGATATGTTTGTTTTATTTTAAGACCATCATTTGACACAGCCCACGTTGTCTCTGATGCCAGAGATGCTCTCTTAAGGTTTGTCATGGAGGATAAGGAAGAATTCTTCCATCGGATTCCATAATCCTATTGATTCGGGCGAGCTCACTTTCTGTCTAAACTAATTGCTGCTTTTTCAAGCTCTAGCTTTACTTTCTCTCCCTCTGCCCCCAGCTCCACTTGGCACATGCCCACTCGGTACCCAGCATCTGGTCCCCACGGTAGCAGGATGCCGTCTTCTCTGTCCCCTACCACTGCTCTGATGGCCTTCGTCTCAGCTTCTGTATCACCTGTTGGACTCCAGTTTCTGAAAAAGCAGAACCTTGAGGTAGGGACCTGGGTATCGGTGGTAGGGAAATGAGTCCAGGATGCAGGAATAGGGAGCAGGGAGGACAAACCGGGGAGGAGAAGAGCAGGAAGGGGTGCCCTGTGCAGGTGGCTGCTCAGGGTCTGGTTCCATTCCTAATCGGCTGGAATCAAAGACGAGACCAAGCAGATGTGAGTTAGTTCCCGACGTGTCTCATACAGCACGTGCCAGTCTATTTTATATTTACTTCCTCCTCTAGACTGTAAGCAATTTGAGGACAGGGGATGGGGGATCATGATGTCTCCAGACAGACACAGTGTTCCACAGTTTCTACAGAATTAATGTATCAGGGATCAAACAGCTTAGCATCAGCTTTAGAAAAGCTGGTCGCCACTAAGCTCAGAAAAGTTGTAAGAGCTGGATTCTTTCATTTACCCCCCCTTTTCCCCTCCTTGATTCTATCTATTCTAAAAAAAAAAAAAAGGAAGAAAGTAAATAAATCAAGGAAAGTAGCTCACAGACACATTCCAAAATTGCCAGGATGAAAAAGAAAACCAAGTCAGTGGGGACTTGAAGGCACCAGTAAATTCTGAGGCAAATTCATAGCTTGGTTTCTTTCAGTGGAGTAGCCTCAGACAGACCACACTAACTGAATGCCAGCCCAGGCCAGGGTGAGAGACACTATGGCATTTTCTGTCCTAAGCGTGTGTGTTTCCTACTTCTCTCTTCTTCAGTCTCTCTTCTCTTCACGTCTAGTTGGCCTCCTGCGCCCCTCCCTGTTCCTTTCTCCCTTCCCCAAATCTGGATTTCTGACTTGCTGGAGAATAAGCTCCCGGGGGACCCAGCTGTGAATGGTGGGGTTTCAGATGTCCTGCACACAGCCCAGACAGCGCCCCACAAAAATACCAATGGACAATAGGTTCACGTTTACTTTGGGCTGCATGTTTTATCAAGTAAAGGGTTGAATGGAAGTAAAGGGTCCCAGTGTCCACGGCTCCTCCCCAAATAAACACAGAGTTCTGACACGCGTGGGTGTGCAAGGAGGCTGTGCAAACAGACCAACTTGGAATGCCATCAGTGTGCCTGCAGGCAGTGTGGCACCCTCCACATCCCCATTCCCCAGTGTCTCTGTGGATTTCTAGGTGCCATTGCAGGTCTTGTCCTGCCAGGGGGACCTGAGGTGAGGATGGCACCTCGCTGCTGGAATCTCCTTGTGGCGACCCCTTAGAACTGTTCAAACACCAAGCAGGCCAGGGCTGCAGAGACAGGGGCAGGAAGAGGGTCTGAGAGCTAAAGGACATCTGGTATGAGGGAGGTTGGTGGCAGCCTCTCCTCCCACCTCCCGCTGTGTCTGTCAGATGCTCTGTGTCTGCGCCAGACACATCTGCTTCTGGAAGTGGCCATGGCAGATACACCTGGGATTTCCACGGAATTCTGTGTGTGTGTGTGTGCATGCATGAACATGTGTGGACAGAGAGAGACAGAGAGAGAGGAGGGAAACAGAAAAGAGAGAGAATCTGAAATGCCCAGTGCTTATTTGTGTACACTGAATAATGAAAGCTAATCTTCTCAGGGGTTTATCAAGCATCAGGCCCTGTGCTAAATGCTTACATACTTTCTGGGGTAAATTCTATTAATTTTCCCATTCCACAGATCAAGGACTGAGTAGCAGAGATTAAGGGACTTACCCACAGTCACAGGAGTTAAGTGGACTTGCTGGACATTCACGCAGGTCAATTGATCCGCAGAAACCCAGCGGCAGCCCTGTAGATGGCTAAGAATGCAGGATTTGCTGCAGGCTCTGCATGGGTATGTGCATGTGTGTGTTCTCCCGTGTGCCCACATCCGAGTGTGTTTTCATGTGGGTCTGTTGTGGGCCACGGGAGGGTATTCGTGTGCTTCCTGTGCATATATGTGTATAGAGGCCAGTGACTGCCCTGTGTAGGCTGGAGCCAAGTCACCTAGTTCCAAATTCCAGCTCTATTATTTCCCCTAGATGTACTTTGGGGCAGGTAGCCTGAATCTCTGTGCCTCAATTTCATCATCTGTAAATTAGACACAACGGTACCCAGAACAGAGGATTAGGAACACTTAAAAGGGTGGCATGCACAACTCCTTCAGGGCAGCACCCATATGTGACAGAAGTGTTACTATGAGTCCAGTAGTGTTCAATCATACCAAATGCTTAGGGACAGTCATAGTAACAGGAGCGTTTTGATATAGTACTGTAAGAGCCTCATCTACAAAGTGAAAATAATTACTATAACAAATATGTCCATTGATATGATGATAACTACCTCTGCTGCAGAGTTGGGAGATATTAAATAATATCTTGGTGATATTAAATAATTAACCCAAAGAAAGAAAAACACCTAGTAGAAGTCAGAGCAGAACACAAGTTGCCGCTTGCTCACCAGTCAGCACAATCCCTTTGCAACACACTCAGGTTTTCATCTCCTTCAAATGGGGACTCACGCCCCTCCACCAGTTTGAGAAAAGTTTGCCACAGAGCTGCTTTAAACGGCGACCCCTGGAAGCCCTTTAATTGCCACTATCTCTTTGAACATTTGGAATTTGTAATGAAATCACTTTCCAGAGCTGATTCATCCCAAATTCAATATTCTGTTTCCTTTCAGTTGTTTTGTTTTTTTTTTTCTTTTTCTTTTTCCCCAGCAATGAAAAGATCCGTAACTGTATAAAACATCTGAAAGCGTGCTGGAAGTTTCCTGGGGCTTCCAAGCGTTGTGTTATGTTATCTTTGGAATAACTTTGAAGTCCCCCCCCCCCGGTGTAATAGAAGCCGCTATTATGTCATGGAGCTGATTACCCTGCCTGTGGGGACCATTAATTCATGCTGACATCATACCTGGCTTTGCCATCAAATCAGTGGGTCTGGCTTCTCTTTGCTCCCTGATGCCCTGATCTCCTAATGCCAAGGTGCTGGGCTGACTTTCGGGGGGGGGGTAATGGAACAAGGACCGTTGCCCCGAGATGGGGTGAACCCAACCGCAGCCGCCACCGCTGTCACCTCCCGACAGCATGGGAGCAAAACAGATCCCTAGGCAGAAGCGTGGAGGGGAGTGCGGGCCCTTTGATTTCCCTGGAAAGGTTTTGATTTCGTTGGCATTCAGACTCTTGATATATAAAACTTTTTCACTCAGTAGCCAGCGTGGCTGCCTGAATCCATTTGGTTCCGGTCATTTATGATTAGGGCTGATGGCTGGTGGCTCTGGTGTGGTGGGGAGCCACGCCGGCCTTCATTGAGAAAGAGGATCACATTCCAGACTCTCTCTTTCTTCCCCCACAGAAGTACATTTCATTGACAAAGAAAGCTGCAAAGAGGAGACAGGCAGGCTGCGATGATCTCCAATTGTTAATATTTAACATGCACTAAAGAGCTATCTCTCTGCTCGCCACGTACAATTAATTTAATCACCAACGCGCTGTTGAGTATCTATCGGAAATGTGGGTGTTTTCCACGACGGATTAATCTGCTAATGGTGTCTTCCCTTTTACCTTTAGATGTGGCATTATTATTTTATGTTACATGGAATGTCCTCTTGGGAACAGGGGAGAGATCACAGGAAGTGTTTGGAAGAACCGAATGACATCTATTGTGGACTTGGAAAAGTTAAGGGATTTCTAGTTTCATTGCAGCGTGGGCTCCCCTCTTCCCGTCAGAGCCTGCCCCTTCCCCTCGATGTCACCTCTACAGCTACGGGACAGCCTCTCTGGGGCTCCAGATGATAGCGTTTGGGAAATTGGAGGACCATTTCCCTGTGTCAGTTGTTGACCTGGAAGATGGAAACTATTGTCTATGACAAAGCAAGGCAGGAAAAATGACAGGGAACGGTGACTTCATTTTAGCCGTATACGTGGACCCCTGCCTTACTCTATGTGGGAACCACCTACCCACAGTGATGAGGCCCCAGAGCCACGTAAACTCCCTCTTGAAAATGCTCATCACCACAGTTGTTCAAGATCTTTCTTTCTGCACCTGCCTCCGTCTACATGAAGACGAAGACATTGTGCAGCTAGATCCCCAGAACGGAGTGCACAGTCGGGGCGATACATCGAGTGCGAGAAATACCTTGAATGAATGAATAGTTAATCCAGATCCTAGCAGGAAACAGAACCCACGGAGATGGTTTCAAGAGCCTTTAAAAGACGGAAGAATGACAAAATGTGGGTAGCCTTAAAGGAACAAAGAAGAGATGAGCAAGCCACCAGATATCGGCCCCCGGGGGAAGCCGGGGCCACTTGGAAGTTTAAAGGGTAAAAAGAAGGCATGATGTGGTCGGAGATGGTGAGGCCTGGGGTCTCCCAGGAGGGCCACCTGGGAGGGGCTGTGGTCAGAGATGGTGGCAGCCCCTGCCAGGAAATGTGATCCAGAAAAAGTACTGAGCGGAGGTTAGAACCTCCGCTCCTCTCTGCTGTCCTCCAAAACTCTGTGGTGCCGCCCGCTGATTGAACCCAAATGAAATCCAGCTGTCAGGAGAACCTGGATGATCTCAGGGATCAACCTTCTAAGATACAAACAAGGTGGAGAAGGCGTAGACAGGATCAGGAGTGGGGCAAAGTAGCACCCGAGGGGGTTTTGGTTTGGTTTTGTGCCAGGATTGAACCCAGACGCTTAACCACAGAGTTACATCCCCAGCCTCCTTAATTATTATTATTATTATCATCATCATCATCATCATTATGATTACTTTGAGATTGTATCTTGCTAAGTTGCTCAGGGCCTCACTAAGTTTCGGAGGCTAACCTTGAACTTGCCATCCTCCTGCCTCAGCCTCCTGAGCTGCTGGGATTACAAGCATGCACCACTGCACCTGGCTAAGAGTTTTTATATTTTGGATCATTTCAGATTTTAGATTTTCAAGTATAAGGATCCTCAACCAGTAAAACCTACGCAAATATTCCAAAACATGAAAACCACTAAAATCGGAAACACTTCTGGTCCCAGGCATTATACTCAACTAACATTATATGAATGCTTCTGCTTAGCACAGAGCCAAATGGAAGGAAATAAAGAGCAACTTGAACCCCCAAAGTAGAGAGCACAAAACCTTTTTGCTCATAGAAGAGCCTCACAGAAAGCAACGACCCTATTTATTCCTACTCTGTAACATTACTAACAATCTTTTGGTTGGTGCTTCCTAAGCCAAGTAGAAGCAAGATGTTCAGAAAGGCATAGAAAGGGCTACTAGAAACTGCCACAGTCATATCAGACAGAGCATCCTAAGGTCAGTTAGCACAAGGCCAACCACCTGACACACCCAACAGCCCCGAGAATATCACTTTTACAAAAAAATAATCAATGTAGTCCTTCCGATCTGTGGCTTGGTGAGATGATCCTCACTCTCTGGGGCAATTGGCAGGGAAATGTATCATGTTCTTTGAAATGTTTCTGATGAGAATCGTACAAATTAAATGAAGGCCTGCAATTTATTTAAGAGGGAAAGCACCTGCATAGTTTGTAGATCAGCTTATTTCCCCCAAGCACGAGATGAAGGGCGCATGGTTGTAAAGGCTTAGACTACACAGGGCATGGTGGAGTGTGACACCATGGCGAACCCAGACATCGGCTCTTCCTGTGTCACCCTCCTCCATCTGGAAGGAAGACAGAGTTCGACTCCTTTCCCAGCCAGAGGTGCTCAGAGGTAGAAGTGGGCCACATCTGCAGAGGCACCCACACTCAGTTGCACCTTGAGATTCCTTCCCACTCTGAGATTCTATGTGCCCATGTTTTTATTTAAGGGTCACAATCACCTCATTTTATTTAAGGGTCACAATCACCTCATTAAGTAGCCTTTACCCCATTTTACCTTTGAGAAGCAAGTTCTGAGAAGTCAATCGACTGTGTATAGTTGCAGTTCAAAAATGCTAAAGTGGTGTATCAAGGTCATCGTTTATTGAGGACCTTCTCTGCGCTAGGTATCATTTTAGTATTATAAATACATGTGGATATTTTTATGTGGAAAACTGCCAGGCATTCAAATAATCAGAAATACAAAATCTAAGCAGGATTTTATATTTTTATATTTCACTGATATCTAACAGAGGTGGTTATCACCAAGGAAGGGAGATACCATTTACCTTGTTTACTACGTCTCTTAAATTTGACTATTCTTATATTGTCTTTAATTAATTAATCATGTTTAATTAAGATTTTTAATTCATTGGTTGTTTAAATCTTTCTCTATGGTATGAGGTTCTGATTCAACTTTTTCTCCATGTTGTGATTTAGTTTCTTCATTTACCAAATAATAAAGTTTATCCCAGATGCAACAGAAAAATACAAGAGACAAGTTTCATGGCAGAAGTGAAGTTCGGTCTGATGTAGAAGGTCACTGGGAATTTCCTGGGCAGATGAGAGGGTGATTGACCACTTGGGTGAAGAACAGTTCCATCGCAGAGGTCAACTGGGAGAAAGGACAAGGAGCAGAGCGTGCTGAAGCTGAGAAAAGCAAGGGGACTTGCCCAAGGTCTCACCCCAGGCCTGGCAGTTGGATCCAGGTCTACTCATTGGCTGAGTACTAGTTGGAATAATTGGCCAGCAAATATTCCAAGTGGGGCCGCTGGGTAAAGAGAACACATCCCATTATCAGTGCTCTGCCCAGGTGACACTCTTTGTTTTCCAAGGTATATATACTTAGTGACAAAGGAACACAGAAGTTTTTAAAAAGTCTAGGTGTCCATGAGATTTCTGCAAAAACAAAACAGCACACGTTGTACCAAGAGACTGCCATCATCGCCTCCCTGCCCAGCTAAACTGCTGGTTATTTATCTTCTATTGGCCTTTTCATTTTCTTCCTTTAGTCTGTTTAGGTGTTCTCTTATTTGATTTGATTTTGAACTTAATTCTTAAATTTTTCCCCTTCCGTGTCCCATCCTCACTTCAAATCCTGGGCGCTCTATCAATCCACCCTTGCTGGTGTGTTTAATTAAGATTCTCTAATCCACTCTTCCGTGCATCAGTGTTGATATGTGAATCTCGTTTTCTGACCACGTTTTGTGTAGTTTTAAATTCTATCATCAGGTAGCATTGGCCGACAAGGCTCATTCTGAAAACTCTGGGGAGTACCCTGGAATCAAACACACTACTATGTCTGCATCAAAACATAGGAACATTCACACTTCAGTGGATACAGGGACTCTAACAAGTCTCAGGTCAAGTTTTACCACCAAAGAAGTTTGTGCCAAATTGATAAAGAAAATTAATATTTTAAGAAGATTTTGTATGTCAAGATGCAGGGTAAAGGACCGTGGAGGTGAAGCGCATTTTACTTCTCTGTTCTGCCTTTGATGGACACCTCTGCACGTCCAACTACATCAGTACAATCGATGCTTCCTGAAGTGGCCTCATTTTGTCTCCCTGGGAAGATTTGGGAGAACATCTCCAGGAGCATATCTAGACGGGGGAGTGCCCTGGGTTCTAGGACTTGTGTGTATTTAATTTCACTAATTACTGCCAGATTCCTAATTGCTGTCACGGTTAAACTCTCCCTGGCTATGTGTGGGGGTTCCTCTTCCTAAGATCCTCACCATCACTTAATAACATCTGGTTATCTACCCCCATCACTACATCTGACCACTATAAAGTATTACCACAGTCTTCTAGTTATCATTTCCCTGGTTACTACTGAACATATAGATTAGTTATTCTTGATCCTTCTCTGGGGTTACACTTCGGTGTATCCCTCTAGCGCTCTCGCTCGCTCTCGCTCGCTCTCTCTCTCTCTCTCTCTCTCTCTCATCAGATGTTCATTTGCGTCTTACCTAACTAGTCATTATCTTCTTTGAGCTTATAAATACATTTACCTCATTTACTATGTCTCTTAAGTTTTCTATTCTTATATCTGTCTTTCATCAACCTCCTTCATTGGGTGTTCAGACCTTTCTCTATGGTGTGAGGTTACGGTTCAACTTTTTCTCCATGTTGTGAGCTAGTTTCTTCATTTATCAAATAATCTCTACTCTCCCCATTCCTTGGTGATACCACCTCTGTTAGATATCAGTGAAATATGAAATCCTGCTTAGATGTTAATAAAAATTAAATTTCATATATAGATTTATTTGGGAAGATTGACTCTATATTGTCAAGCCATTCTATCCAGGAACCTGCATGGGTTTCCTTTATACCCTTAAAAAATGTTTTCCCAGTTTCTTCTTAGAGGCCTTTTGCATTCTGTTGCCTTATAGTTTTATTACAAGCAGTATCTTTCATTACCATTTTCTAGTTTGTCATCACTAATATAAGAACCCTGTTGACTTACTCTTATTTTAAGAAAGGACACTTTCAAATTTTCTCATGGAGATTTTTTTTTTTTTACTGTATGTTTCTTTATATCAGATTATGACTGTTCTCTGTATCCTTTCAGTATATATGTATACATATGTGTGTTTGTATATATACATATAAAACATACGTGTATATATAGAATGTATATATATTTAAAAGGGAATCGTTTTTCACACACACACACACACACACACACACACGGCCCCGTACTAAAGTCTCAGCTTATTCTTTAAAACCAAAAATGGAAAGGCAGGTCAAGAATTGAGAAAGGAGTTTCTGCCCCTGTAAAGCCCAAGGTACATTTCTATGAAACAAATAATAATCACTCAATATTTGGCTAACTTCATTCCCAAACTGAGGTCATTAATATTCATGGAAATCTACCAAAATTTAAGATGAAAAAAATTTGAAAATTACCTATTGAATGTTTGGCCACCTGAAGTCTAAATGTGGAGGGAGGGGATTTTTCCCGTCTTTGCATTTGTAAGTTCTGAACCACAGCCTGGTTCTCCGACGCTATCACAGCCTCAAACCAGAACTGAAAGCAAGTCTTACGCATTCATGTCATAAAAGTTTCTGATTCTATGTAGGTAGCTGTGCAATTGTTCCTGGATCCCTTAATGGGGTGAATTTTATCAGACTTTTCTGATATTAAATATTTTTATATTCTTGAGTTACATTCTATTTTTGATCAAAGGTGCTATTTTCAAAGCTCTCTGCTAAACTTGACTAGCTATTTTTCTTATGGTAATCATATATTTTTAAGTAAAGTTGGCTTTTTTCTTCTTTCTCTTTTATGTTGTTCTTACATAGATCTCTCTCTCTGGCTAATGCCTCCAAGAAACACTGACTGTCAGAGTGTGTGAGGGGGAGAAGAGAGAATGGCTTGGCCTGGAGCATGTGAAGAATTTATATACAAATAGGATTTTGCTAAATAAAAATGACACTAGGGCTCAAGGAACAGAAGGAGGACGTTTTCTTTGGGTTTTCTGACATCCATTAAGATTGAGGTTCTCTTGGGCTGGGGATATGGCTCAAGCGGTAGCATGCTCACCTGGCATGCGTGTGGCCCGGGTTCGATCCTCAGCACCACATACAAACAAAGATGTTGTGTCCGCGAAAACTAAAAAAATAAATAAATATTAAAAAATTCTCTTTCTCTCTCTCTCTCTCTCTCTCTCTCTCTCACTCTCTCTTAAAAAAAAAAGATTGAGGTTGTCTCAAGCAAAATACAGTTTAGTTGTTTGTTTGTTTGTTTTGAGATTTGGAGATGACTGTAATCCATCCTAGCTTAACACATGGTTAATTGGGAAAATAAGATACTTTCTTGTCTTCGTCATTAGAAGTGAATGCTTGGATTTTGAAATATTTGAAGAAAATAAATTTTAAAAAAAATCAAAGTGGAAAAAGAGAAATAAATTCTTCTATACCTATTATGTCCCAAGTGGTATCCTAGAGTTACATATCGTATTCTCATTTAGTCCTCATAAGAATATAATCACTTAGATGCTGCATCCTCAAATTATCAAAAGGAAAACAGAAGCGTCAAGAATTTACTTAAGCCAGTTAGTAAGTGGTAGGGCAAGAATTCATACAGCCGCTGTGTGAGTCTCTGAGGGTTTTTTCCATACCTGCCTTTGGTGTTACCCATATGCCCTTTCCCTCTTATGAATGTCTGTCCTTGCTATTTGTTTGTAACCAACCCCTCCTAACCTACTTTCCTTTTATTATGGAACTAGCCCATGGATAGTAGTTACCATAGAGCCTGAGCTAGCTTATCAATGTTTTCTTCTGTCTCAAACCCAGGGGAATCTCACGGCTGGGCGGCCTAGGAATCAAGAACAATAGCTTTGAGACTCTGTGTGCCCTCAAATCAGAACAAGGTCTTAGAGAAGAGAACTAGTTCACAAAGTAACAAAGGATGGACTCTATAATTCCACAGTTTTCATTTTTAATTCCTCTGATAAATAAAAAAATTACTTATTGGTTCAGCTGACAGAAATTTGAAGTGCCTAGAGAATATCTATTTGGATCTGGAAAAAAATCATAAAATTTTTGTGGTAGAAAATAAGTAGAAAGTAATAAGAATAATAATAGATGCTGGGATGTGGTTTAGTGACAGAGCACTTTCCCAGCATGCGTGAGGCTCTGGGTTTGATCCACAGCACTGCAAAATATAATAATAATAATAATAATAATTAAATACATAGCTATTGTTCTCAATAGATGTCAACCATTTTTAATGTCCTTTATTCTGTTGATCCTCCCAACAATCACTTAAAGCTGCCAAGCTAAACTTCTGTTTTATAGACAAAAAAATTCAGGCCCAGAGGTTTGCCCTCATGTAATTGTTCACATTAATGTCCCTCAGTTCTTCAATTCCATTTCACCCCTTCGTCATGCATCTTTGAAGTCTCTCCTCCCATTGAGAAGTAGGGGGTATTTCCCTGGCCCTTGATTCTACCTGATCATGTTAACTTGCTTCTGCCAGTGGAGTGTCCGTAGACGTGGCTAATGCTCAAATTTAAAACTGCTTACTGTCTATGTCTGCATGTTTCCTCCGATTCTCTTGCTCTTCAGACACTGTCATGAGGACAACTCAGGCTGGCCAAGGAGGAAATCGAGACATGTGAGGAGCAAACCTGACCCACCTATGATGTCCCAGTTAAACCCAACCTGGAGCAGAGCCTCCCACCTGATGTGCAGGTCCATACGCTTTACATACATGACTGTTGGTTTAAATCACCACCTGAAAGGCAGGTGTTACACAGCAGTAGCTGACTGATACATTTACAAAAAAAAAAAAATAGCTAGTAAGTGGTAAAAATAATGGAATTAAAATCCAGATCTTCAAATATGTAAGTTTTATCCACTTTCAACTAAGCTAAATTGTTTTCCATGAAGACATATATTTATTGGGATATGAAAATACCTCAAGACGGAGACTTTTGTTGTCAGGGATCTAATCTCACTGTTATCCCAGAGCCTAGTCCAGTACCTTGTACATAGTAGGTGCTCAATAAATGTTTATTAAAATAAATAAAACACAAAAATCTTAGGAATGCGTCTTTCTCCCTTTGGTCCTATCTTATAGTTCTTAGATAATAAAAAGAGGGCATATTAAGTATGATCAATAAAAGCCACCTTCTCAAAATAAGTCCCAGCCACTGCACAAAGAGGGCATAACTGTCATTTTCTTTTTCCGACATCTGTCCATATGTGGCAAATTTCCTCTCTCAAGAAAGATCAAACCCCATAAAATGCATCATTTATATGCCCCTCCCCATTACGAAACAGCATGGAGACCGTTAATGAGAAGCAAAGGCTAAATGAAGAGTTCCCTGAGTCGGTTTCAAGCAGACTGTGGTGAAAATGCCCAGCCCTTGGGGAATCGCACACATGAAACAAGAACAAACATCCTGCCCGGTCCCCCGCTCGCCCCCAGCCTCACCTCCGCCCCGCGTCCCCAGCCACCACGACAGCTTGAGGTGGAGAATTTGTAAGACTCACATGGAGAGCTTTCTCCTCTGACTTTTTAATCTCCGAAGTCCAACAGTGCCGAAGAAGGTAACTGTGACATTTGCAATTTTCCATGCACCAGCCCATTCCATTTTCTCTCTGGGTGCTACTTCCATGGTACAGTAAACCTCTAGCTCTGACGATAATTATAGCCGGAATAAAACGGAGGGAGTTATAGGAACAAAGCGTCACTGTAATTGCCTTTTCATTATTTGCTAACAGTTAGTTATTCAGTCACAGGGAAAAATTACACAGTAATTGGATAACAATGGGGAAGCAAACGCCGAGTCCCACAACTATGATATTTTTGCTTGTTGAGCTTTAGGACCTTTTATTCATATTTTGATTAAACAGCTGGAGCATTAAACTGACATATGAATGTATCCTTGGTCAAATTCGGAGGCGTTTGTTTCCACCCCGTTCAAATTGTCGAATTTCAACCAGCACATACAATAGACCTTTAAATACAGGAGACCATTGACTTGCAGATAAATTCCTCTGCATGACCCCCGTTCATAAAGAAAGCACCGGAGGGGTGATGGCTCAGACATTTTTAGACAGATCCATGTTCAACTGGATGTTTTAAAAAGAAATAAAAAGGAGAATCACATGCAATTCTTTTTTTCTGCATATTCAGGTTTTTCTCTCATTGAACTTTATTAATCCAAGACATTTATAAAGACCTCTACTCTTATTTTTTCCTATGGGCAAGGAAACTGAGGCACAGAGAGGGGACCTTAGGTGTTCAGATTCATCCAGTTTTATCCTAGTCCTAAAGAGCTAGAAACCAAGACCCACACTCTTTCTATTCTAACACGACTCTTCTCACCAGCCAGGTGTGGTGGTGCATGCTGTAATCCCAGCAGCCTGGGAGGCTGAGGCAGGAGGATCTTGAGTTCAAAGCCAGCCTCAGCAACTTGGCAAGGCTGTAAGCAACTCAGGGAGACCCTGTCTCTAAAAAAAAAATTAAAAAAAATAGGGCTGGGGATGTGGCTCAGTGGTTAAGCGTCCCTGGTACCCAAAGCAAAACAAAATAAAAACCCTCTCTCTGATTCCACATTCTCCTTCAAGAGAGGAGATTAAGAAAGAAATACAGGTGAGACTCATGCTATGTGCACTCATACACCCGCACACCCACACCACGTGGATCCGACACGTACTTAATTGTGGAGCTCTGTGTCGGTGTTGTTTGCTCCACGGGTGTCATCTTGGATGATCTCCCTGGGTGACCGTTCCTTGGATTAGTCCAGATGTGCAAGCCCCCAGCCGTGGGCCCTGTGTACCATGAGGTCTCAGGAAATGTTAGATGACGACGCTCTTGGAGGAGACCTAATTCTCATGGTGCACACTTCTACTCAGGGACATAATTTAGTTGGTGTCTACGCAGCAACTGGAGCAGGAGAAGGAAACACAGGCGAGAAAGCACGTTGCAAAGAATGAGCCTAGTTGAGGCGTGCGCCTGAGTGCGCGTAAGTGTCAGGGACTTTGGAATAATGGCCACAGGGTGTTCACATAGCAGTGCAGATGTTTGACCTGGAGATGGAGAGGCACCGATCGTGAGCATGTGGTCTGGAGCCTATTTCAACAAGAAGGTAGAAAATGCTCAAGACGTGACTCTGAAAAACCTGTTGTGGACAGACAAAGGAGAAGGAAGTGGGATTTTTGAGAAAAGAGTGGATTTGTAAATGTGACGGACACAAAGAATTGGGAAATAAAGTTGGTGCTTCACGTGCATCAGATTCTCATTTAGTTCCCAAGGCGACTCTTGATTATTCCCGTTTCACAGGCACAGAGACCATGTCTTCGAGGTGATACATGACTTGTGCCAGATTGCAAAGCTTATGTAAGTGGAAACCTAGAAGCAAATCTTGGGTTCTTGAAGCCCCTGTTGACCTTTGGCTCTTGCAAACCACTGGAACTTACTCCGTTCCCAAGTCAGTCCAATCCAGAGGGTTGGATGCCTACCCCCCACCCCCACCCCGTGCACCACGGGAGTGGGGGGGGGTGGGGGCTGAATTTGAAGTCCCCATCCTCGGAAGCTTGGCATTTTCTAAAGGAAACCATGAAAGGAGGCATCCAGGGGTCAGTCTAGTCACCTCCGACCCTGGTGGCTCAGATTGGGTCAGTAGCAGGTTCAAGATTCAAGAGTGACCAGTTTATTTGGGAGGCAAGTCCACGGCACCCGGATGGAGGGTAAAGAGCAAGACAGACAAGGGCAGAAGACAACAGGCTGTGGCAAGGTGACTCTGAGGACATCTGGGGTCCCTCCCCCGTCACAGGAAATGGCAGTGCTATCCCAAATGCAGGGTGAAGGGACTCTGGTATTTGTCCCCAAAGCACTGCCACCCCGGCTCCAGCTGTCCCTAAGAGTGTTAGTTATGCTTTGCCAGTTTGCTCTGTGCCTGGGCTCCTGCCCCCGCAGACAGGACAGAGACGTGCAGGTGACCTCCGCGAGCATCCTTGCACGGCGGCGACACCTGAGTGTCCGGAGATGGGGTGACGACCCACAGCGTGGACAGGTGAGTAAGCTACAGTGTGGCTGAGCGGGACTCCAGAGGTGAAGGTCCAGGCATTCTAGAGCACGGTGCCCCCTCATGAGGGCGAGACTGCAGTCTGCCTCTTACCCCGGGGCCCGCAGGGTCTTGCACCAGAGGCAGAAATCACCTGAGAAGCCAGATTCAACCCTCATGAAACGGAGCTCTTCGTCCATCTTCCCGTCCTGGTGCTCAGAGCTCTGCACATTCCAGCCCCAGCTTAGGACGGCTGGGTTCTGATCACCCCACCTTGGGCTCCCTTTCCTGCCTATTGTCACCAGTTTGGATTGCTGCCCCGAGTCTCGCCTTTGAGGCCCCGTCAATCCTGAGAGGCTTGGCTGCGAGCCCGCCTCCTGCACTCAGCCCTTCCTGTCCAGCTGGGCCCGGGGGAGACCTTTCTTTGTCCCTTGCTCCTGGCCTGACACCCTGGTGCAACCTCTGCTCACCACCTGCAATAAAACGCCAAAACCCATTATGTACTGTTTCCCAAGCCCCAGAGGTCCAGGATCGCTAAGGGTCTTGCTCCTGTTTCCATTGGCTTGTTTGGTTTTGCTTTTTTTTTTTTTTTTTTGGATCTGATGTGGGAACAAAATGTGACCTAAACCGACACACAGCTATTTATAGTTTTTATTTGATCTAAATATTCATACATTGCCTTGTATAAATATTCATGTATTCGGTTACAGAATGCAGTCCAGACCCCACTGAGGTTTTATATAACGTGTGATGTGTATTACATAAAAGAAATGTGCACCATTTCTTTTCTAAAAGTTCAATGATTCTGCATCATAAAGCATTTCTAACCCAGTGGATTCAGTTATGGGGTTGGAAGCCTGTAGTGATAGTGACGTCAGCGGGCGCTACTCTAGTCCATATTATTTTACATATTTTATGCTTGGGATCCTCATGAATAATGTAAGTGCTATTAATATCCCTATTTTCCTAATATACACTGAGAAAAGAAGGTTCAGAGATGGTCTGTGACTTGCCCAAGATCACACAGCTAGTAAGTGCCAGAGGGTGAACCCTAAGCAGTCTGGGTCTAAGCTCTCGGCTGTTACAATGTGCTGCTTCTAGACACAAGCATCCCACGGTGAGCTTGTTCATAGCACTCAGCCCAGATTGGTCACCTGGCTTGTCCCTGGATGCCCTCTTAGGGACCCTTGCTCCTTCTGACTCTCACTTCTCAGCTCTGATCTCCAGCCCCTTCCCACTCTGGCCAGTAGGGCTGGTGCTAGGTCTTGATCTCCCTGGGAGGCCCTGACCAGCAGCTTCTGACCAACTTCCGTGCTCCTCTCTCTCACCACCAGCTTGTCTTTGCAGCCCAGCCCCCAAACTGGATCCGTAGTCCCTCCTTGGGGACCTCTGGGCACCTCACCCATCTCCCCCATGTCTTGCAGGCCTCCTGCCTTGCCCGCCACTCTAAGATTAGAGACTATGTGAGCCTGTGTTCCGAGCACTCTTCCAGGCCCTGGCACACAGTAGGGCCTTAGTGACGAATGGCAGCAGTCATAAATACCTGAACCGAGGGCCAGGTCTAGGCTCTGTGACAGAACAGACATGCTCTTGGTTTGGAAACGACTCCCACCCTTGGCTCTGCCGCAAAGGCTCACCTAGTGCCAGGACTGGAATCGGTGACTGTCCTTGCTCACACGTCTGTTGCCTGGGGTGGGGGGTGGCTCTCTCAATCTCACCTGGGCCCCAGCACACTGGACTCCAGGCTACAGGCTGGATGTGTTCTTTCCATGACGACAGCGGAAGCAGAGGAGGAAACCCTGGCCACCAAACACGGTTTGAACCTCTGACAGCACCACATCCACTGGTCAATGAAGTCTCATGGCCACGCCCACCACCAGTGGACAGGAACTTCACCCCCGCCACCCGGAGCCCCTGGCAGATCATGTGGGGGACTCCACTCTCCCTGGAGGAGGGAGGGAGCCTCCCATGGCGCAGAGTGACCATCTGCCCTTCCACGCCCACTGAACCGTAAAGCCCCAAGCCACCCAGAGCTTTCAAGCCCCAAGGTCCAGTCTCTCAAGCAATCCCTTGGAATGGGTCACAAGCTCCCAGAGCAGAACTTTTGGTCATCCAGAAACAAAGCCTGCCGAGTCTACTGGGGTTTTACCTTGATCTTGCATCAGAAGATACAGCACGGGGTAGACAACCTGGGGAGACACCTCTGCCAGGTGCCGGCACCCCCTCCTGACCCATCACTAGGGGATTAACTCTCCTGTTACCTCCTTACACAATGGCCAGGTGGCCTTGGGCAGCATCATCAAGGTCCAGAGCCTGCCCATTTGAATGCTGGGCTGGGGAGACCCATGCTCTGCCTCTAGAAGGGATTATTAGAAATTCCCGAGTTTTGGTGCCGCGTTTTCACTGGGAAACTGGAACGCAGAGAAAAAGCTCCCCGTGGATTAATTTATTTGTATTTTGTTCGAGCTCCTGACATTTGGAAGAGGCTTGAGAACCTTATTAATGTTTGCTATTTTGATCTGCTTTGTAAGACGATAGATTAAACCACAGAATCCTGGAAAATAGACTTGTTATTTTCCTTTCCAGAGGTACAAGGACAGAAATTATTTTCTGAAGTGCCAACATGGCTGGTCCCCGGCTCTGGTGCCACCCCTTGTCTCTGCCCTCACCCAAACGGCTATTGCAGTGGGATCCCAGCGCTGCTGAACCTGTGCTCAGGAATGGACCCCAGGCCTCCAGGTAACCATGGCCACTGGACCAACCCCGTTGTCATCCTTGCTCGAAAACTTCAGATTTTAATATCCAGGTGAAATAACTGGATCCAAATCTGTGCAGAGTTTTTTGGACAAAGACACCACAACCTTCTTTGTTTGGGTCCTCCTCATACCACCACTCGACTAAAAATCCTCAGTCCCTACTTCTTAGCTCCTTGTTGGGGCCTCCACCATGGGACACTGTCACACCCCAGGACTAACGTCCTGCTAATCCCTTTATCAGTCTTTGAAGGAGGCGGAATTCTCATTTGGCTTCCAAGATTCCTGTCCCCTGGTATATGCACCCTTGGAGTCCCCTCTGCTTGAGTGCAGGAGGAATCAGTGGCTGTCATTAGGTTACTTAAGGAATCAGTCAATAGGGGTTCTCCTGGGTGGGCCTGATCTAAGTAGGTGAGACTTTAAACAGGGAGACTGCTTCCTTGCTGACATCACAGAGATTCTCCTGCTGGCTTGAAGGACTTAGCTACCATGTGGGGAGGGCGTTGATAGGGGATGAGCCTTGGGCAAGAATCTCAGAGTGCTCACTGGATCCTAGAGCAACAGCTAACAGGAACCTCCATTGTACCATGATAAGGAACTAAATTTTGTGAATGACCACATGAGCTTGACAGGGGAGCTCTAAACAAGAACACAGCCTCACCCCTGTTTTCAGCCTTGTAAGAATCTGAAGAGTGTCTGGATGACTGGCCTGCAGAAACTGTGAGATGCTGAATGATTGTACATCACTATGTCAGTGTTCATTGATTGCAGAGCAACAGAAGATGAATGCATCCTTTTGGGGTGGGGGGGGACTGGGTGGAGGGGTAGGTACCAGGAATGGATGTCGGGAGCACTTAACCCCTGAGCCACATCCCCAGCCCTTTTTATTTTTTATTTTGAGACAGGGTCTCACTAAGTTGTTTGGGGCCTAGCTAAGTTGCTGAGGCTGGCTTTGAACTTGAGATTCTCCTGCTCTAGCATCCCAAGTCGCTGGGATTACAGGCGTGCGCCACTGCGCCTGGCTGAGTACATTGTATTCTTAAGCCACATCCAAATGTTTGCTACTAATGAGACCCAACCATGTTGTCCTCCCTGTGGGAATGCATTCTGAGTCTTCTCTCATGCTTCGAGCCCTTTCTGACCTCTGTACTTAAACCATTACCCAATATGACTTCCTCCAGCCTCGTCCTGGTTGTCCTAGACATGGGAGAGTCACCTTCTGAGGTGCCACAACTGCTTTCCTTCTCTGGCTTGTACTATAGATGTATTTAATTGCTCCTGTTAAACTTTTCTGGGGGGAGGAGCTCATGCCTGACTTTCCCTTGTAGCCCTTTTCCCAGAATTCTCACTCTACCCAGCACAAAATAGGTGCTTAATAAATGCTTGTTACATGAATGCATCTTCCCATTTTTTTTTTTTTGAGAATTCACAGTATGTATTTGACTAATTTTTATTTGGGAAAATTTTTCAATGTTAATTCATAATGTTTCAATGATATTAAAAATATTTATATACAGAGTTATGAAAAATTGTGCTGTATAGGGGTAATAATGAGTGTAATGCATCCCACTATTGTTGTGTATTTAAATAAATAAATAAAATATTTCCATGAGCAGAGCCAAGTGGAGCCCCGCCCTGTGTGTCCAGTGTGACTCCACTAGCACTCCTCTTCCTTCTTGTTTAATTAAATTCAGGGCTCAGCCCCTGTCCTCAGTGAACTTCGAGTCTAAAGAGGGGGAAGAGTGGCCACTCATCCCGTCTCAAGCTGGGGGACTTTCAGTACTAAGCCCAGGACAATTCCCAGCACAGAAAGAAGATTCTTCACCCTCAGTGGAAGGGGCATGAGTCAAGAGGCAATTTCAGCAGCAGCCATCGCTGTGCTCCAGGAGTTCAAGGGTTGGCCCTCTCAGCTGACCCCTGAAGAGCATCAGGAATCGTCCAGAGATACGGGCTAATGGGGAGTGTAGCAGGAGCTTGTGTTGGTGCCGGAGATTAGACACGGAATGAGCACCACCTTGGCTGTCGGGGAGGGGGTTCTTTAGAATAATGCAAATAGTTCCTATTCGATAATTAGTAACAACTGGCCAAGGTGTGTGTGTGTGTGTGTGTGTGTGTGTGTGTGTGTGTCTGTGTGTTTAAAGGGTGGGGAACCAGGGACAGGAGAGTGGACACTTCAAGCAGAGGCTGTAATATATGTCAAAAACAACTCGACAGTGTGCGAGGGTCTCAAAAGCCCTCTGTAAGGGCATCCGGATGGATATCAGCTCAGGAACTGAGTTCCCCAACAGGACTCCTACAGTGCAAGTAGTAAAATGATCAATAAATGGGATTGTACCAGACTGAAAAGCTTCTTTACCATCAAGAATGTGAAGAGAGAGCCTGTAGATGAGAGAATATCTTTGCCACCTGCACCTCAGATAGAGCATTAACCTTCAGGATATATAAAGAACTCAAAAAATTAACACCAAGAAAACAAAGAACCCAATCAAAAGGAACTGAACAGGTGCTTCACAGAAGAAATATGATCCGTCAAGAAATATAGGGAAAAAAATGTCCAATGTCTCTAGCAATTTGAGAAATGAAAATTAAAACTACACTGAGATTTCATTTCACTCCAGTCAAATGACAATTATCTAGGATACAAGGTAACAATAAATGTTGGCAAGGGTGTGAGAGAAAAGGCACACTCATACATTGATGGTGGGACTGCAAATAGGTGAACTCACTCTGGAAAGCAGTGTGGAGATTCCTCAGAAAACTTGGAATGAAACCATCATTTGATCTAGTTATCCCACTCCTTGGTTAATACCCAAAGGACTTAAAATCAGCATACTATAGTGACGCAGCCACATCAATGTTTATAGCAGCTCAATACGCAAGAGTCAAGCTGTGGAATCAGCCTACATGCCATTCAACAGAGGAACAGAAAGAAAATGTGGTACATATACACAGTGGAATATGACTCAGCCATAGGGAAGAATGAAATGATGGCATTTGCCAAATGAACGGAACTGGAGACTGTCACGCTAAGTGAAATAAGCCAATCTCAAAAAACCAAAGGGGAACGTTGTCTCGATGTGTGGATGCTGACTCACAATAAAGTGAGGGGGATGGGGAATAGAGGGCATTGGATTAGACAAAGGCGGGATGGGAATGGGAGAGATAGTGGAATGGATCCGACAACACCTTCCTGTGTTCATATATGAATACCCGACCAGGGTAACTCCCCATCGTGAACGACCACAAGAATGAGATTAGACACGGAATGCACACCACCTTGGCAGTCGGGTGTCACTTATGTATCATATGTCAAAATACATTCTACTGTCACAGGTATTTAAAAAGAATCAAAAAATAAAATAAAAACCCTAGCATCAGGAGGAGTCCAGATGTGGCAAGGAGTGAGATGAGAGCGAAGCCCGACCAAATCATGGGGGACGTGTGAGCCCTGCTGGAGTTTGGGCCCATCTGATGCTGGGGGGGGGTAGTGGTGACCGTCCATTAGTATTAAACAAAGGACAAGGCCCATTGGTACACCCATTGGGTCATTTTCATTCCCCAGATAAATGACAGACCCGAGATACCCAGGGGACAAGGAGGTGTTCAGTGTGTCCAGGGGCAGCAACAGTGACCTGGATTGGATGATGACTGGAAATAGGAGAGGACAGAGGGAGGGACATTGGGAGACAGGGCCCACAGGGCGTGGTGCTGGACTGGATGAGGGGTTGGGTGACACAGGGAAGAATGGAGTCCCAGAGGAAGTCCAAGTGTCTGGAGCCACCAGGCAGTGGCCGTCACAGATGCGGGCCCAGCAGGAGTGATGGTGAGAGCCTTCCCGTCCACAGTTGCCTGCGGGGGACCTGTGGGGACTGGGGCCTGGCAGGTCCGGGGAGGGAGGGCTGAGCCATGCCCACGGGAGGTCTAACTAGCAGAGCCCTGGAGCCCTGGTGGAAGCTGGCCCCGCGGCAGAGTGGGGAAGGGTCAAGATGGCAGGGTCTGGGGAGCCAGTGGAGGTGGGGGTCTGGATTGGGAGTGGGGCTCATCAGAACTTGGTGGTGAAGGAAAGGAAGGAGCAGGGCCACCGCAGGAGGAGGGCGTGTGGTCCCCGTGCCCCCAGACCACCTCTGTTATGCTTTCTGTCCCTTTGTGCCCCTTTACAGTCAACCTCGGTAGCCACAGTTTGTGCATCCACAGCTTCTGTCAACGTAGAATTTAAAATATTCCAAAAGAAATGGCGTTAGAGAAAGGCCAATCAAAACTACTCTAAGATACCATCTCACTCCAGTCAGAATGGCAGCCAATGATAAACCACAATAAGTGCTGGTGAGGACATGGGGGAAAAGGCACACTCACATACTTGCTGGTGGGACTGCAAATTGGTGCAGCCAATCTGGAAAGCAGTATGGAGATTCCTTGGGACTTGGAAGGGAACCACCATTTGACCCAGCTATTCCTCTTCTCGGTCTATACCCAAAGGACTTAAAATCAGCATACTACAGGGACACAGCCACATCAATGTTTATAGCAGCACAATTCACAATAGCTAAACTGTGGAGCCAACCTAGATGCCCTTCAGTAGATGAATGGATAAAGAAAATGTGGCATGTATACACAATGGAATATTACTCAGCAATAAAATAGAATAAAATCATGGCATTTGCAGGTAAATAGATGGCATTGGAGAAGATAATGCTAAGTGAAATTAGCCAATCCCCCACCAAAAAAACAAATGGCGAATGTTTTCTCTGACAAAAGGTGACTGACTCGTAGTGGGGTAGGGAGGGGAAGCATGGGAGGATTAGATGAATTCTAGATAGAGCAGAGGGGTGGGAGGGGAAGGGAGGGGGTAGGGGGTTAGCAATGATGGTGGAATGTGATGGACATCATTATCCAAAGTACATGTATAAAGACAAGCATTGGTGTGAACATACTTTATATACAAACAGAGATATGAAAAATTGTGTTCTCTATGTGTAATAAGAACTGTGATGCATTCCGCTATCATGTACTTAAAAAATAAAAGCAATTAAAAAATAAGAAAAAAAAGAAATTGCATCTATACTGAATATGTACAGACGTTTTTCTTGCCTGTATTCCCTAAATTATTAACAGAGTATAGCAACTGTTTACATATCATTTACATTGTATTAGGTAGTATAAGTAATGTAGAGATGCTTAAATGTCTATAGGAGATTGTGCATAAGTTAGATGCAAAGACTATGCCACTTTATAGGAGATTTGAGCACATGTACATTCTGGTGATGTACTGATCTCCTACAGGTACCAAGGGATGAGGTATAGGTTTGTGTATTTGAGTGGCATGGACTGGGGGGTCTTGGACACTGTCATTCATTTCTATACACTAATACTTCTTAACATAATCCCAGAACATAACAGGTACTTAATAAACGTGCATGGGACACTAGATAGAGAACTTAATTAAAGATGCAAAATTGTAGCCACCTGAAAATTTACGTGGAGGTTACCAGAGAGCTAGAGTTTAGACTGAACCATTGGCTTGCGAATGTCAGCGAAACCTTCCTTTCAAAGGCTATAGTTTCAAGCCTTTGAAAATCAGGAGGTGAAACAAGCTGCTAATTGAAATCAATATCCATTCTCACAAGGCTTCTAATTTACAGTAATGTTTACAGTCTGGTAACTAGCAATAATGAGAGTCTTTGATGAGGTTCCTCATCTACCACAGAAAGTAAATATATCCCTGCCATCAGTTTCTGAAATAAAGGCCAATTTCATCTAAGAAATAAATTTTGGGTAATGGAAAATGGTCAAAGAAATATCCAAGGAAGGATATGATGGAAACCAAAAGTTAAGTTCTTTACAAATTAGTTAAGAATTTACTTCTTACAAAAAAAAAGGGAATTGGCTTGAGAAACATCACCAGTGGTCCATCTGTGTTATGCCACCAGAGTAAAATTATGTAATTAGGCACATCAGACACTCCCTTCCGCACCCTCTTCTGTTCTTCAAATCAAACTCCATATCACCTTGAAACCTGGGCACCCATTTTTTTTTATGCCACAAATACTGCCCCCTGAGAAAATGTCTGATGGCAAGTGCTAGATATAGAGAGAGCTCTACTTAATTAAAAAAGAACAAACAGGGGTAAATATACCATGTATGAAAAGCTACCAGAGAGCAGTCGTCCCAAAGGCTCAGAGGAAGAGTGGGCCTCTGAAGCTGTTTTACTGCAGGAAACAGAAAATAGAATTAGAGCGCTCTTCAGCATTCCTGGTAGGAGCTTAAAAGAGAGCATCATCTATTTGCAAAAGGAGCTCAAATCCGTAAGACAGATATACTGGACAACGGAATCTCACCCAGTAAGAGGGATCAAAGGGCTGTGAGCAAATTAACAACACAAAACAAAATTAGAATCCTAGGGAGCAAGCAAGAAAGGGAGAAACCTAGGAATGGAAACCAAACGGATGATGTGTAAGGACAAACTTATGCAGTTTCATCAGGACCCGGGGATTCAAACAATGAGACCGTGAAGCAGATGACAGTTCAGGTCTAATCGAAGGGTCCAATATGTTCCGGAGGGAGAAGGTAAACATGGCAATAAATAAATAAATAAATGATCAAAGAACGAGTGGAGATATATTTCCTGAGCTGGGAAAGTTCTGAGTTCCCAGATCTGAACAGCTCATTGCATTTCAGGCAATCCCAGAGAGAGGGTTGGGATGCAAATTACCCCTTACCTTGATCTCTGAAAACTGTATCCATACAGAAAAAATCAGATTATCTAAAATTAAATGACCATCAGGTAGCCCCTAAGTTCTGGGAAAACCCGAATACCAGAGGACAACCGAACTCTGCAGACTTTGCATAGAAAGAAGGTAAAGCGGCGGCGTGTGCATCTCGCTGAGTGGATTTTTCCTATATGAAGGTATCAGGAAAACTGTCTCCGATATGTAAGAACTCTGGGAAAAAATTCAGGAAAAGAAGTCAGCACTGAACAAAACATCTTTAGTGCACAAGGCACCAAGTGACCAAGACAGAGGGGTCGCTGCTGCACGGGAAGATCATTTTCATAATAACAGTGAAAGCGATCAAATGCACAGACATGAGGCACAATGTTAGGTAGATAACATTGGGAGGGGGAGGAGCAAGAAGACAGCAGGACCAGGGCTGTGGCTTTAGATGGAGGCTCATGGAGGACGCTCTGAAGAGGGACACACACAGAATAAACCAAAGAGCCAGCTGAGCCCAGGGGCAGCTCATAAAGGGCAGCCCGGAGGGTCGTTGCCCGCCCTGCCCGGGGGAGCCAGCGAGGTCCAGATGGGCAATGAGATGGGGAGATGGAGAGTGAGCCGCGCAGCACATCAGGTTGCTGAGAGCCACAGCTAAGTAAGAATGACGCATGGCAATTTCTTTGTCAGCCTACCCCATGTTGCTTAGAGGGAGGACTCTCCATTGTGGAAATGGGCTTGCCTTGGACCCAGGGCATTTGCAGTGACTTTGCATGAAAGGTGACCTTGCTCAAGGACCAGGGTGGATCCGGGTTTAGGGTGGATCAGGGTTTAGGGCGGATGGGGTTTAGGGCAATCCGGGTTTAGGGCAGTTCCAGGTTTAAGGTGATCCCTGCTGGGAATAGGGTGTATCCTGCTGCCTCAGGCACCTTGAGTTCCCGTTGAGTTCTCGCGGGATTCAGAGAGTTTTTGGGGATTCAGAGCCCGGTGGAGAGTGTGGATTTTGCCCAGAACGTGCTTGTAGGGCGCCGGTGTGAGTTCGGGAATAAAGAATTGCTGTTTGAATCTACAAGGCTGTGAGTGGCTCGTGATTTTGTGCCCAGCCAGACTGCGGCATCAGGTGAGGTCTTGAGAGAAGATTCCGAAGCTTGGATTTCACTTTCCACACAATAGGAAACCATTGTGTGGATTTCACCCAAGAGAGCGGTCCGATCAGGTCTATGTATTGGAGAGATCATCCCCGTGTTGATAGGAAAGAAGACAGGGAGGGAAAGGGTCGAGTCGGAGTGCAAGATCAGCCGAGAAAGCCACTGCCATCCAGCCCAGGTGAGCCATGGTGGCAACTTCCATGAGGGGTCCGCTGGGACCCAACACAAGGACCTCATTGGGATGTATCTGTAAGGGGTTTGCTGATGGATGGGATGTCCAGTATGGCAGAGAGAGAGGAGTCCAATGTGTGTGCCTGGAAAAATTGGTACAGAAAGGTGCCATAGTCTGAGATAACAAAAGTGGGCAAGGACCGTAGAAGGGGAAAATTAAGAGTTTCGGTTTGGGACACTTTAAATTTTAGATGGCTATTTTATATATTTACTCATTACAGTTCTATAAGGTACCGTCACATAAACTCCCAAATTTCCATGGCTGAAAATAAGCTTATTTCTCACGTGTAATTGACAAATGCAGATGTTTGATAAGGATGGTAAACCAAGGATCCAGACACCTTCCATCTAATGTTTCCACCTCCCCTAAGCTACACTCCACTCGTGGCAAAGAGAAGGGGGGAGAAACACCCTGGGAAGGAATAGTCACCTGGCCCCCAAGGTGCACGGGGCCGGGAGGGTCGAAAGTTAGCTAGTAACTTCCCAGAGACAGGTGTGCTGTGAAGTGGACACATGGATCTTGGATGGTAAGTCCTCCTTAACCAGAGTCCAACTGAAAATACTGATGGCCAGGGAGAATACGAGGATGGTTGTCAGGGGCAAGACCAGAGTTGGAAATATACACCTGGGGACCATTATTAACATGTAGGTGATATATAAAGCCATGGAGGCTGGATTCCACCATTCGGGTGGAGGTTGGCCAACTGCAGGTCATAGGCAGCCACCTCTCTCCATTAAAGTTGTATTGGAAGGCAGCCAAGGTCATTGCTCAAGTGTAGTCTAGCAACAAGTTTCACACTAGGGTGGCACCACTTCCCTGAAGAAAGGAAAGGTGTGCTCAGAGTTTCTCATGTGTCCTTCCAGAAGTTTATGTATCACCTGTCTATCTATCCATCCACCCATCCATCATCTATATCCACCTGTCCATTCATGCTCAAACATAAACAATCAGGCACCACATTACATTTTGTCTATCAACAAAGGACTGAGTATATGGTGATGATCCCACAAGATAATAATGGAGCTGATAATTTCCCAGCCCTGGTGAGGGTCTAGCACAATGCATTCCTCACATGTTTGTGGTGACACTGGTGTGAACAAACCTGTGTGCATAGGTTTAGATGCATAAACACATACCACTGTGCTGTGGTTGCTTACTGCATTCAGTAGAATACCGTGCTATACAGGTTTGTCACCAGGAACAATAAGCCATACCATGTCACCGAGGTGTGTTATAGGTTATATCATCCAGGTTCATCTAAGTATATTCTGAGATGTTTGCAAGATGACAAAGTCACCTTCCAACACCTTTCTCAGAATGGATCTCCATTGTCCAGCAAAACATCACTGTAAGTGCATTAACGTACATATCGATGAAAATATCTGTGTATACATTTATCTGGGGATAAATAAGCGACTTTTTAGATTGCAAAATTAAGATCACACCACACATATTGTTTAATAACTTACTTTTATTGCACTTAATGTATCTTAAGATATCTTTGAATATACCTTGCCCCATCTCTCTTTTTCTGTCCTTAGTAGCTGCGTGGAATCCTGTTTTATGGATTTATCATAAAATAGCCTCCCATTCATTGGCAATTAGATTACTTTTCTCAATTATTTCCATTTTTTTTACTCTTCCAAAGCCAAAAAAATATCCGTGTGCATTATTTTCCAGCACTAATACAATATAAGCCTATCTGCAAGATAAAAATGCTAGAAAGTAAATGCTAGATCAATGGGTATGTGTTTTGTTATTTTGATAGTTATTGATCCTTTGCCCTCTGAAAAAATTTCGCCAATATGCATTCCCACCAACAGCACATGAGAGTGTTTAATAGTTTTATAACCATTGAAAATATAAGGAGGACTAGAATATGCTCATTGAAAAGTATGTAAGAATGAGTAGGGTGCTCACTATGTTATGTATATGACTGACTTCGATTCCTTAGAATATGATCTATACATTAGTTTTGTGGGTTTTTTAATATTTATTGCTCGTAACTTTAAAAAAAAATATTAGTTGTTGACAGACCTTTATTTTATTTTATTTGTATGTGGTGCTGAGAATCGAATCCAGTGCATCACACATGCTAGGTAAGCACCCCACCAGTGAGCTGCAACCCCAGCTCTATACCTTAGTTGTTGTTTTTTATTTATAAATGACAGTGGAATGCATTACAATTCTTATCACACATATAGAGTACAATTTTTCATATCTCTGGTTGTATACAAAGAATATTCACACCATTTTTTGTCTTTATACTTTGGATAGTAATGATCATCACATTCCACCATCATTTCTAACCTTCTGTCCCCTCCTTCCCCTCCCACCCCTCTGCCCAATCTAGAGTTTGTCTATTCCTCCCATGCTCCCCCTCCCTACCCCACTATTAGTTTTTAAGGTGCTGCATTTGTCTAATGCAATATGAATAATATACACACACACACATATCATACATATTCTAAGTCTCTAAAGTGGGTTAAAGCATGTTCCATGGCTCATATAAAACCATGATAATAATACCTCACTTTGTTTTTCAATGTGCCATACACAATTAGGTATATTAAATACATATACCTTGGGATAAGTGAAATGTTTTCTATTTAAAAAATGCTGTCACACTTTTTCCAGATGCTGTTGCAATATAAATTTTGTATTATGCTTCTTGGTACCTTTTTTTTTTTTTTTTTTTTTT
>NW_026000221.1:23273569-23296139 GCF_001458135.2 Marmota marmota marmota
TTTTTTTTTTTTTTTTTTAGCTAGATCTTTATTAAAGTCCTTCCAGGGCTGAGCTTTTCATGTTATGAATAGGCGTCATAATTATCTAATGCGACTACTCCAAAAATCAGATTAGTAATTAGCTGGACCAACTGATTGGTGTGCCTTCCTGGATGCTGCTCTTTAATGTCGAGCGTTTACTCTGTGCTTGAAGGATTTGTTTGTGTGTTTCCTATGTGCGATGAGAGCTTTTCGATAATTAGCTCCTAAGGGATGTCGTATTCCAATAGTTAGAGAATAATTACAGCCTTATGAAGAGTGAAATGGCCTCAGCTCTCTTTTGTTGTGGTTTAATTGTATGCAACAAGTCCAGGAGGCGTTTCATTTCAAATGGTGATAGTGAAGATGTAGCTTTCATTAAAAAAAAAGTGTGAATTTGGTAAAATGGCAAATTGGTATCATTTTAAAAACAAACAAGCAAATCACCCTATTAAAACAAGCCCTGTGTTATTTCATTAGTTTCTTTGTTTTGCCTACAAATTAAACTGTGGCAAAGTGAGAAGCTGGAACTACCAGGAGCTGGAACTTGATGAAAAAGTTCACATCAAAAGCCATCAGCTGGGAGGATGACACTGTAATGAACTGTTAATTAGTGCCAGCCACAGAAACGAAGAAGAGTGGGAAGACAGGACGGCTCTCGAAGATCATATAGATTAGGGCTGCAATGGGAATAAAATAGACTGAAAAGAATATATCCTCTTCAAGGCACTGCCTGTTTGCTATTTTTGGGGGAAAAGGGTTTTTTTTGGGGAGGGGGGACATTCTAAATCACACTGTATAAGGAAGCACATTGTGATAACCGAAGAGCTTGGACCCCGAAACCTTGGGATTCAAACTCTGGCACTTACTAGCTGGGTGATCTTGGGCAAGTTACAGAACATCTCTGAACCTTCTTTTATCCAGGGACCTTAGGAAAAATGAGAGCAAGAAAGGATGCGACTTTATATAATAATGTAACGTGTTGGTCCACTTTGCTGCCACAGTGCTGCATTCCAAACTACCCTCCACCTCAGGGGGTCAAGATAGCAAGCACTTGTCACTCATGGGCTTGTGGGCTGGCTGACACTTGGCACTGGGGTTGAACTCAGGTCTGCTCCACGTGTCCTCCGTAGATCGAGAGCTACCCACGTGTTTTCATGGCGAACAGCAGAAACACAAAGCCAAATTGCACACTGAGGCCTGAGGTCTCCGCTAGTCTCCCGTCCATCAATCTTTCATTTAGAAAGTAGTCACATGGCCCAGCCCAAGATCAACGGGGCAGGGAAGTGTGCTGTGCCCCAAGGCAAGAAGGGAAGGAAATAACTGCTCCGTCATCAGGGGGACGTGTGTTGATCATGTGGGTTGAGACAGTTTCCTCCATGGATCAGAATAAAGATCTTCAAATATCACGATTTTTTTTCACCTGTCTTTGCATCAGGTCACACTTAAGTTGGAAAACATTAAAGAAAAGAAAATCGGATGAGTCTGTTTTACATGCAGCCATAGCCGTGTCAGGATAGTACAAAGCCATGGTGCTTGCAAGGTGAGGTTTGGGTCCATGGAAATAGGAAGCTAACAGGGGTTTCAATTCTTTGAGGTCAAAGGATGTTGTGTGAATATATATATATATATATATATATATATATATAATCTGTTCTGAAAACTCTCAGACTTTGAAGCTGCCTGATCTCATGCAAAACCTGCCTTGTTTCAAAGCATCCTATGAGATCACTTATCCCAGAACCAACACAGCATCCCTGAGTTTGAGGACATCATGCATCCCATATTCTCTGATTTCTACTATTTTGAAGCAGCTCGTGGAGGAATTCCCAGCCCCTCCATCCCTTTATCAAACACTTGGAGACTCAAGATGCCCCCGATAGACCTGTTTTTGATCATCACATGGTGGGTGCTATAGCAAAGAAAACTCCCTGCTTAGGAACTTTGTTTGGGAAGTTACAATGGCATCTTGGGAATAGAGAAAATGTTGCCCAGAAGAAAATTCAGTCTGGGCGCAGAGCACCCTGCTCAGATTTACTCTGTGCTCACCTCGCCCTGCCGTCGGAGGGCTGTGGACCTCTGAGGCTGTTACCTGAGAATGCTCCCCAGCTGCTGCAGCAGGCCTGGTCCATGCACCAGACAGTCCCAAGTTGCCAGAGAAGTGAATGTCTCCAGGGGACCTGCCTTCACTCACTCACGGATGAGACCTGCTTCGGCACCTTCCAGGCTTGGGAAACTCTGAGGCACGTCTACACTCCCAAGCAGAAGTGAGTCCAAGGAGCCCACAGCAGTTAACCTGATGGCTGAGCTACTCTTGATTGTCCTCTCTCCATTCCCTGACTCACCTCCCTACTCCCCTGCAGGTGCTTCATGAGGTCACCTCCAAAATAAGTACCTGCATTCAAATCCCCACATCAGGGCTGTATACTGTTCCTGCAAGGCTTGATGTCTCCGCTGGTTTGCTGCTTAGCATATAGAGCAGCTCTGTAGATTTCCCTAATCGCCCTTTTCAGATAGCCTGTCAGGAAGGCCCATGGGCATCTGGTCTACCACAGGAAGAGCCTCCCCATCCTCGAGCCAGGGTCCTGACTCACTGCCATTCCAGGGACTGCGGACAATGGAAGCAGACTAGGGAGGTTTCCCCTAATATTCCGAAGTTCTCTTGTTTCCTGGGGCGAGTATTAATGTACTTGATTGCCCTTCAGGCATAAGATTAGTGCCCATTCTCAAAACGTTAGGAAGAATTTCTTTATCTCTTGACATTCTTACTAGATTTCTTTTTAACCTAATGAACAGGGTAAATCTTTTAATTCAAGGTCCTGCCATCCCTGTTACTGACGCTGGGAAAAAAAAATACAGATGAGTCCTTTGATCTTTATGCTGCTGTTCTGGGTGAGGAGGAGGTTGGTGGTGGACAATTTGCCTATTTCCTTAGTTTTAAGATACGATCTGAGGTGGGGTTGGAGCTCTGTTGTGGAACTCTTGCCTGGCATGGGCAAGATTCTGGGTTCTATCCCCAGCAACACACACACACATACGCACACACACACAGGTACACACACACACACATACACGCACGCGCACACACACACACACAGATCTGCTGTGGAAATGTGCCCCCACTTTAATAACTGTTCCAGTGGGGCAAGGAACAATGCCCACCTCCAACGCACTCTTGAGATGGCACCATTTTTTTGTTCAGGAACTCTAACATGTGCATCTGGGGACCAAGGGCTTCGGGGGTGGGACCGGTCAGTGCTGGTGGAATCACCTCCCAGGTCAATTCCAGGGCAGGTGGACCCCTGGACGGGCTCCAAGGAAGCTTTGCAAACTTCCCTTCTGCTCACAGTGTCTCAAACCGGAAATGGGCCAACTGCTGCTGCCTCCGAGCCTGGAGCCTGTCCTGTCAATGAGGCCAGATTCCGCAAGGGAAGACCTCTCCACGCTAACAGAGGGATCCGTGGAAAGCTAGAGCTAAAGCGCACCCCGCCTGAAGTCTTGAGGAACTGTGGCATTTCTCTGACCAGCCTCACCCCCACCTGGCAGCAGGAGCCATGACAGTACAATGCCATTCGCCACTCTTCATGTTTATGATTTGACCTTGTCAGACCATGACTCTCAGAACAAAGGAGAAACAATCCAAGGATTTAACATCACGGGCAATGCAACCCCAAGCATCCTTTGGCAGAAATTTACTTTTGAGTGAAATTAAAATTTACTTTTTTGCATTACTTCTGCACTCTGTATCTATTTGCTTTTGTGGGGGAAGTTGCTATTTGTTTTTGTCTGTGGTTAAAAAAAAAAGTGAAAGAGACAAAAATTTTATGATGATCTATGTATTCTATTAAGTCTACGTAAAAAGAATAGTTATCCAAAGCAATAATTTGAGGTATTGGTCCAATTTTGTATAGTTCTGCATTTTCCTAAGGTTCCTAGATTTCTTTAGATTTTCAAGTGAGTTCACAGCCTCCTTTTTTTTAAAGGAAAAAAAATTACGGAGGCTTAAGGAGAGTTTAAGTAATTTATCCCACTATGAATATATAGTTAGGTATTTTTGAAGTTATGGCGAGAAGATGGTTTTGTCTGGAAGATGAACAAGTCGCCCTTGCAATATTGACTTAACTACTAATTCCCCTAATAATCCCCTCCCGCCTTTCTTATATAGTGGGAGAAAAAGGAGTCCACTCTTTGGCCCAATCACAAATGCACACTTAATAAATTAAGCTTAATGAGGTTTCTCTGCATATGTCTTCTTTGTCCCTTTGGTGCAAATCTCCATTACAATCTATTTCTTTGTAAACACTGGATAATCTTGCAGGAATGTTCTCTGCCTTGCTGAGGGATGATTGGCCTCTTTGGAGCACAGTGTCTTTCCTCACCCCCTGCTGACAATCCTGAAGTCTTACCGCATTCCCCCTCCTTCAGAACCTATATAATGAACGCTCTTTTGTGATGCTAAAATCTAAGCTTTGTTTTTTCAGGCTCTTAGGAGGGACACTTACCTTAATCCTCTTAGTCTGTTTGCCTTGAAGTGATAGCACTTGGAAAGTTTCAAGTTTCAAGAAGCCTGCTCTCCTTGGATGGGGCTCCGTTGACCTTTCCTGAAATTCCTACCCTATCCCCCTTGTGAGGAGCACTTAAAAAGACTTGTATTATTGCTTCATGCCTGGGTATCTACCAGGGGCACTTAGTAAAAAGGGGAGAGAGAGAGGGGAGAGGAGAAGACAGGATTCAAGTTACAATACTGGATTTTTAGTTTTCTACTTCTTAAATACAAGTATTTTCCTACTTGTGCTTCTTTTTACTTTTCTTATTTAAGGTATTATTATTATTATTATTATTATTAGCAGCAGCAGCAGTAGTAGTGGTTTTAGTTTTTATATTATTTTGATAAAATATTGTATGTCCATTAGCAGGCATTTGACAAAAGCTACAGTGTGTCTGATCTGTCACTCAGAGCTGCTTGTACCTTCATGTTTCTGATACAAGCCAACCCTCAGCAAGGCACCTTCATAAAGAGCCCCAAATCCCAGAAGCATTTATTCAGCACTTGACACTGCCCAGGGTACAGTGGGGAAGTGCAGACACCGAGAGGAAAGAATTCAGAGGTCACCACTGCCAACTCTGAGATTCTGTGTGTTTGTTTTAAAGACTCCCTCTGGCTATTATTTGGGATTTAGTGAAACCTATTTAATACTCAATAACTGGTCTGATCATCCCAGGATCTAAACCAATTTCTTTTAAAATGCAGCTCGGAGGCCTCCCCTTGCATGACAATGTTTAGAAGAATTTATTAAAAAATGCGAGTTCTCTGGGATTGCAGGCCATAGAGAACAGGGACCTGCATTTCTAACAAAACAAAGCCCCACAGTCACCCACCCACAGGTGCTTCTCCAGCAGCTAAAGTCTAACACCCACTTCCTCTGGCTTTCCACCCCAAACACAGAGCAAGTATCTTACCCACCTCCCACCTGAGTGGGCTTTCTCTGTCCCTATTCCACAGGGGCCCTCCAGCCTCCGCTCCCTCCTCCAGCCTCCGCTCCCTCTGCCAGACAGCAGCTTCCAAGAGCCGATCCTGTTTGGGGGTCAATGACTCCCCCCCACTTCTGGTCCTAGGTCCCACATCCTCCTCCAGGGAACCAGTCTTCTCCTTCTCTGAATCTTGTGATTAAATGGGGACCCATATCCTTATAGCTTTAAGGGAAGACATGTGACTCAGGTGTGACCAATCAGAACATCCCATTCCTCTGTCCCCCCTTGATTGGTTTAGTGATGGTCACATGACTAAAATAATCCTCTGAGAATCAGCCTGGAGTTTTCTTTGGAAAAATTGAGAAACTCTTTTTCTCCGCAATTGTGGTCACCAGTACACAGTGAGACTCAACTGCAGGGAAGCCACAGGGCCACGTAGCTTGGAAATGTCACCAGCAGAGGCCAAGAGTTGAGCCATGAAAGAGCTGGAAGGAAGCCCATTGACTGGATTTGAGTCCCCGAGTTCAGACCTATCTGAAGACGGACCCCCCTTCATTTCACTCAGACAATAGAGCCCTTTCTCCTTCACCCCGTTGGGCTTGGGTTTCTGACCCTTCCCTGTTCTGAAGAAGGAATATAAACAGCCGATTGCTTCCGCATTCAACCATTGCTCCTGTTCAGGCCAAACTCTGGGAGTTGGGTGCAGGGCAGGAATTTAACCGAGCAATATCCAATAAAAATATGTGGGGTAGATGGTTCAGATTCTTGGCCTGCCTGCAAGCGTCTCAGACTAATTCAAGGTCTGGAACATTCCAGAAAACAGTTCTTAACACATGCTGTATCAAGAATAAGTAATCTTATAGGAACTTGGGACAGAGTATTTGAATCCAAGCTTCATAGGCAATTCCAGAACCTGGTCATTGTACCCTTAGCTCCAGGAACCCCTTTCTCAGACTCCAGAACTTCAGGGTGACCCGTTCCCCCAGTGGGTCCAGCCCTTCGACCATATCCCCCTTGAATTCTCAAGCTGAGATGGAACCTAGTTGAATTCATGAAGGACAGACAAACTCTAGTCATAAACAGTAGAAGGAAGCTCAATCTCAAGATTTTGATCTTATTCTTGATTCTGTTAATTGCTGGCTGTCTAATCTGGACAAGTTGCTTGGAGAGTTTCTCTATAATATAATGATAACTGTGCATAGGGAACTACGAGAACTAAATGAGATAATAATTGTAAAGTGCTTGGCGAAATGCCTTGCCTATGGTAATTACCCAATTAAGTTTTTCTCATTATTGATCCCTCCATACCTTTTTGATATTTATGTTCCACTTGACCATATGTGGATGTGTTTTGAGTCTCTCCGTCGCTTACATTTCAGCCAGAACTCTTAAGCTTTCTGCAGTAGGCATATCTGTTAACCATCTGTGAGGGAGCTTACGTCTCTGAGCCTCAGTTTACTTCTCTGAAAATAAGGGCCATGGGGGAGAAAGATCAAGGTGGGAATAGATAGTCACTAATGTATTAACTTCTACTACTTCTTTCCAGATTTCATAAACTCTAAGCTGGTGGTAATCAATTTACAAGAAGTACCTAGGAAAGCATCTCAGTGCTCGGTGCTTCATCACCAATGTCATCAAAGTACTTTAAAATATATCCCCTCCACCGCTCCACCCCCATAAGGAACTGTAGGTGTGACCATAAGTAAGAATTTGGCCAAGAGCCAGAATCTCTCCACTGTATACTTTGTAATTTTACAACAAATGCTATCAACCAGTAGGAATGTTCTTTTGAAGTTTCCAATCTAGAAGATAAATTGCATTTGTAAAATACTCAAAGATTCCCTCCATTTTTTCCATTTCTTTGATGCATGTAATTCTTTAGACTTCAGCCCGGTTCTCATCTTTTGGCAGGGGACCAACTCGCAGATTCCAAGCAATATCCAGAATGTATTCAGCTAAAACAAATCAAGTCCGACAGTTGTCACAGAAGCATTTAAACTAAAATTACTTCAACATTTTAACAATGCTTGCCGTTTGCGGGGATGTCTTTGAAGTAGAGAGCTCCCAAAATATTTAGTGTTAACAGTTTTAGACAGGTGTTTCGCCAAAGACATGTAAAGATGTGTTGAGTGGAGATTATTATTTTGCAGTGAGTTTAGCCTCTGGAAAAATATTTATGTCTTAATTGGATGGAATTCCACCTGTCATTTTATCAAACACTTTGCTTATGGTCCATTTTGCTCCGAGACCAAGAAAAATGAAAGTCTTTCAGTTGTGAGAATTAACGTGACACATGTTTGGGCTTTGTGGAATCACTGCATTTGTTTGGTGATAATTGTAAGAGAGACTTTTAGAAACCTGAACTGGGGTTTGCAATTAGAATGCAAAATAAATGGGTCTGGAGGGAACGCTGAAGGGAGAAAAAGGACAAGATGAAAAAAAACTGTGAAGTCGTTTTTTAGCAAACTAAATTTGTAGAACTGAAAAAAAAAAAGAAGAAAAAAAAACACTTCGTTAAAACCCAAAAGGAAAAAGGCAACTGATCCATTTTTAGGGATTTCATCCATTGTAGGATTTAGCTGTTTTGGTGTCCAGCACAGAGTAGGTCCTCAAAAAGAGGGGGCTTCCTGCTCTCCTCCTCCCTTCTTTCTCCTCTCCATCCGTCTGTCCTGTACCAGTTTTGTGTTTTTTTGTGATGGACAGTTTGATTCCAATAAGGAGACCAGGATAAAAAACAGAGCTCAGCTGCTTTGAATCAGTTTTCGGGCCAGAGCAAGGAAACCCTCCTCCATTTCATAAAATCAGGTCTTCACCTGAGTGTGGCTGAGGTGTGGGGGTCATGATTCCATCACCTGAGAGGAAGGGGTGTGGCCCACACCTGAGGGGTCTGGAGCTTCCATGAACCGTCCGACGCCCTTCTCTGTAAGACCCAAGCTCAATTGAATGGTCACCTCCGGGCGGATCTCAGGCCCCATGTCACCTTTCACATGGTGAATTTAATGTAGAAATTGTCTGAGGGGAGGTGCTTGGAGGAAGGGGACAAGAGATTGTCAGGGACATTTTTATGAACCTTTCAATTTGGGTGTTGATACTGAAAACCCTAAACAGTAAGAAACCCAACTTCAATCAAAAAGCAAAAAATCAATCAATCAATCAATCTATCTCACTTTGGTGAAGTGAGTCCTAAGGAAGCAGAGTGGAGACCCAAGCAGAGAATCCACTCTGAGAGTCACTGGGTTTCATGATGGCACTTCCACCCACCCCTGCTGTGCTTTCTACAGCCTGGGCCCTCTCAGACCCTCCCCAGAGCATGAGACGGAGAAACTGTTCTTCTCCAGGACTCATGTTGGGGTGGGAGACATTCCTTGTAGGTAAGATACTTGCTCTGTGTTTGGGGTGGAAACTGAGAGCCCCTTCAAAAAAATTGTGAAGTCGTTTTTTAGCAAACTAAAAAGGGGCTCCAAGCGAGATGGGAGGGCGTTAGCAGGGGGCAGGCCGTGAGGAGAAGGAGGCTACGGGGTCACCTCCTAAGCTCCCACGAGGCTCAGGGAAAGCCTGGAGAGCCTCTGCTCTGCCCAGGAGGGAGGTGGCAGGTGTGGCCACAGCATGTGGAGGTAGAGAAGAGAAGTGACCCAGGGACTCCCCATCTCAGGGATGAAGTTTGAGACCAGCTGAACCGAGGCAGACCAGGGCTCCCCAAGGGGTGGGATTGGCACGTAGTTTTCATAAGGATCAAGGCAGGGGGGCCACCATTGTACCCCTTTTATTAAGGAGTGAACCCTCAGCTTCTTCTAGGTTTGGGTAACATTTTTCTCCATGTTCTTTCTTATTCTTTTGTCCCTCATGTCGGAGGGTCCCTTAGTGTCCCATATTCTTGGAATTTTACAGCAGCATTCCTGGCCCTTGTTTTGATCAAGGCAACAGTCTGCTATTTCTTTTCTCGGGTCCTTCAACCAGGCCTTGGTGGCCAATGCCAGGATCCCTCACAATTGTCTCTTTGGATCAGCTCTTCTGGGTTTACCATCAATGATCTTCTCAAATAACCACTCTTCGTGAGGTAACTTATAACTCATTCCGTCAGTCAAATTTGCATTGTATGTGCTACATACATGTCCTGAAACAAACTTTTGCTGGATACCTATACTTTTAACTTACCAGTATTTATTCACCAGGGATCTTACCATGTTATAAAGGAGGGAACTGAAGTAAGAAGAAGTAGGTAAATGAAGGGGAGGCAGTAGGTAAATGAAGGTCTGCCTCTTCCTGTGGTTGACCATGACAGGTGGAAGCATGTTTGAGTAGGTGTCCAAAAGCATTGAACAAAGAGCTGTTTCAACCACAGGGTGCTTCACCTCCACCAACAACGTGGGCATGTGTCTGATGACAGTTAAAAGTGTGGGCTATGGAGAAAAGTTCTGGATCTGAATCTTATCTGATTTCCCATCTATGGGAGACACTTAGTCCTCCAAACTCATTGTCTTCATGGGTAAGATCAGGAAAAAAAATGATACTAAGCTTATAGGAACACCATAAAGGAGGCTTGAAATACATCGAGTGTGTAAAGTGATCGCACACTTAATAAGCACTCAAAAATGGCAGCAGCTATTCTTATTACAGATGAGCATCCCTAAACAAAATCCAAAATGCTCCAGAATCTGAAACTTTTAGATTGCCAAATGACACCCTGAGTGGAAAATTCCACACCTGACCTTATGTAACAGGCTACATTCAAAACACAGATGCACTAACAATGTTGTAGAAAATTATGTTCAGATTCTGTGCATAAGGTATATATGAAATGTAAATGGGATTTCACATTTAGACATGGGTCCCACCTCCGAGGTACTCATTGCCTATATGCAAATGTTCCAAAATCTAAAAAAAAAAAAAAAGAAAGAAAAAAAATATGAAATCCAATGCTTCTGGTCCCAAGCATTTCTCATTAAGGATACTCGACCTGTATTGTTGTTATTGTCACTAGGGAGAAGCAAAAGGTCAGAGCTAAAAACATAGACAAGATGCTACTCTTAAGTATTGTTATTAAATGCTATGGAATATCAAGTATCTTACAAATACTCCTTGGGTCTTTATTTAATAGAAGGTGAACTTAGAGGATTCTAAAGAACCATGTCAGGGGAAATATTCACAATGCAGTCTCAGCCAGCTGCAGTTCATGTTGGACACTGTAATTTATTTTTTAATGGTGCTGGGGATTGAACCCAGAACCTTGAGCATGTGAGGTAAGCCTTTTACTAACTGATCTATATCCCTAATGTTTAGCAATAATTCAACGGTGCTGCATCTCTCCCACTCACTACCAATAATTTTAAGGAGCAGGTATTGCTAACACTTAGTTTTCCTGGTAATTAATAGCATTTCCCCTTCTTCCTTTTGCTTTTTTTTGTGGGGTAGGGTGGGGTGTGGATTGAACTCAGGGGTGCTTAACCACTGAACCATATCCTGAGTCCTTTTTTATAAATTTTGAGACAGGGTCTTGCTAAGTGGCTGAGGCTGGCCTTGAACTTGCAATCCTCCTGCCTCAGCCTCCCCAGCCACTGGGATTACAGTATGTGCCACCCGAAAACAAGGCTCCCCCTTGTTTTTGTAGGCAGCCAAACACCCAACACTCTCAGGAAGCTAAATAATACAAACAGTAAGGTCAGGCCCAGAGATTTGGTGATATTAAGACTTTGGGGTTTCATTCAGTAGATGGACAGTTTTGCTGGACCTGCCATTCTGTGCAAGTACATTTATCCAGAGAGAATACGGGGTGGGGGTCTTCTGAAAGCCTAAGCTCTTTTCTTAAAATGATGGTCTCAGAACTGGAAGTGTGTGCCCGTTACCATTTAGATGTTAGTGAAGATGGACTGGAATGTTGGAGCTGGAGGAGTCCATACGCATTGATCCAATCGTGGCTCTTTACTCTAACTCAGATGTCGGCTGAAGAATCCCATCTCTGAAGGACTTAAAGACATTGGCATGTCCCCTTCCCAGGCATCAGAGAGCCCAGGGGCCTCCTAATCTTTCAGGGATTCCTCAGGGGAGAGAGCAGCTGACAGGTTGTTGAATTTGCTTGTTTGTTTTTTCTTCCCCTTTGAATCGGGGATCTGTTGTGATCCTCCCATCCTCTGGATTTTCTCATTCAGCTAAAGAAATGGGGCTCCGTGATTTCCACAGTCCAATCCACTCACCTGAGTCCTCTGTGTGTGGAGAAGACTTTGCTGAGGTTCAAGAGATGAACTCTCAGCTGTCCTGTGCTCACACCATCTGTCATGGGCACGGTGACCTCTGCTCTAGCTCCGGAGTCCCCTCCCCTCTCATTCCTCCTTTTCATATAGAGGAATAGAAACCAGACGAGGTCACTTTGAACATACCAGGTGAACTCCGATGACACACCACTCTCTGCACCGCCTGAGTGAGATACTGCAGCTCGCTCAGGGCCATTTCAAATAGGTGAACAGGGTCCAGACACATGGGATCATTGGAGCAGATGAGTAGCAGGGCAAAGTCCCTGATATCCACCCCATCTGTGACACACGGCCTAATCCTGAGCCGTATGAGTGTGTCACAGTGCACTAGGTTTCTCCAAGTCTCAAGTAATTCACTTTCTAGGCACTCAGCACGAAAACCTGAGTGACCAAAGCCAGGGCATTCCTGAGGAGCTCCTCTGAGCATTCCTTCCCCCGTCTGCCTCTGACACCTGTCTCCATCCCTTTTTTCCATTTGCTCCCACTGCACCATATAATGATAGTTTCTTAATAGAGTGATTTTACAATTTTCAGAGCTGGGAACTGTGTCACACGCCTGTAATCCCAGTGGCTCAGGAGGCTGAGGTAGGAGGATCACAAGTTCAAAGCCAGCCTCAGCAAAAGTGAGGTGCTCAGCAACTCAGTGAGACCCTGTCTCTAAATAAAATACAAATAGAGCTGGGGATGTGGCTCAGCAATCAAGTCCCCAGCCCTATTTGTATTTTATTTAGAGACAAGGTCTCACTGAGTTAAATCCCCAGTGCCCCCCAAAAATAACTGAATAAAATAAAATAAAAATTTTCAGAACTCCCAGAAAAATATCTCATGTGTTTTGGCTGTCTTTGGATCCCTGGCACCAAATTATAAGAATAATATAACACATGGTAGATAAATGAATAGTTGTCAAATGAATGGACAAAGTTTGGGTAAGTTGTGGGCATCCTCAGTGAGGGTAACTTCTCCAAGGATACCCCTAAGAAAAGTTTATGGTGACTGGCCAGACTGCAGCTTAAAAGAAGGTGTGTCCGTTGATTTTCTGCTTACAAGAAACAGAAAGCAGTAGCTAACTTGAGAAGAAAAGGAATTTATTGGAAATCATGAATTGACTCAAAATTCCACGGAGAGTTTAAGAATCATGATTGCACCAAGGTCACCCCATTGATCTTACAAGTTGGTTGGGACACCCAGTTGCGAGGCTCGGCTGGACTCTCCAGGTGGCCATGCTGGATCTCACTGTGGCTGAGGGTCCTCCAGGTGTTTCCTGGGGGCTCTCCATCTTTGATTGGCTTCTACATAGATGGAGGCATTTGATTGGTCAGTCTGGGCCCCCACCTGCAGGCCAGCAGAAGGAGTCTATCCTCTTGGATTCCTCCTGGTAGGTTGGCGCCTCCCTCGTCAGGTGAGAGATTCTTTCCCCTACAAGTCGATTCTTTGGATACTGAAAAGATAACTTCAAAAGAAATAAAGACCAGGGGCAACGGAGATGGCTTGGAGCTGGAAAGAAAGACAGGGTGCGGAAAAGAATTTTAGAAGCATTCAGAGCTTTAAGGCTCAGAGGCAGAAAAGTGGAAGCTGTGTCGGGGATTGGGATGCGGAAGGGAGAACATCACAGAGGTGATTTGGTTTCCAATGACAAGGACACTGAAATTGAGTTGAGGACTCTGGTCTCTCAGCTCTTCTTTGGAACCTGAGTTTATAAGCAGATCCGGGACGGGGCATGTTGGGCATAAATTGAGAGCCTAGGGGAAAGCCCCCCCATTTCCTCCTGTGTCTTCTTTGTTGGGTGCAGGCCTTGAGGTGGGGTTTGGGGTTGACTGGAAACTTGAATAGAGGCATCTCAGGGCCCATCTGTTGGAGTCAAGTTCTCTGTGATGGAAAATATGTATATGTATTTTAATTTATTAATTAATTTATTTCTTAAATCAGGGATGGTAGGAAGCTTCTGGAAGGCTTGGGTGGACTTGAGGAAATGACTTTCGGTCTTTTTATACCTGGGGATTTAAAATTTGGCAGGGTCACTTTCTGCAGCTGGTCACTTTCTGCCAGGGAGGGGGTGGTGCTCTGATGGCTATGGGTCAGGGGGCTCCTCATCCTTTTTCTACACGACAGGCTTTTGTGTCCCTCAGAGGAGAGGGAGCTTCAAGCACAGGGACAAGGTGTGGCTGATGGGGCCCGATAAACCGCACACAAAAAGCCCTCTGTAGAGCTGAAAGGGTCTCCAATGTCGCTCTTTCATTCCTGGCCGGGAAGGGCTTCTCCTCTTTTCATCCCGGGCCTTTATCTCCCCTTGCCATCGAGCCAAGCGGCAGCCTTTCAAATTGAACAAATAGGCTCCTCCGCCGGTGACAAGATGTACCTCATTTTCTCAGCAAGCCTTAGCAAGGTCACACCTTTTTAATTTATTTTCTGTAAGAAAAATCTAGTTGCTGGATAGAACAAGGGCCCGATCTCTCTAGAGGTCATTTCTCAGCTCGTCATAAAGTAGATGGGGGCAGCTTCAGACCTGCACCACCCGGTGGGGGCCACCCTGGGGGCCCAGGTCCTCCATGGCCCCTCTTCTGCCCTCTTTGGGGGCTGGGGCACTTGTTCTCCATGTATTTACTCGTAATTCACACATTCCTTATATGCTCCAACCTTAACACCTGCGAGTGTGTGTTTAACATTTTCTAATATAAACCAATGGATGGAGGAGAGTTTGCATCATTTATTTGAGCTCATCCTTAATTTATTTTGCCCACCACCCCAATTTTAGAAAATTTTCCCCATACAATTTTTTTGGGGTCACTTAGGTGAGGTAGGTCACTTACATTCCTCTATGTAAACACATAGCAAAACATCTGGGAGAAGATTGTTATGGGCTGGATAGCAGGTGTCCCCCCAAAGCTCATGGGTGGTGTGAGACAACGCAAGCATGTTCAGAGGGGAGCTGGGCATGGTGGCACCCACCTGTAATCTCCGCGGCCAGGGAGGCTGAGGCAGGAGGATCTCCAGTTCAAGCCAGCCTCAGCTATTCATCAGGGATTTAAGCAACTTAGTGAGATGCTGTCTCAAAAATAAATTAATTAATTAAATTAAAAAGGGCTGGAGATGTGGCTCCGTGGTAAAGCATCTGGTACTGGGTTCAATCCCCAGTACCAGAGCAGGAAAGGGGAAGAATGTTCAGAGGTGAAATGATCAGGTTATGAGCAGTGCAGCCTCATGGGCGAACTGATCCAATAACACGGATCAGCTGGGCGGTGACTGCAGGCAGGTAGAGTGTGGCTGGGGGAGGTCGGTCACTCGGGGTGTGCCTTTGGGGTTTCTATTTTGTCTCTGGTGAAAAGAGTTCTCTCTGCTTCCTGGTACCATGTCCCGAGCTGCCTTCCACCATGATGTCCTGCCTCACCTTGGACCAGAGCTATGAAGTCACCCACCAAGGACTGAACCTCTGAAACTGTGAGCCCAAATACACTTTCCTCCTCTGTGTCAGGTTTTTTGGTCACAGTGACCCAAAGCTGACTAAAACAGATACATACTCACCTTCTACAGTAATTCCTCTTGTGGAGGTGAACAGAGACAGGAGGGAGGGTAACTCCATCAACTCACTACTAGAACACTCACAGTGATCATGCGTTTGTGTTAAAAACTTCAAGGAAAAAAATTTAAAATACCCCTTTATTTGGTAGAAAATCTACAGCTTGGTAGAAAGAATAGCAAATAAGTAAAAGTCACCTGTGAGCTTATCTCCTTGGGAAAGTATTGATGACATTTTGTATTTCTTTCTACACGTCACCCTGTGTATTTATCTAATTCTCTCTTCTTTCCTCTGCATTATAGTGTGAACATTTCTCTGTTTTATTAAATATTCCTTTTTAAAAGACTATTCAGTGCCCACTAGTACCCCATCATGTGTATGTACTTAGTACATTTAGGCATTTCAACACCTGTCTGTGGTTTTCAATTTGTAGCTGTTATTAAAAGAAACATTGTAATAAACATCCCTGTATATTCACATTTGTGTAGATCTCAGAGCATTTTCTTAAACTGGAGAGAATTTCTAGAAGACAAGTTGGTGGTTCAAAGCAGAGAACATATTCAACACTATGGATTGATACATTTTGCCAAATTAAACCCAGGACAAGGACATACATTCACATCACTACCAGTGGTATTCCAGCATCTAGGTTAACTTTACTGTTTTTTGCTGACTCTTAGAACTTGCTAAGATGGAAATAGGGATTTGTTGGTTTAGTGCGTGTTTCTTAATTATCAGTGATGTTAACCTTGTATCTCTATTTTATTGGTTATTGGTATTTCTTCTCTTGTGCATAAATGGGATGTTTTGGCCATTGTTTAAGGTTTAATTTTTACTTAGTGATTTTGCAAAGCTCTCTTTATAGTTTAGGGATATTAACTCTTCACATGTGAGGTATTTTGCCTTCTACCTAATTTGATCTACCTTTTTGATTTTAATTATTTTTAAAAATCATTACATTTCTTCCATTTTTATGCTTCACAACTGCCTCTCAAGTTATGCCTGGAGTTTACATTTTGCATCACAACCGCCTCTCAAGTACATTTGCATTTGGGTTTAGAAACACCTTTTCCTCCCTGAAAACATAACCAATATTCTACCCAGGTATTTGCCTTTCCTCTTATATGTGTAATTCTTTTTTTTGGAAGGGGTGGAGGGTAACGGGTATTGAATTCAAGGGCACACGACCACTGAGTCACATCCATAGCCCTATTTTGTATTTTATTTAGAGACAGGGTCTCAAAGAGTTGCTTAGCACCTCCCCATTGCTGAGGCTGACTTTGAACTTGTGATCCTCCTGCCTCAGCCTCCTGAGCAACTGGGATTACAGGCGTGCACCACTATGTGTGGCTATATGCAATTTCTGATTTAGAATTTCTAGTTTTTCTGAGCTGGGCGTGGTGGTTCACAATGTAATCCCAGCAACTCAGGAGGCTGAGGCCAGATGATCACAAGTTCAAGGGCAGCCTCAGCAATTTAGGGAGGCCCTAAGCAACTCTGCTGAGATCCTTTCTCAAAATAAAAAATAAAAATGACTGGGGGTATAGCTCAATAGTAAAGGGTCTCTAGGTTTAATCTCCAGAACAACAACAACAAAAAAGAGACAGAGGCAGAATTTATGGTATTTTGCACATTATAAGATAGGAATCGAATTTTGTTTTTCTAAATAACTGGTTGTTCTAAAACAGTGTATTGTATTTTCCCAAATATTTGAGATTCTATAATCTGTGCTTTGCTCTATTGATGTCTGTTATTCACAGTGATTTGCTAATTGTAGCTTTGTTTACTTGTTTGTTGATTTATTACTTTTTTTTTCTTTTTCACAGTATCTTCAAGAATCTTACCCATCGTCTTACCATTTGATTTTAAGATGAATTTTAAATTTCCTTGTCATTTAATGTTCAGCAATCAACATTTGCACTTAGTAATAAATATTTTGATTGTACAAACAAATTAATTAATTTGGCTGGAATTGAACTCAGCATACAATTGGGGTGTTTGGGCATCTTTCATCCATCGACAAGGTATGTTGCTTCATTTATTTTTGAAAGATAGCATTCCTCCAAAATTTTTTTCTTCTTCACACAGTTCTTAACATTTTCTTAAGTTTATTCCTATGTGTTTCAAATTTTATTGGTATATTACATTGAACAGTTAATTCACTTTTAAGATGACATATCAAATTGCTTTCGGGAAAACTTTAAAAGACTTGAAGTTTGTAGCTAGAAACACGTGGTGCTTCTCATTATTGCCACCAGGAGTGCACCTTGGAATAGTCTTTATGGAAAATGACTTCTTTATTCTAAAACTGCTCACTTCAGTCCAATAAGTCCCTTGAGTTACTCATTTCTTGAGTGTCTACTATGTGCCAAGCTGGTGACACAGCAGAGTACGGAAGCAGACTTGGTGCTTTCTGTAGAGAGACTTCCACAAATAAAAGTTCGACTGTGATAAATCCTGTGAGAATTGGCTGTGTCAGGGAGATCAGAGAGATCCCTGCCTTCGTGGAGTTTCATTTTAGTGGAGGAAAGACAAGAAAAGATAAGTACAATAAATAGTGGGTTTGGGGGGTCGCAATTGCTAAAATGAAGAAAATCAAGAGGAAAGTGGGCTGTGAATGAAACATTGGTGTTTACTGACATTTTAAATAAGGGAGCCAACGATCTCATTGAGGAGGAGACCCAAGGAAGAGAAGGAGCTAGATCTAGCGAGAGGATTCCCAGGAGAGAGAACTGCAAGTGCAAAGGCCCTGTGGTGTGAATACTCACAAGTGTCTGCATACCAGACAGGAGGGCATGTGCTGAAGGCAGAGTGCCAAGGATAGCACTGGGAGAGGAGGCAGAGGAGGGCACCGCCCAACATGCAGGCCAGAGGACACGGGGAGGAAGTCCGCTTTGATTTTTTTGCAGAATGAAACATCTCTATCAACTGATAAAGCTTTAGCGCTAAGTTTCACCTCACTGTTTGTTTAATGAAGTGGCGGGTTTGCAGACTGACTGATGGTCAGCATTGGGTCAGTACTCCTCTGCTTCCATCTCATCCGTGTTAGGATCCCGTAAATAACACGAGACTCATGTCTTTAACTATTGTCCCCAACTACACACACACACACACACACACACACATTTGTAAATACTTAATTTTGCTTTTTTTTTTTTTTTTTTAACCAGCACCGTCACTCACCAGCTGGCTGAGCTGGTGCACATTTCAAAATTCTCAGATTCTTCATAGAAACTGAGCCATGTGGCCGACACAGTGGGCAAGAGGAGGAGGAGTGTCAGAATCATGCTCAGTGGAAAGTCTCTTTACAAACATCCCGAGCTGCTCCTGGTACAGAGGAATTTTACCAAGGGGCTTGGAGATGGGGGTGACCAGGGCAGAGGGAGTCGCTGGGGAGCAGTGAGGGGCAGAGTCCCCAGGGGGGCTGGCACACAGCCTGGAGTGACCCCAGGTGAAGGTGGCTTCCTTTCTTCTTTCTCTCTCTCCCTTTAAATCCCAGCCCCTAACTGTGTGTCTCCCATGGTCGGGAGCAAGTGTAATTAACTGAATGGAGCCGTAAAGGGGGAATTATGGGATGTGGGAAGCATTTAAATATGATTCATGGTTTGGAGGGATGGCGAGCGAGGGAGGAAGGGGCCGGGGGGAGGGCGCGGGGCCCCGACTGGGAAATGGCTGAAGCAGGCGCGAGAGCCTGGGCAGTGCCTATAATTAAAAGACTAAATATTTTATAAAGATGATGCAAGGGAGATCTCAGCAGCCCTCGCTCTGTGCCAGAGATGATTAACACAACCTCAGATGCTCGGCCTGCGTCCTCCCTGGGCAGGGTGTCTGCCTCGCTCCCCTGGACGCCCCAGAGTCGGGGGCTGACCTGGCCACTGGGCAGATTGCTAGTGGCACTAGGTCCCAGAATGGCAGGTGGAGGGAACCAGGGCAAAAGCTGGCAAGAAAAAGTAAATCCTCTTAACCTTTCAGATCTCACGGCCTCCCAAATAACTCCAGGATATCAGAGGGACTGGTACCACCCTGTGAACGATGAACCTGTTTGTCTTCTTAGAGGAAACGTAGGAGACTACCTTTATAATCTCAGGCAAGGAAGAGACTGGTTAGGACACCAAAGGAATCAACCATAAATGAGAAGATATGGATAAATAGAAGCACATCAAGCTTAAAAAATCCAGATGAATGGGTAAAGCAAATAAGGTACCTACAGGCAATGGAATACTACCCAGTCAGGAAAAAGAATAAAATCCCATCATCTGTGACAACATGGATGAGCCTGAAGGACATGATGTTAACCAAAATAAGCCAGGTTCAGAAAGACAAATGTCCCCAGGAAGTCACTTATACATGGAACCTAAAACAGTTCATCTCATAGAAGTAGAGAATATAAGGATGGGTACCAGAGGCTGGAAGGGTTGGGGGAATGGCAGGATGTTAGTCAAAGAGCATATAGTTATAGTTGGGTGGGAAGAATGCATGTCAAGAGCTCTTGTTCACAGAAATGTGTCTGTAGTTAAATATGATATGTCGTATTCTTGAAAAGCATACCGATAGATATTGTGTGCTTTCACAACAAACATGACATTGTGTGAGCTGCTGTATTTGTCAATTGTCTAGATTAAACCACTTCATATAGACAGTGGCCCTTCTCATCTGCAGGGGCCGTGTTTCAAGACCCCCAGTGGGTGCCTGGTGTGATATGCTGTTTTTGCTTAAGCATTTGTACCTGATAGATTTAATTTATAAGCGATGCTCAGTGAGAGATAAACAACAAAACTCAGCAAAATACAACCAATAGAATAATATGTTGGAATAAAGTTGTGAGCACCACACTCTCACTCCTTGGGGTGGTTATTAAGTAAAACAAGGGGTTCTTGGACACACCTCCTAGGGAGCCCCAGTGTGAGAGTGAAGGGTCTAGTACTTAGGACAGCTATTTAGTGACTGGCAGGCAGGTGGCCCACACAGCACAACAGCGACTAGAGGAGGAGGGTTCACATCCTGGGAACTGCACAGCTCACACCCAGACACGACTTTAAACTTACTAATTGTTTATTTCTGTAATTTTACATTTAAAATGCTCAGACCACAGTGGATGACGGGTAACTGAAACCACGGGTAGTAGACTCGGATCGCCTTGTACATACTTCAAAATATCACATGGTACACACAGAAACATGCAATGTCATTTTTCAATTAAAAATACATATATGTTTTTTTTAAGCCAGACACAGTAGGACATGCCTGTAATCCCAGCTGTTCGAGAGACTGAGGAAGGAGGATCACAAATTCAAGGTCAGCCTCAGAAATTTAGTGAGGCTCTGTCTAAGATAAAAAATAAAATGTTCTGGGGATATAGCTCAGTGGTTAAGTTCTCCTTTGGTTTAAACTCCTGGTAGAGAAAGAAAGAAAAAAATTAATTAATTGATTGATTAATTAATTTTTGAAAATATTAAAATATCATTTGAAAAGAAACTATTGTGAAAATAAACAGGGTATTCACCCATTGGAAGAAACAGTCATAAAACATATATACAGGTTCACAATATATAAAGAACACCTATAAATCAATGACAAACTATTTTTTTAAAATATTTTTTTAAATGGGCAAACAAACCAAAAGCAAACCAAATATATGGCCAAAGGCTCTAGCTGGAACTTCAGAAGAGAGCATATGGGAATGACTGTACAAATATGCAAAGATGTTCAATATTATTTATCAAAGAAATACCAGTTACTTGACCTCTCGGTGCAGGACTGGGACTAAGTGAAGGGAGACGCCCAGGGTGCAAAATTTCAGGAGGAACTCGCTCTAGGACCTCACCTGGCCTCGTCCCTGTGCCTCATTCTCCTCACCTGGACAACAGCTGTGCCTGCCTCACAGATTGTAAGGACGGAATGACAGGTGGCTCCGGACCTGCTCCTGGCACAGAGGCCAGGGTCCTCACCTGCCGGGTGGCTCCAAGCTGAGTCAGGCCCATTCTGCGGCTCCGTCCTCCTCCACCTCACTCTCCTGGCCTCTTCTGAGAACACGTGCTGCCCGGGGTCCCCAGGGGCACGCCGTTCGCCCACCTGTCTCCGGGCAGGGGCTCAGGGAGGACCTCGGCCCCTGAGAGTCTCCCCACGCAGCCCCCGGCCCAGCACAGAGGGGAGCCAAGATCCACTTGCTGATCTTATTCCAGGTCATTTCCACGAGTGTCCCCCACAGGAGCTCCCAGGGCTGACCCCGGTTCAACCCACAGGATTCCAGGCCGGTGGCAGAGGCGGGAGGGGGTGCCGATCCCAGCAGCTTCCATAGTGGATTCAGGAAAACCCGGGTCCCGGGCAGAGTGATATCTCCAGAGGCAAAAAATAAAATAAAATAAAATTTAAAAGTAAAAATCAAAATATATATATACATATACGCACACATTTTCTTTCACAATAGCCAAACTGCAAAACCAGCCGAGGCGTCCCCCAACCCATGAGTGAGTAAGAAAATGCGGTGCCTGTACACAATGGAGCCCTATGCAGCCATGAAGAAAAATGAGATTCTATCATTGGCAAGAAAACAAATGGAACTGGAGGACATCAGGGAAAGTGAGATAAGGCCAGCTCCGGAGGTCCAAGGGTCATATGTTTGCTCTCATATGTGGAAGCCAGAGAGGAAAAAGGAAAAGAAGGCTTGTGGGGGGATCTCGTGAAAATCACAGGGGGGTCAGTAGAGAAAAGATCCCACCCTTGGTGCCCAACTAAAATGAACTTGTCAAAATATGGAAACGTATTGTTGTCATCGTCATTATCACTATCATTCATTTCGCACGCGCACACTCTACTGGGAAGCCCCTGCACAGATCCCTGCCCGGTGGGGACTGGGGTCCGGGGCCGTCTAAGAGCATTCGCCCCGACCGGCTGCCTCTGTCTAGTGGTCGACAAGCCTCGATCCTTTCTCTCCGTCTATTTATCACTCCTGTCCTTTCCCACCCATCAGCGGCCACCCCTGGGGAACGAGAAGGAGCCCAGGTCCCCATTCCCTGGAGAGGACCAGGATGGTGGCTCTGTCCCGTGCAGCCGGGTGCCCCCACGCTGGCTTCCAGGCGCCCAGCCTGGCCAGGCCACTCCGGGCCCCGTGTGGCTGGTCACGGGACGCCGCCATCAGGGGCAGCAGCTTCCCAAGCCCGGGGCTGCGACGTGGTGCCCTGACTCGTGCCTCCCCGGCAGCACAGCATCTTTGGGAGGAGGGAACAGGGGGCGTCTTTGTGTGCGGGAGGATGACTGCGTCAGGAGACCCAGCTTGGGGCTGATGGCCGGGTGACTCATGCCCCGGCGCTGTGTCCAG
>NW_026000221.1:23296164-23390385 GCF_001458135.2 Marmota marmota marmota
CCCCCCCGCTCCTCTCCGTGGGGGAACGTGCGGCCAGGGTCCAGCCTCCAGTCCCCCCTGACCTGCTTCACAGGGTCCAAGTGCTGGCCAACCTGGGCCTCCTGCAGGCGGGGACGTGCAGGGGAGCCAGGGAAGCGTCCAGAACGGTCTAGAAGGACAGGAAAGGATGCACTCTCACTCCAGCCCAATTATAAAGGTCCCTGTGGTGACCACATTATTATTACATCAATAGTCACGATGCCTGGAAATGGGGATGGGGGCGCAATCAGTGTCAGGGGAGGAGCACCTTCCCAGGAAATATGCAGGGCTCCCGGGAAGGCAGCATGTCTAGGTGGGGACGGAGCAATGGGTACTGGCCACTGGTCAGCAGCTGGCAGCAGGACTCGGCTTCAGAAGGGCCTGGGGTTTGCCTGACACGGTGAGGTTTTTTTGTTTTGTTTTGTTTTGTTTTGTTTCCTTCAGAATGCGAACCCAGGAAATTGCTAAATCTGGTTAATTCTTTGGAATCAAGATGACACACGTTTCTCTGAATGCACCAAGTGATTCTGGAAAGTCCCTCCCCACGTCCCCAGTTCCACCACCCATCGCAGCTGGCAGCCCTACAGCCTTAGGCGTCTCTCCCAGGCCTGGCCTCCCCGCAGGTCTTGGCTCCTCTCATCTCCTCCCCACACCGGGTTGCACATTTCCTCCAGGGTTAAGGGCCTCTCCCGGGCTCTCCTGCAGGGTGGTGTGCGAGGGGTTGGCTCCACCCCCAGCCTGTGTCCACCTGACCAATCACCTGATCGCGTTCCTCTGGCCGCAAGGATTGGTTCAGAAACGAGCATGTGACTCAGTTTGGCCCAATGAAAGTCGGGCACAGGGATTGCATTGAAGCTGCGCAGGGAAAGGAAACCGTCTGCAGGATTTGGGGCTGTGGAAGGTGAGTCTGGATCTTCCGAGGGCCACCGAACAGAGAAAGCAGGCCTGAGAGTGAATCTAACAAGAGGAAACAGAGTCAAAAGATGGCTAGAAACAGAGTCCTGGGGGAAAAAAAAGGAAAACCGAAATTGGTTAAGCCACTGGATCAAGCTGTATCTGAAGTCAGAGTCGTCTTAATCTTAAAATTTTGAGAAAACATTTAAAACAGCTTTTGTCACTCAGTTGTGTTCGCTGTGACAACTGGTTAACTCCAAGTTGGTATGCCCTCAATCCCAGAAACCTGTTACCCAACCTAGGACTATGTCTACTTGTAGTACTTACCACGAGAAAAGAAGATTCGCTTTCACCAGCATCTGACTGATGGCCGGCCCCCTGTTCCCTGGCACGTGCCCATGAGTTTGTGTTATTTCTGCAGGATGGAAATGGAGGTCGGGAAAGACTCACTGTGATCCGCTGCACGTCACTGAAATGCCTTCGCTCTGCCACCCACAAAGCAGCTCCAGCACTCCTGCGCCCTGTGTGCCATCTCTGGAGCAAAGGGAGTGCCTGAGCCAGGTGTCAGGGTCACCGGTCACCATCACAGCAGATCTTCCCCCCACTCTGCGTCCTCTGCGGTGCGTACCCCCTGCATTTCTTCTGTCCTTGCTGAGGTTCCTGTTACCCACCTCCTGGCAAGCACGCGGGGTTCAGAGGGGCACCACACGAGGTGTGGAGGGTTGTGGCTCCGCTGTTGGAGCAGATGTAACACGTGTCAAGTAACGTGTGCCCCTTCGCTATCTCCCAGCGACTTCAGCCTGAAAGGAGAGGTTAAGGGAGATATTTTGTCTGCTAAATGGTTTTTACTGAAACAATCAAAGCTCCATGACCAGCTCCCGAGCAGGGGCGGGGACGGAACAGGAAAAGTGGTGGGGTTTGTATTCAATCTAGCGCGGGTGACGGATTCACCAGTGTGGCAGGGAACAGGCTGTCACTTTCCCCAAGAAAAAAATCTAGTCCTAGGGTCTTGTGTGCCTACCTTGGAGCAAGTCCTTGGGACATATGATGTAGTCACCAAATGCACTCATGTGCCCCAACAATGCTTTTGCCAAGGAACTGAGGCTGTGACAGTGGTCTGTCAGGTTATAACAGAGCCGAAAAATTCCCATCATCTTGTATTTTCACCATAACTTTTTTTTTTGTATTTTAGATATGTTTAGATACATAAACGATTACCACTGTGTTCCCATTGCCTACGGTATTTAGTTCAGTCACATGCTAGAGAGGTGTATAACCTAGGAGCCTAGGCTATCCCGTTTAGCCCAGGCTAGACCATCTAGGTTGGATAAGTGCACCCTGATGAGCCCACATCAGCAAAATCACCCAATGAGGACACATGTCTAAGAAGCTGTCCTCGGCATTAAGCCACACGTGACCATAGTTGTTGATCCTAGATGGATTAGATCAATTCTTTTTTTTCTGAAAAGAATGTAGAAATACCAATTTTGAAGCAAGCATTTCCAAGGTTTTAACAAAATTAACGTTATCATCAAACAAAATTCCCTGCAATCCCTATGCACTGGTTTGGAACTTGCAGGCAAGATTTTGGTAGCAGATGCTGTTGGTCCTCTTGGACCTCATCACGACAGGGCCCTCTGGGGTGCTCAGTGCCTGCATCTCTTGGCTTGGGGTCCTTCTCAGGCTGAGCCACTGTGGAGGCTCACACATGGGACACTGATCCTCTCTGAAGGAGCCCACGCCAATGAATGGAGTCTCCAGTCTGCAGCCCTATTTTCTGGGGGCCTCCTATCTCCAAGTTGCATGTGAATTCTTGTCCTGGGGTCTGCTTCTTGGGGAACCCAAACTCAAATAAATATCCTGGGTATCTGCCACCTTGGGCCAGCTGGATCTTCCAGAGTGCCCGGGTGGCATTGAACAGACATTGATAATGGAACACATTTAGGTCCCAAGGCCTCTTTAGGACCCCAATAAAGTTTCGTGGTGGATTTAAGCTGTTAGACAATCCCTCATAATTTTGAAGGATGAGGCTGGGGGAAGGGGGAAGCTTTGGGTCCTAGTGACTTCATTTGCATTTAAATTTGAAGTTGAAATTAAGGCTTTTAGAAACTTTTAATTTCTATTTAATTATAAGAATTTCACTGCAGGGTATCTATCTGATTTAAAAGAATAATTAAAATTAAGTATAGCTGCAGTGATTTGCCACAGTGTATGTCTGTCCTTCAGGACATTGAGCAAAAGTAAATTATTGGTGGCTAGAGGTTCTCTATATGTAAATTCCCATAAGAATAGAATTTGGCGATGGGGAAATTTAGATTACGAAAATCACATTGCGAGTTTGAACATCAGAGCCTAATAAATGCTTCAGTTGTTACCATTACTTCTCTTAATATCCTCCATTAAATGATTTACAAGAGAACAATAGATAAGCAAGATCAATTAATTTTATAAGATGATCAAAGGGATGTGATTCGGCATTGTGAACACTGTAACATGATAATGGTTTTATCAGACAGGAAAAAAATAACTCAGAGTGGCTCAGACCTGATTCGATGATGCTCAAAGGGGTTTTGATTTGTGATTTATCAGATAGTTTTTTTTTTTTTGTCATATAGGGAGAGTTTTAGGACACTGCCTATTAATTTTAGAAAAAAAATAATTCAGACATTAAAATAGATACCATTCTTGGGTTACTGCATGTCAAGCCTTATCCTTGGTAACAACCATCCACATATCTCTATCCTGTAACCTGTTGGATGGAGGCTCTGGAGGGGTGGGGGACCCTGCCAGTGGCAATTACATTGATCTTTGTGAGCACTGAAGTACAGGCTCGGGTCTGAGGTCCAGGGTAGAGGCCAAATAGAAGACAGCCAGATAGCCAGCGATGCTCTGCTCAGATGAAAGAGGTGCCATTGGGAATTTGAGAGTGACAGAGTGAAGGCAAGGATCGTTTTTGAAAGGCTCCATTTAGCTGCAGTGCGTACTGGGGTTAAGAATGATTTCATTATTTATACCCTTCTGCCTTTCAAAAAGGAATTAAGGTAGCTTCCCCTGAAAAAAAAAGGACAGAAACAATAAAAGAACAGAAAAAGAAATGAAGCTGAGAAATAAGGGGGTGGTGGGTGATGATAACGGTAGCTCAAACTAAAGTCAAAGGAAAATGTCTGCAATCAAAAGCAAACTTGGGTTCTGAGCTTCCTAGCAATCAAAGCAAAAAGGGAAACATGATGAGTCAGGACCTCTTATCGGTCTATTTAAAATTAAAAAGAAATGCCCTTTAATTTCTAAAGTTTATTTTTTCATGAGGGAGAGAGTGAATACAATCATAGAGATTTTAAAAACAGGTAAGGTGATAAAATAGGAAATGCAAAAAGAGTTACTCTGTAAATTACCCTGGTTTATTTGGACCAGAAATCTGAGGTCTGATAAGATCAACAAGTTAGCAAGCTGTAGGAAGGCCTCTGTCTTCTGATGTCAGTCTCAATGGTCACAAATATGACCGCAATATAGTTTTTCATAGACAATGTAAGTTGGTGCTTTGGCTAGTGAGCAATAAATATGTATTTGGTAAGAATGGGATTGGATGATCACACACTGGCTTCACATCTTTCAGGGGCAGGTCAGTGATTTTGAGGAGGGAGAATGAGATGGTCTTGAGCAGGAGGGCTTGCTGGGACCAGCAAGTGGCTTTCTTGCAGACAGCTCCCTGTCATGAGCCGCATTTAGGTGGCTGTCTGTCCCCTGGCCTGTATTAGCGCAGCTCTGTGGCACAGCCTCTGATCCACCAGGACATTGTGTTCTCTGTTGAAATTGCCAAGGCTGGTCTTTGGCAGTAAGTTGTGGCCATGCCCGTGGGAAAAGCAGGGAGCAGGAACATTCTCAGACTCAGTTGTCATCCTGAGACTCCTGGAGGGTAGAGAGACCAGGGAGCTATCTTAGCTGGTGGTGAGCCCTCCTTCAAGTCTCACGGCACTTCAAACAGGATTCCTGCCAGGACTTCCCGCCACTGTCTACCCTACATCACCAGCTTCAGGTATGATGCAGAGAACTCAGGTTCAGGAGATGAGCTTGGGTTGGAGTCCCCTGGTTTCCCGTTACTGATGGTGAGATCCTGCACCACTGATCCCACTTTGGTGACTTGCTATTTTCTCATCTGAAAAATCTCCGTGAGCCCACAACCATAAAGCATCCCCATCCTTGATGACCTGTGCCCAGAGACTTCTCAAGGGCACCTTCCACTGACAGATGAGGGAGACCCTGTTCTAGGTGCGAGGATCAGACAGGACAAAACACTGTCCCTTGAAGGATTCCAGCTCTCCTGGGGGAAACCGGGGCCCAGCGCTGTGACAGGTGCCGCAGTGGAAGCCTGCATTGACAGCGCCCTGCAAAGAAGGGTGACAACAGGTGACCTGCCCCCTGGCAGCCGCTGTGGTCCCAGGGGTTGGGGCTGGAATCAGAAGAGGAGGCTCCTTCTCTAGCCACCCAGGGTGGGACCTGGGCCAAAGATTTGTATTTTTGTTTGACTCATTTGTAAAAGGAAGGAGGCCGACCTGAAGGTGCTTGAGGTTCCTTGCTGATAATCAGTGAGGCAGAGGCTCCAAGGAAGTCAGAAGTGAACGACTAGAACGTTGCAGAGTCTCGGTCTCCGCCCTCCGGGAGCCAAAGCCCAGCCGTTAGCTAATCCCCAAAAGCACAGAGGAATGGAGTGTGGAGCCCTGTCCTGTAAAACGGCGATTAGCCCGGCATTACGACCATGTGTACAAGGTGACCAGGTGACCGAGATGCTATTAATAGGAAGGGCCACGCCACATCCAGCCCCGCCACTGTCATGTAGGTCTGGGGAGGCTCTCGGTGGAGGCTCCCTGGCTGCTTTAGAGGCCAAGCGAACTGAGTCGGGTCGCTCTGCCAGCCCAGCCTGGGTATGTTGAGTTAAAGCACCGAACTCCATCCGCAGAGTAATTTCATTTATGCTATTACATAATTAAACCGAGACTTGAATTGCGCTTTTTAAAAGATTATGTGACCATATGTAGCTTGAACAATCGCCAACTTTGGGGAGGAAAAAAAAATGAGTGGTCTTTTCCCAGTGCCTACCCATTAAGTGAGACTCTGTTATTTCTTGTTACCTTCTCCCCTGGGCCACCCCCCACTCATTCTGAATCCAATCCCATCAGTAGTCCATGAATTGATAGGATTCCATCTCAAATAGCTCTATTTTGAACGATTGCTTTCAAGATGCTTTTAAAAAGAAATAAAACCCTGTGGAATCCAGATCGTCCATCCAGCTTGGAATCTGAGCCTCCCCCTCCGCCAGCAAGCAGGGCATGAGCGGCCATGGCAAATGGCCTTGAATCAAGTCGGGTCTCAAGCAGAAAGGTTTAGAACTGAGTCATTTAATTAGCAAATGTAACACTCAGGTCTTTAAATAAGTCAAGTTAGAGAAAGCCAAATCTTATGTCTACCAGAAAGCTACCACTTCTTGAAAAATTATTTAACATTGGCAGGGAATGCGTCTCTGATGCTTAGTAATATTAGGGAACTCAACTCAGAGATATCAATTAAGTCAAAAGAGAAGTTTTATAGCGATTAATTTTATAGACAAACAAAATGCTAATAGTTTTAAATGAAATCAGCCTTTAATTTTAATAGTACAATCATCTTTGGAAAAAAAGAATAAAAAGAAAAGTAAGTATTTTTGAAGCCTACAAAGAATGTGGCCAGCTTTTATTTATTTTTTTTAATTAGTGTAAACTGTTCCTCGTAAAAGTCACACTCATTTATGCATATGCAACAGCTCCTATTAAGATGCATTAGAAAACCCAAGTGCCATTAGATAATGAAACCGACCAGAGGTATTTTCTAGTGTTCCAATTAACACCCTGGTGGTTAAACTGTAACGACCAGACTCAATTGGAGTCACATCCAGATGTGAATGGTACTTGAGGACCTTGGAGCTGCTGCTGAGTGGATTGCTTCGGAAAACACAAAAGCACTCAATTAAAATAATGGTTTCATTGGACCATTCCACCCCCTTTTATTGATAACCAACATGGCTGCCTCCGCTAAACTCAAAACAGCACAGAGCCTGAGAGGGCCTGGGCACCCCCAGCCCTGCCCCATGCCCCGATGCTCCATAAACATGTGCTTAATGGGTACAAGAAGACTGGGTTCTGACTAATCTGATCTGATCCAAAATACTATGCTTTTTCTTTTGAGCCTTAACTGGAGTCTGTTGTGAGTTCATGTTTGTTTTGATGAAAGAATCCTAAGGAGGACAGGCACGCCATTACAATTTCCATTTTGTGAATTTCTAAATAACATATATTTCCTCATTTAATCCTCACAGCACCTAAGACTGTACTATCCCAATTTTCTAAGGTGAGACAAACTAACTCCTTGGACGCTGCCCACCTGGGAGATGATAGGACATTTGTCAGCCTCGATCCTGCATCGAGAACAGGGCTCTGTCAACTATGGTCCAAGGGTCAGGACCAGCCTATTTTTGTAGAGTTCTACTGGAACCCAGCCCTCACTATTTGTGCCATGTCTGTGACCACTCTCTGCTACCATGTGGAGCTGAGCAAATGCCATGGATTCAGAGCCTCAAAGTCTCAAATATTTGTTAACTGACCTTTTAGGAAAAAATTTACTGATCCCTGCTCTCTGATACTTGCTTAAGAATAAGGAAGTATCAAAGTGACCCAGGTGATATTCAAATCTACTCAACCAGCACCCACCATCAGAAGTAAGGTTCTGCCCAACAATTCACGCAGCGAGGGATGGTGGAGAGAGCGAGAAGCCAGGCCAAGTGTAAATAAGAGCGCCACCAGTTAATGGTGTGCAGATACTACCAAGTTGCATCTCTCCTGAGTCCCAAGTTTCCATCTGTACAATTGGACCGTTCAGACCTCTCGAGCTGAGTTGCTTTGGGGAATTAAATGAGATAATTTATGTTGAAGTTTTAATGCAGTGCCTGGCACATAGAAGGTGGTCCATAATAGTGATGAATAGCAAGGATTTATCATGGCATCTTTGGGTCTCTATCTGAATCCATTTATTGAGGGTAGGAAGTCAGGGTCACTAAACTACAATTGTTCCAAAACATTGGTGAGAACTGGGGACATTTGAAGAAGCTGTGAACCACATTGGAAAACTCTTCTTTCCAATGGTTCTGCAGAGGATTCCTGGGCTGGTCTTTTAGACTTTTGCCTTAAGGAGACATAGCTGTAGTTTGGATCTGGTTTTCCCAGAAGGTCTGTGTGTTACAGACTTGGGTCCCAGCTCAGAGCTATTGGGAGGTAATGGAACCTTTAAGAGGCGGGGCTTAGGGAGAGGTCTTCAGGTCATTTGGAGGTGTGGCCTTGAAGGGTGGAAACACAGCCTTCTCCTCTCTTGTCTTTTTAGTTTCCGGCATGGCACCGAGGTGAGGCAAGTGCTTTTGCCATGACCTCCCACCACGATGTGCCGCCACAGCCCAAGACAACAGCCAACCAATCATAGATTAAAACATCTAAAACTGTGAGCCAAAACAAACCTTTTCTCTTTATAAGTCGATTGTCTCAGGTATTTGTTATAGTAATAGAAAGCAAATAATGCAGAGGTTTTCTGGCAATGGTGTCCTCAGCCAGGATCAGCAAAGTAGACTCCATTCCACACCTGTCAACGTGCGGCCTTCTAAAAATACTGTCCCCAAATATTTCAGCTAAAGGTAACTCTGAGATCATGTGATTTCCCACCAAGGTGCTCTTGGGCAATGCAGAGGTTGGCATGTCTCCAGTCCCGGGGTTTCTGAGGAAGACCACACTGTGGAAGCTTCAAGATGTTCTCTGCCACCTTCCTGGCCCAAACACCACCATCGATCAGCAGATGTACTGCAATGGCTTCCACAAAAGCCCCTCACGTTCTACAGAGTGCAGAGTGGCCTGGGGATCCTTCAGCAACATCTGTCAGATCTCATCTCTGTCCTGAGGACCTTGCTGTCATTTCCTTCCAGCCAGAATGGCCTTCTTGGGGTCCCTGCATGAGCCGAGAAATCTGTACCTGCTGTTCCCTGTTTGCAGAACACTGTTCCCTTAGCTAACATTCTGACTCACTCCCACGTCTACTGCAGGTGTTCACTCAGGTGTCACCTTAGCAAAATCCCCCTGGCCATCTCTCAGCTGTCCCCCCTGCCTTAAGCCACTACCAGCTCACATATCCTGCCTGTCTCTTTCCTGCTTAACTTTCTCCCGAAGCATTTACCCCCAAAGTAACATACGACATATTTTTTTTCTTAATTGCCTTATTTTCATCTGCTTCCCCTAACTAGATGGCCAGGCCTTCCCACCACTTACTACTGTATCGCCATCATTTGCCATCCTGCCTGGCACATAGTAAATGCTCAATAAATATTTGCAAAGTAAAAGAATGTAGATTCATTCATTGGTCTGAGCATGATTGGAGAGCTGATGAAAACCCCAGGCTTCATCCTTAGAGAGGTATTTTCAGAAATGCCAAATGTTGCAACCACAGACATAGTGGAACCTCTCTGAATTCCTCCCCCCAAAATAGCAAGGTCATGTTCAGCAACAAGGTCATGTGCTTCATTCTAAAGAGACCTCTATTCTCGATTCATACTTAAATGGTGCCTGGCATTGCCCTAGCAGGTGAGGCCTCCTCCCAGAGTAAGAAACTGCAATTGTACTGGTCTCAGAGAGCATCAAAAATTAACACCTGCTCCGTATTTCCTGTAAATGAAGGTCCTCGTGGTGGCACGAGCAATATCATGGGGCAAGTCTTTCCAGCAGCTGATGAAATGACAATGGCATCTTCCAGGTTCACTTTCTCAGGAGAAATTCATATCAGGGATGGAGGATCACTAGACAGACTTAAGTTCTTGCTTCATCAAAATGAAGAGGAGGAGGAGGAGGAGGAGGAGGAGAGAGTGGAGGAAGTAGCTAAGAGTTACTGAGTGTGCACTTGAATATTTTCAACCCTTGTTATGACAGATGGGTTTGGGTTCTTGTCACTTTCTGGGAAAGACCTGTTGGGATTTTGATTAGAATTATATCAAATTTATGCAATTCTTTGCTTCATTGATAAGATCAAAACCTTCCTTCCACAAAACATTTTAAATTGATTTTGACACTATTTTGTGACCTTCTATAAACTTTTATTATTTTTTTATTTTGGTACTAGGGATTGAACCCAGGGGTGCTTTACCACAGAGCCACACCCCCAGCCCTTTTTATATTTTATTTTATATTTTTGTGAACTCACGATCCTCCTGCCTCAGCCTCCTGAGCTACTGTGATTACAGGTGTGTGGCACCAAACCCGACTTCAACTACACTTTGGTTAGGAACAGTGAATGTGGATACTGAACCGGGTTTTTTGGTATATCGATCTTATATCCAGAAGCATTTCTGTACTTTGCAGAGTTTCAGTTCTCTTGGATTTTCTATATAGACAATTATATGAATAATGCAATATTAATGTAATTTTATTTCTACCTTTAAAATTCTTTTATTCATTCTTTATATTTTCTTTTACCTTCTAGGACCTCCAAGACAATGATGACTAAAAATGATCATAGAGGTCATTTATGTCCTTATGCCAGCCTTAAATGAAATGTTTTTCAAGTTTTAATACTATACATAGTACTCACTATGCATTCTATTAAAATACTATTTATCAAGGTAAGTAAGTTCCTTTCTATTTCCAATTTGTAATGGCCTCTGTGTTAAATAAGAACTGAGTTGAAATGGCATTTTCTTTCTCTATTTATTGATATGATCATTTTAAAATTTAATCTATTAATATGGCAAATTATACAAATTACATGTCCTTGATGGAATTGACCCCCCTGCTGATGAATGCTTCCTTGCTGGATTGTTTGAAATGATTCTCGAATCTATATTCGTGATATTTTCTCATATTTTTACTTTTCTATAGCATCCTTATCGTGTTTTGACATCAGAAAACGTTCTGTTCTGAGATGCATATTGTATGAAATTGGGACCAGCAGTTCTTTTGATGATGACAACGGTCTCCTAAATAGTCATCTGGAGCCAGGCGTGGGGCACTCCTGTAATTCCAGTGACTTGGGAGGCTGAGGCAGGAGGATGCAAGTTCCAGGTAAGCCTCAGGAACCGAGTGAGAGCCTTTCTCAAAATAAAAATAGCGGGAAATGTAGCTCAGTGGTAGGGGGCCTCTGGGTTCAATCCTGAGTATCACAATTTAAAAAAAATAAATTAAAGCATTTTTAAAAAAATTTTTTCAACTTCTGATTATCTTGTTTAATGTACTACTTGGGTCTTCTAGAGTTGATTTTGATTATTACCTATTATTATGTATTTCTATTAATCAGATTTTAAAAAATGTTTTTTTAGTTGTCGATGGACACATGCCTTTCTTTTATTTACTTTTATGTGCTGCTGAGGATTGAACCCAATGCCTCACACATGCTAGGCTGGTGCTTTACCACTGAGCCACAACCCAAGCCCTATGAATCAAATTTTTATTCCAAGTTTTTACATGTATTCACTGAAAGCTGCTCATGGGGTCCCTTACAATTTTGAAAGTTTCTGCTGTCTTCATAGTTATGTTCTCTCTTTATTTGTTTATTTTTTGGTACCAGGGATCGAACTTAGGGGCATGTGACCACTGAGTCCCATCCCCAGCCCTGTTTTGTAATTTTTATTTAGAGACAGGGTCTCACTGAGATGTTTAGAGCCTCACTTTTGCTGAGGCTGACTTTGAACTGGCGATCCTCCTGTCTCAGCCTCCAGAGCCACTGGTGTGTGCCACCCCAGCCAGCCCTCCTATACTTCTTGAAGTCCTCTTACCCCTTTCTTTGTCTTTTACTTTGAATCAATGTGTACTAATTGTCCATGGGAGACAGTGTGACCATTCAATGCACATATAAATGCATGATACTCATCCCAAGGGTTGATCAGTATTCCTTTGTATCATCTCTTCCAGTTATTTTGAGATCTGCACTGATTCTTGTAAACCACGGTCATCCTCCAGCTGCAGAATGTTACAGCTTCTTCCTCCTAGGTCATTTTTGGTTCCTGTCCTCTCTCCGTTCCTCCCACCTAACTGGACTTTGGTACTCAGAGTCCAACTGCGCTCTGTGCCCCGTCCCCCCCCCCCCCATACGTGATGTTCTCCCCCATCCTTCCCACAGTCACTCTGGCACTGCCAGCAGATGCACTTTACTGCTCCTTACTGCTAGGAAATCAACTTTTTTAGCTTCTGACGGAACAACTTGCCTGGGGTGATCCCATTCCTCATTCTCATCTCATCCTCCAGTAGCCAGGGTGGTTGCGTAGTAAATTCTCCCAAATAATTCACTGCATGAATTATTCATTTATTTATTTTACAAAACTTGGAATTCCTTCTGTTTGCTTTTAGGATTCCCCATTAAAAAAGGAAAATGCCGAATGTTTTCTCTGACATCAGGAGGCTGATTCATGGTGGGGTAGGGAGGGGGAGCATGGGGGGAATAGATGGACTCTAGATAGGGCAGAGGGGTGGGAGGGAGGGCACATGGGGTGAGAAATGATGGTGGAATGTGATGGACATCATTATCCAAAGCACAGGTGTGAAGACACGAATTGGTGTGAATATACTTTGTATACAACCAGAGGTATGAAAGATGGTGCTCTATATGTGTGATAAGAATTGTCATGCATTCTGCTGTCATATATTAATTTTAAAAAGTAATAATTAATTTTAAAAAGTCCCCCTGATGGGACGTATATAGGAACAATTGTCCTTATCACAGTAACTGGCCAAGGAATGGCCTCCACTGCCATTTGCTAAGCAGGGGCCAGCAATGCTTGATGCCCTGCAGCTCCTGGGCAGACTGGCACAATAAAGACCTTCCCATGGCAACCACCGCAACCACAGGATTCCCCATCTGCCTTTAGTATTCTGCATTTTCATGACCATATGTAAGGTCTGGGTTTCTTTGATTTTTTTCTTGATTTTTGTTGGGGCGGGGGTACTGGGGATTGAACTCAGGGGCCCTCGACCACTGAGCCACATCCCCAGCCCTATTTTATATCTTATTTAGAGACGGGGTCTCACTGAGTTGGTTAGCACTTCACTCTTGCTGAGGCTGGCTTTGAACTAGAGATCCTCCTGCCTCAGCCTCCCGAACCGCTGAGATTACAGGTGTGTGACACTGTGCCCGGCTGGTTTATTCTTCTTACCATTTAATGTGCTTCTTTTACTTGAGCACTCGGGGTTCTTCCATAGGGAATTCTGGCCTCCTCCTGCCCTTAGACGTGATGTTCTCCCCCATCCTTCCCACAGTCACTCTGGCACTGCCAGCAGATGCACTTGGACCTCTGGCTCTTTCCTCTGTCGCCCAATCTCCTAGGATCTGTCTTTCTGTGCTTCTGCATGCCATTCTAAGTAACTTTCTCAGATCTGCCTTATGCTTCACTAATTCTCTATATTTAATTTGCTGTTTAACTACTTCTTTGAATTTTAAATGCCAATGGGCATATTTCCCACAAATATGAAGTTATTAATCAGAGCATCCATAATTTGAAAATTTAAAAGTTGCCTGAATGTCCAACAAGTATAAATTACATGAGTGATACGCTCAATTATGGTGCCTCCATTGATAGATAACGATGCTGCCATGAAGTTTCAATTGCAAGACAAATTAAAATTGCAGTGAACACAAAGCAAACAGCAAAATTAAAATTTATTAAAATATAAATGTAGGACTGGGGTGTAGCTCAGTGATAGAGCAAGTGCTTAGGGTGTGCAAGACCCTGGGCTCCATCCCCAGCACCCCAAAGAAATAAGAAATAGAGTCATAAACAAAACAAAAAAAAATACAGAAAATGATAGATAGCTCTCCTTGTGAACATTTGTAAGAGTGAATGCATACAAGATGAGTAGTTCTATCCAGGGCGATTTTGGTGCCGATGACCTTTTCTGGCCACATTTCTGTACCAGCGTTGCAAGATTTTTCTCTATTAAAAATCATTCCTTCAAATACATCCGTCTTCCCAAGAAAGCATTGACTCCAGATGCTAAATATGAGAACAGAATTAGCACTTGCTTAAATACGGCCCTGCTGTCGAATACACCTGACAAGCAGAGATTCCTTTCTGGATCCCATTGGACATTCAAAATCCCATTAGTCGTTTTGGATTCTAAGGTGCTCTCTCTGTCCCAGAGTTGAGCTCAGAGAATTAAAATCTGTGCACTTATATGTGTCATGGCTCCGATCGATGCCCCTGAACTTCTTTTTGCTTTTCTCTCAAACATGATGAAGATTTGTACTTGGCTTTTAATAGAATCTATTAGGAAGTTAAAATGTGTTTCCATTTTATAAGGTACACCCTTAAAAAAAAAAACAGTGCAAACCACTTAAATAAATGAAGACTTATTTTATTTTTTTAATTAAAATTTCTGCTTTTGCTAAATAAAAGACAATTTTACATTTTTATGAAAGAGCTTTCTGGCTGTGAATTGGTCAACCATAGTAATTTCTCGCACTCTGGGGGGGGGGGGGTTCTTTGGATTGTTTGTGGCATTCCAGGGAAATTGGGCCAGGCAGCTCCAGAGATGTCTGCAGCCTTACCGTGTCCTCTGTCAGGGATGTCCTTCCTTCTTCCTGATGTTTTAGGGGCGTTTTCTCTGCAGACCCCAAGATGCCCTTCCAGACCCTCCCCCACCTTGGTAAACAAAGGGACATACAAATGGATAAAGAGAAGCCCTCCCTACAATGCAGGATTTGGGGTTCTCCTGCTCTGGTGCCTGGTTCCCAAGGGGTGCCTTGGGTTGCTCTCATTCTCTGGTCCCACCGTCATCCTTAATCAGTGATGGTCATAAATGCACCTCTGTTTCCATCGACTCTGCCAGGGTCAAAAGATGCGGCTGGTTTATGAGCTGATTCTGCCATGTATCACTACCGGCCGGTCGGCGGGGCCAGCCGGATGGATGGGCAGCTCCAACCTCCCCATTTATTACTCTTGTCAACTCGGAAGGGATTTTTTTTCTTCTTCTTCTTTTTTTTTCTTCACCTTATGAAAGGCCCATCAGCAATGAATCAGTGAAGTGAAGACGACAGTTGATTTGTGAATTTAGATTCTATAAAGTGACTCCGCTTTGGTGGGCTGTGTAGATAAAGCAACCGTCACGATAAGGTGGCAAGTGCAATTCCGCAAAACCAAATTTATTGCACATTTGAGGAAATCATCCTATTTTAAAATGCCATAAATTCTAAATTGAATATTACTTATTCCCATGAATTTTGATTTATATTTTGAATATTTTTAATGGGATGCTAAATAGCCTAGGCTGGAAGTTATGAGTTTATGCATTTCTTCTCACGGGCTATTGTGACTTTCCGCAGAATATATTGGCCATTCTCAGGATTTTATTTGTGCGGCCTGCGGTGGGGGTGGGGAGGGCGTTCATGCCCCTGCTGAAGGCGCCCCATGGGGATTGACAAGGATTCTGGTTATCAAGAAAGAGGGCTGAAACCTTCCTCCAGCCCAGCCGTCTCACAAGGCCGCCACCAAGCTCAGAAAGGACCCTTTTGCACCTGCCCCAGCAAGTTTGCAATAGCAGCAGAAGAATCCAGACTCCCTGGGCAGGTTCCACCCTGCACACACCCGAGTCCCCTATGCGTCACATAGTGCCATAGTCCTTAAGGATTTCCGTGACTACCTATTTACAACCCCCCCACCCCCCATCAGACCACCTCGCCTTGCTCTCAGCTATAGGTCCCAGGAGCCTGGAAGCCAGAGACCAGGGAGAATGAAGACCCAGCAACATCACTTCCCAGGATGCTCAAGGCCACTGTCCCTCCTGGTGAATTCGACCTTCTCCTTCACTGATAGTTAAAAAGAAAAAAAAAAAAAAAAACCTTTTTCATTTCAACCCCACTGTTGAAGAGCTAAAGAAAAGCTACATCTAATTACCTTTTACCAAGGAGAAAGATCAGGAAAGATCCTTCCAACCTGTAATTGAAAATTGACAGCTTCACAGGGTCCCTACCGGGCAGAGGCCTCCAGGGGTGGGAGAAAGACAGCCTGGGTTGGAAGTTCATTAAGCGCAGGGCCGACAGCTTCCCCAGCCCCATGTCCACACCTCACCTAGCACCTGGCTTTGTGTCCAGCAGCTTCTGAAACTGTCAGATGAGATCCTCGGGGTTGCTCAGCCTAGAGGAGAGCCGCCCTGTCACCGGGCCCTGAGGGGCGCAGCTGCTCCTGAATCAAGAGGAACTTGCTGCTCGTATGGAGGTTTGGCAGAGGAAGGTTTGTATGCGGGTGAGTGCCTGGTAGTGTCAAGGAAGTCGCCAACCCTCTCCTGAATACTTTTAATCACTGCTGAGCTTTGAGCGCTGGTACTTTAAAGACAGGAGCTTGGCACAGTACCTGCTAGAAATGTTTTTAGTCTCTGTAGGGTGGAACCTCACAGTGTCGAGGACCGGAGCTCTCGTAAGCACTAACGCCCCCAAATAAACTATGCTGTTCTTGGATTTTTTTTTCTTCTGTGCTTTCTCTTCCCATAGGGCAGAGAGAAAAAGAGAAACATACAAATACTCTTGTGTGTGTGTGTGTGTGTGCGCGCGCACACGCATGTGTGTACTGGGGATTAAACTCAGGGGCACTCAACCACTAAGCCCTATCCCCAGCCCTATTTTGATTTTATTTAGAGACAGGGTCTCACTGAATGGCTTAGCGCCTCACTTTTGCTGAGGCTGGCTTTGAACTCACGATCTTCCTATCTCAGCCTCCCCCGCAGGCTGGGATTACAGGCCTGTGCACCATGCCCAGAACAAATAGGCTTTTTTTTTTTTTCAAGGGGTGGGGCAGGGGTGTCTCTGGCCCTATTCTACACCCCTTTCTCCAACCACCACACTTCCCAAGCCTTTTAGCCCGGTTTGTGTAGATCAAATGCACAAAACTCCATAAGTGTCTTTGTGGGCTGAGACTGCAGGGGGCCATCTGCTGGACTCCTGCATGTGGCCCTTCTGGGTGGTGCTGGCCTCCTCCAAGCACATGTGGATATTCTAAAGGGAACCTCCAGAGAGAGGTGGGTGTGGGGCAAGGAAGTGGGATCTGCACACAGAGAGGAGGAAAGACATGAAGATACACTCAGAAAGAGGGAGGAGGGGGGAGAGAAGCCGAGGAAATAAAAGCAAGGAGAAGCCGAATTGGGCAGAAGCTGCGTCCTGTTCAGGAAGAAGCCTCAGAAGACAGAGTTGCTTCTGTCCCATCCAGTTCATTAAAATGGAGTCGCTAGGTCAGAACCACATTCAAGGGGAGGGAAAGCGGCCTCTACCTTCTGAAAGGGGAACTGGCAGCCCCATTTCGACCCGGCCATACTGGGTCATTGCACAGAGTGGCCTTGGCCCTGTTGGGAGTTAAGATCTGCTTCTGGGTGCTCAAGACCCTGCAGAACTCCTCCAGTCTCCTTTGAAAGCATCCAAGGACAGCAGGGTGGGCAAGTCCCCTTCCCAGGGGCTGGTGCCCAGGGCACTTTCTGCAATCTCGTTTTCTTGGTTGTAGAGACGTTGGGAGAAGGGTTCTGAGCAGGGACTCCTCATGAGCACCCAGTGCCATCTGTTTGTTTGTGGAACATCACTACAGCAGCGGGTGCAGAGGGCTAGCTGTGCTGCTCCCTCTTTTGTGCCTGGCAGGCTCTGTCCATCCTCGACAGCCCACACTTCAAAACTGGCTCCTCTTTAAAATGTCCCAGGGAGCCCCCAGGTAGACGTGGATCCTCCCGCCCGTCACTTTGCCCATCGCTCGTCATTCTTATTTCCAACGCAGAACCAAACAGCCTGCCATTTTCTCTTTTAGACTGTGGGCTCCCTTGAGACAAAGATCCTGTCCCCGGCCCAACCCCAAACAGCCTCTGGAATGTGCCAGGTGTTCAGCTCCTATAAAGGGTGGGTCAGAGGAGCTTAGAAAGGGGCCATGGTTTGGGCCAGCATTTTCCAACATGGAGTGTGTACAAGCTTAACTTTATGAGATCCCCTAAAAGAAGAGTGTTTTGTGTTGCTCTGACCAAAATACCCGACAAGAACAACTTAGAGGAGGGGAAGTTTATTTTGGGCTCATGGATGGAGAGGTCTCAGTCCATAGATGGCGACTCCATTGCTCTGGACCCAGGGTGAGGAAGTGCACATGGAGGAAGAGCCCAGTGCAAACAGTTTCAACTGCCTCAAAGCATTTCTCCTTTTTCAAAATACACCAACTTGAACTTTCTTTGGGAAATCACTTCTTCCCCATTCCCAGGCTGTGTACCTATGAGGAAAACCAACTCTGTCCCAGGCAACAGAGGTCGTCATGTGACTCAGGTCTGGCCAATCAAAGCATCCTATTTCCTTTCTTCAAAGACAGACTTGTGATGTCAGCCTGGCCAAGGAGGAAGAATTGGATGAGACTCTAGGTGGTCAGAAGCAGGGGGAATGTGGGCTGCCTTTGTCCAGGGAAATTCAAACAACGGAACTCATTGCGCCCTCCCCTTTATTTAAAAATGGGGAGCCAGGCTTGGTGGCACATGCATCTAATCCCAGCAATTCGGGAGACTGAGGCAGGAGGATTGCATGTTTGAGGCCAACCTCAGCAACTTAGCCAGAGCCTTTCTCAAAATAAAATTTTAAAAGGGCTAGGGCCAGGAGTGGTGGTGCACACCTGTCATCCCAGCAGTTCAGGAGGCTGAGGCAGAAGGATCCTGAGTTCAAAGCCAGTCTCAGCAACTTAGGGAGGCCTTAAGCAACTCAGAGAAACCCTGTCTCTGAATAAAATAGAAAAATTGGGGGTGGGGGACTGAGAATGTGGCTATGTAGTTAAGTGCCCCTGGGTTCAATTCCTAGTACCGAAAAAGAGGGGCGGAGGTGGCTGGGGATGTAGCTCAGTGGCAGTGTGCCCCTGGGTTCAACTCCCAGTATGGCAAAATTAATTAACTAAAAATTTAAATTGGGGAAGGAGAACATTGAAACTATACACTTTACAGTTCCTCTGGGAATAATAATTAATACTATCGCGTTTACCTTTTATTGAGTATTGACAATGCACCGAGCTCCTACTTTTCCCCAGGTCTAAAATACACCATTTGCCCTCTGAACAGCTCTGAACTCAGAACATGCATCTCCACTACAGGCTTCTGCCACGCAGTGGTCATCACCTTCACCAATAGAGCCCACTTCCATTTTTGATGAAGTCCAGGGCAATGTTTGATTAAAAGCTGTGTCTAAATAAATATTTTTAAGACACTTTTTCAACAAAAATTCCAAATGATAAGAAAGCTTTGGCGTATGGTTTAAGCACTACCATTTTTTTTTTTTTTTGGCTTTCTTGGAGAGACACAAAATAATGCATCTTGTTGTACAGGACAGAAGGGGTTAACTGAATCTCATACAGGTTAGGATTGGGGTCTGTGCTGTTTTGCATTTATGGAAACCAAGGCCGGGGAAACTGAGCTGCCTGCTCTGATCTACCACCCAGCTCCCAGGGCTGAACCAGTGTGTAAATACAACCCACAAAGCTCAGTTGCATAAGATCCGTTCTCGACTTGAATCATAAACAGGCTTTGCCATTTAGGTTAAGACATGGCGGTGGACAGAGGTCATCTTTAGTTATTTCTCTATTGAGAAACAAACAAACAACCTTTTCTATCATTTCCTCAAATCCAAACCTTCCCCTCGTGTGGCCGCCTTAGGTAACTCATCTTGGTGCAGTAGCATTTTGACAAAGTGGCTTGTAATCTGCAGGATTAGAGGGAAGCCCAGTTCCCAAATCGGCTCTTTCTCTACCAGAAAATTGATACCAGGGCCTTTCTGAGCAAAGAGAAGAGCAAGTTTGTTTCAAATAACAAAAGACCCCGGTTGCAACGATGTGGCAACAATTAGCATCTGATTTCCTTGGGGGGAAAATGTCACTCAGCTTGTTTCAGCCCAATGTCCAAATTGTTATAAGCGATTTGCACAATGTCCCCTCCCACACCCCCAATTTCTTAAAATGACAGCCACCCAGTTTGGCTTCTGAGTTTGCACAGGGGGCTGTGTTTGGTCCGGGAATGGATTTTACGGTGCAAGAAGGGTCCGGCGCCGAGGCGGCGGTGCTGATGGAGAGCACCCGAGCTTTTGTTCAGGGGCTGCTTTGGAAAGCGGCTTTCGCGTGAATATCAGATGCTTTATTGCCTTGACTTCGGTGACCTCATCTACCAGAATGAAGTCATCTATCCCGCCAGGGAAGACAAACCTCCGTTCCAGGGAATCAATCAGGCCGATCAAGGGCCCTGCTTACCCCCTTATCTCCAGCCAGTGAGCAGTTAAAACTCTGACAGGCCCCCGAGAGCCCCCCGGACTTCATGTTCCACTAAATGAAAAAGGAGCCCAGGACCTGGGGATCAGCAAGGGGTCCTGGGGAGGCGCAGCTTGGCATCGTTTCTGACTTGGGGGATTTTTTTTTTTTTCAAAGCATGGCATTTCTCGAGAACAAAAACCATGGCATTTCTCGAGAACAAAAACCATGGCATCCCGGTGAACTTGGGGGGTTTCTCCTTCTTGTTATTAAACGATTAACTCCTGCCAGATAGCAAAGCCAGGCATATAATTGCTCGCCGGGCCTTTTCATCCCAAGCTACTGCACAACCCATAAACAGTCCAATTAAGAAACCAATTAAAATGAGAAAGAGGCTTCCTGAATTCTCTAGCAATTGAGGCAGTACTGCCTTCTCGTTGTCAAACAGTGAAAGATTTTTATTGCAGTTGCCAAGGAGGTCAGAGAATCCCGGGGAACGGCGCTGCCCGAGGGGCCCGGCGCGGGCAGGGCCGCAGCAAGAGCGTCTCTCCACTCCAGGAGCCTTGGGTGAGCTCCGAGAAGCTTCTGGAGGCTTCCAGGTGGGTGTGATGGAGGAGAGCTTTGGTTTGCTTATGGGAACCAAGCCAAAAATTCAGAATAGTAAATTTCAAATGACCATCTGAAGGGTTTTTTCTTTGATTGTCACAGAGACTCTGTTGACCAACTTTTCCAAGAGCAGGTCCGAAAGATGGACCACTTGCATCCCTGGAGGGCTTTCCAGGGCATTTGATGGCTGCATTCTTCCACCAGGCACCCCTCTGGGGGGTGGAGGAAGTTGACCTTGGCTAAGGTCGTTCATCTGTTCAAGAGATTTGCTGTCTGCTATGTGTCACGGGCACAATTGGGCCCTGGGGATCTGAAAGGTGGGTACCCCAAGTCCTGCTCACAGGTGAATCCAGTCATTTCTCTCAGGACTCTTACAGCCCCTTGGACATGCCTGTAGTCTCAACCTCTAGTTGTCATCTCTGTGCAGTATTCAGACTGGACAGGTACAGTGGTGCACGCCTGTAATCCCAGTGGCTTGGGAGTCTGAGGCAGGAGGACCACAAGTTCAAGACCATCCTCAGCAACCTAGTGAGTCCCTAATCAACTTACTGAGAGCTTGTCTCTAAATAAAATTAAAAAAAAAAAAAAGGACTGGGGATGTGACTCAGTGGTTAATCACCCCTGGCTTCAATCCCCAGTATTAAATAAGTATCCAGACAGGCAGGCTCTGCTCGTCCCACCTGATCACCAGCACCCCAGTAGGAGTCCCTGGAGAGGGGTTGCCATTGACTTTGTTTCTTGGGATGCTCGTGTGCATGCTTGTGAGCATGTGTGTGTGTGTGTGTGTGTGTGCATGCGTGCGAGCTTGTGTGTGTGTATGTGCTTGGCAGGGAGGTGCAGTCAATAGTTGAGTATTCTTTGTTTTCCAGGGCACCAACCCCTCGGTGTATACTCTGGCCTTTCAGAGCTGACTTTTTTCCTTGTTGATTCTGAAGTTAAAAGATCTGAAGCTCGTTGGGCTGGTAGCTGGTCTTGGAAATGCCAAGGGCAGCTACCTAGAAAAGCTCCATTGAACTTTGCCCTGGCGCCAACTACATTCTGAGAGATTTTGCCATGTTTTCCTTCTCCCTTCCTGAACTGGGAGCTCCTTGGAGGCAGGTATAGGGCCTCTTTCCTGCTGCAGTCCCCATACCCTGGCTCACAGCCTGGCCAGGGTGGCTTCTCCCTGCACCCCTGGTGTTCAACACACTTTCCTTGAACCTCTCTGACTTCCTCCACCAGAGCTCCTCCTTTGAAACTATGACCATCTGGCTTCTGGCCCAGGTTATTTAAATTATAAATTAGGTTGGTGGCCCCAGGACCACAATTCAAGTGTAACTCTAACAGCATTTTATAATGAATCTCAACAGCTCCACTTAAATAACTTAAGCAAATTGCTTCTTTAGTCTTGGTTTTCTTATCTGCAAACCACAGTGGAAATGCAGGTAGAAGATCCCTAATCTGAAAGGTTTAGGACTAGAAGTGTTTCTGATTTGGGATTTTTTTTTTTCAGATTTTGGAAGATTTGCATATATGTAATGAGCCCTCTTAAGAATGGGATCCCACTCTGAACACAAAATTCACTCATGTTTTATGTTCACCTTAAAATCCAACCTGAAGGTATTTTAGGACAATAGTTTTAATACACCTGTGTTTCAACTGCAGCTTGTCCCCTGTTGTCACATGTGGAGTTTTCCACCCATGGCATCATGCTGGCCCTGAAAAAGTTGTGGATTTTGGAGCATTTTGGATTTTGGATTAGGGATGCCCACCCTGAAGCCAAAGGGTGTTGGAGCATCGAATGAGTTAACAATGCAGTGTGCTAAGAATAAGGCCTGTCACCTGGCAGGTGTGGGTGATGTAGCTGTCATCTGTGCTGTGCTGATTGCATCCAAACTGGTTATATTCTCCTGGCAAGACTAGATCTTAAGCATGTAGCCTGCACTCACCCCTTTCTGAGATGCTAATACCAACACCCATAGCAAGGACCCTGGAAGACTCCAAGTGTCCTTTGTATCCATGCTGGAATCTCCTGAAATTCTGGCCACCATTGATGGAGCATCTGGCAGAGGGTAAGTCCTGCACATTGGGTTTTCACATGTTTTTTGTCATTTACAAACATGGGCCAGAGTTGGCTTCAATCTCTGGCATCTGGAAGCTTACGACCTCACAGAATAGGTCTTTTCTGCTGAGGTAGCACAGTGGTGTGGGTAAGAATATGAACCAACCGTATGGACTTCCAGCCCTGCACCTTCCAAGCCTGTGTGACCTTGATGCTTACTTAAAATCTCTCAGCCTCATTTTCTTCTTCCATAAACTGGTGATAATAATAGTCTCTATCATGCAGGATTTTTATGAAAATTGTGTGAGGGAATATTTTAGAAGCCCTTGAAGAATGTCCACTGTGCGTGGACCTACAGAAGGGTGAGATAAATAAATCCCACTGTTAGGACCACACAAAGTTAGAAAGTGCTTTCTTCCATTGATCTAGAGCTGTATTTCTAACTTTTTGGAATCAGACAAGCATCCTGGGTTTGGAAAGTCCTGAGTTTGTGCTGGCAGTGGATTTAGATGTGTCCCCCAAATTTCATGTGTTAGAAACTTACTCTGCAGTGCAACAGTGTTGAGAGGTGAGACCTTTAAGAAGTGATTAGGTCACAAGGGCTCTGTCACCATGAATAAATTATTGCTGTTATTGCTAGAAGAAGTTCATTATGGAAAGAGTGTGTTCCATTCCCTCCATAACTCACAGAAGGATGAGTTCAGACCCTCTCCTCCTGTTATACTTAGTCACTCTCTTGCCCTTGAGATGCCCTCTGCCATGTTATGACACAGCAAGAAGGCCCTCACCAGAAGCAACCCTTGATCTTGGACTTCTCAGCCTCTAGCACTGCAGAATCAAAGAAATTTCTGCTGCCTGTAGTGTACCTGGTCTGTGGCATTCTGTTATAGTAGCACAAGAGGGAGCAAGATTGCTCCTTCTCATCTACGTCCTTCCCCAGCTATACCGTGTTGGGAAGTGGCCTTTGTTCCCTGGGCCTTTATTTCCTCATCTATAAATGGGTGCAGTGACCACAGTGCAGGAGCTCACCTGGATCCCAGGAGTGGTGGATCTTTTCTGGGCCAGACGCATGCTCAGTCTCCCTAGGACTGAGAGTGTCACACAGAATCTCAGCACATCTCTTCACAAAATTCAGGGCCACTGTCAAGAGACTCAGAAAATTTAGAGTGATCACACACTGGCCCTTTCTAAAGCACAGACTTGATGAAGTCCGTCCCCAAACTAAATTGCTTGGCAAGAATCGCTCCCCCATCCTCCAGCCTCAGCTCCCTCCCAGGCCTGCCCTCCAGACCCACCCTTGCCACATTTTGTGGGGAGCAGTGCTTCTCAACTAGGGGTGACTTTGCCCTCCAGGGGACAGGTGGCAATGTCCGGAGACATTTTTAGTTGTCATGACTTATTGCTACTGAATCTACTGAGGCCAGGGATGCGACTGAACACCCTCCAATAATACACAGGACAGATCCCCCAAGAATTACGGGACCTCAAAATGTGAGTAGTGTCCATATTCTCATCTTGAGATGCTCTAGGCTAGATTCTGGGCCACAGGCTCCTCCCCCTACCCATCTGCTCCCCTGTACACCTGCATCGGTCAGGACAAACGAGGTTATCGAGCAGGAACACGCGCTGCCGGGTCCTAACGGCTTAGCTCAGCAAGTGTTTACTATGATCTGAATCCTGTGATGGTGGGGAGGGTTCCCGCTCACATGGCCCTCTCTCTGCAGCCAGCTGAGAGGGAGTCTCCTATGGGACACTGCACTGGGAAGTTGCTCACTGGTATCACTATTTATTTATTTTTTTGTACCAGGGCTGGAACTCAGGGGCCCTCGACCACTGAGCCACATCCCCAGCCCTATTCTGTATTGTATTTAGAGACAGGCTCTCACGGAGTTGCTGAGTGCCTCCCTTTTGCTGAGGCTGGTTTTGAACTCGCGATCCTCCTGCCTCAGCCTCTCAAGCCGCTGGGATTACAGGCGCGCACCACTGCACTGGGCTGGAATCACTTTTGGTCACATTTAATGACCAATGCATGTCACATGGCCATGTGTGACCCCACAGAGAGTGGGGAAGTGCTGGCTTACCATAGGCCTGGCACGAGAAAGGGATTACTTGTGAAGACCCCTGAGGACCCAGCTCAGTCTCCTCCGAGGGGAAGCCTCCCCTGCTCGCCCCTCCTGGGATGTTGCGGGTGCCCAGCTCTGGGTTCCCAGCTGGGCTTGCTACGTCACAACATGGATGCTCCCTGGCCCCATGTCTGGTGGGTGGTGGGATCTTGCTCAATGCCGCATCCTCGCCAGCTCGCCCCGTGCTTGGCTTGGGCTGGAGCCCGGGAGTGACTCACTCCTTCATTCTCACCTAGAGCAGAACCCGAGGAAGAGGGGCCTCTGAGCAAAAGTGGTCATGCACCTGACCCAAGATGCTGATGTCATCTGACATCCGACAGTACAGTGTCTCTGTCCCCACCACTGGTCAGTTCTGCAAGGGCATTGGAATTCTGGAACTGATATTTCTCACAGTCTTCTCCCCTGGGCCTGCCCCCTTCTACCTATTCCCCCAAATGTTTCCCAAGACCAAGTGACGCCCTCCTTTGGGACATCTCTGGTTAGATAGGCTCACGCTGTCGACAGGTCTGCACACGCCCAGTTCTCCCGGCCCATCCCCCTCCTGAGTGACAAGCTTCAACCTCTGACTTCAGAACATCCCAATTTTGGACATATCCTAGTCCCATTCTTAATTTAATAAATATTTTCCAACTCAACCCATATGTTTACCTGAAGAGATTTATTTATAAACAAGTTCACGTCACTCCCAGGTACTAGATAGATAATAAATAGGTGATAGATAAATAATAGATTATGGGATTGTTTCCTTGGGGGAATTCTAGGGAACCACTTGAATATTTTGAAAACTAGTGAGTCAAGCATTTCCCCTGCCTTTCCATATGGCCTGTACCTTGAGGTATGCCCACAGTTGATAAAGGAAAGTTTTTTCTTTGTAGAAGTATTCTAGCTAATAAATGAGGAAGGAATCTTGGAGTGAGGACATAACTCTTTTTTACCTCTAATGAATCTATGGGTGGAGGCAATGATCCTCACTAGCTACACCATCATGACAAGAAAGACCATTTAAGATCACAGCACTCTCTATGACATGGCCTACCAAAAGCATATCGAAATATTGAACCTGAATCGGGTTCAGCCTCTGGACCTAGCAACCAATTTACAGGAGATATAAGGAACAGAGAGGTTGTTATGTAACCCACAGGAAGGAACCAGCAAGCCCAGAGGGTGAAAGAGTCAATAAAACAGATGCCCTGGGCTGGGGATGTGGCTCAAGCGGTAGCGCGCTCGCCTGGCATGCGTGCGGCCCGGGTTCGATCCTCAGCACCACATACAAACAAAGATGTTGTGTCCGCCGAAAACTGAAAAAAATAAAATAAAACAGATGCCCTGGCTCTTTAACATAGCAATCCCCACCCCCACAAAGATTCAAAATCCAGAAAGACAGACAGACAAAGGAAACAAACCTCAAGGTTAAAAGAGACTTAGATAACAAAACATTACAAGATTTGGGGCTCATTTGGATTCCAATCCAAACAAATTAGGTCCGTGGGAACACTGTATGAGATGAAATTGATAGTAATTGTGAATTCTTTAGACTTGATAATGATATTGTGGTTAGTTTTTTTTTTTTTTAAGTTCTTCTATTTTAGAGAAACTTGTGCAAATATTCTCGGATGAAATGGCATGGTGTCCCACAGGTGCACAGGGAGGAGGGTGGTGGGTGGAGAGGGCGAGACAATAGCCCAGGGTGTCTGGGGTGCTGGCTCCAAGGGCCTCAGAATTATTCTCTTGTCCCCTCCACTTTTAAATGTGCCTCGAATATTCCATAAGATGTTGTGGCTTAGATTTGATTTCTTTTTTTGTTTATTTGTTTTGTTTTCTATCAGGATGGTGTAACAGAAAGACGAGCAGCGTTAGTGACAGGCAGAGAAATCTGCAAAGACTCACTGAGGAAGTGACATCCAGCCCCCAAAAGATGCCAAGGTGCCAGCCACCCGGGGGGGGAAGAAGGGGTATTCCAGGCAGCGGAAGCAGCAAGTACAAAGTCACTGAGATTACTCCCCACTCGCTGAGAAATAACCTTGTAAACCCTTGTAAAATGCCACTTAATACATTTTCTAAATTATACGATCAGCCAGGAAAAGATGTCTAATTAGCAACTGAAAATATAGCTCCTTTGAAAACGATGCTAATTTTCAGTCGGATTTCTTCCCTGAAAATGGAGATGTGTGTACAAAACCTTATGCTGAGGATTAAAATTTCAAGTGTTTGTAAGATTTTGATTAAAATTAGTTTAATTAAAAAAATGTTAATTGCCTTATTGTCTCCACCGCTTGCCGTCTGATTCCACCACTGGGATCAGGCCCAGCACCTGCTAGAGTCTCACAAGCTGCCAGTTCAAACAGCCACATGTCAGGAAATAAAAGGAAAATAAAGTTTTCTTTGTATTTGTGAAATGCCGCACCAAGGCATGGAGTGTAAAATAGCCTCGTCTGGTCCCAGCTGAATAGTAAGAGGGTGATTTATTCCTGAGGTTCTGTCTCCATTTTTTGCTGTTTATGATAGCATATCAACTGAGCTTTTTGATTGAATTACCTCCTTGTATTCAGGCTGGGGCCATGCATTATTACATACGTAAGTATAAATGTTGATGCAAATGAGCTTCCCTAATGAAATGAGAGGCAGTCTATTTTCCCTTGCATAATGGGTGGTTCTGGGGACCAGATTTATTTTCTCAAAGTGAGTGCATGCTTATTTTTCAATTTGTCATCCATTCTTAGCAGGAGCACCCCAATAATTCAGATCCACAAATCTTGGAGCTTTCACATTTTAATGTAGGATTTTTTTTTTCATTTTTAAACTGAAATCAATTTCAGTGTGATTTATCAGCAGAGAATTACTTTATGTAAAATGCTTTAAGTGAGTGAAGTAATAACTTTAGGCCTATCGGTTAGAGAGAGCAATTTTTAGTTTTTCGGTTCTAAATAAATGGTGAGATCCCGGGTCACATTCTCATTTTATTCATTACACCACGGGCTTTAGTTATTACTGAGCTTTGGAATGTCTAGAAGCTTCAAATGAGCTGAATTACTTTTAAATTTTGCTGAATTTCATCTTATACAATTTGAGCTACTCGGCTTGGTGTTACTTAGCATTCTATTAGCCCTTTTACTTAAACTGGCTAGCCAAGTCTGGAGTTTATTTTAACTCTTCAGAAATTAGAATACTAATGCTGAGCCCCGAGCTCTCTCTCTGCACAGGAAATCGAGAGTGGCTTCCTTGCTTCAAAGGTGCACTGAAGATTTGCTCTGTAAACACTTGGCCAATGGTTGCCCGGGAAGAAGCCAAATGAAGGGCAGTTGAGGGAAGTGCAGTTCTCCCCCACCTTGGAGGATGCAAAGGCCCCAGGTGAGTAAATGTTCACCAAACTTGCTAGAGGAATCGGCAGTGTTCAGACTCATGGTACAAATTTAGCCACAATGGAAGCTTTCTGTCCACAGGCCAGAAACCACCTAATAATGAGAGTAATGATAATCCTGCTTATTTATTGCACTAACATATAATAAATAACTATATGTGTCATGTACACACATCCCATAGTTAAGATAGATACCTGCTATGGTTTGAGTGCGTACCCCCAAAGTGCTGGTCCTGGCAGCCTGGTCCCCAAAGCAACAGTATTGGGAGGTGATGGGACTTTAAGAGGTGGGGCCTAGTGAAGAGTGGTGAGGTCATGGGGTGCTGACTTCAAAGGGGGTTAATGTAGTTTCCAAAGGATTGGGTGAATTCTTGAGAGTCCCATTGTAATAAACATAAGCTATCCCCTGGGCTGGCCTCTTCTCCACACAACCCATTCCCTTCTCCGCCATGTTTGATGCAGCCAATGGTCTCCCACCAGAATACCAGCACCATGCTGTTGGACCCTCCAGAATCATGAGCCACAGACTTCTTCACTTTCACAATACCCAGCCTCGGATATGTTGTTATAGTCTCCCCAAAATGGACTAAGACAATTTCCTAAAGATAATCATCACGATGAGGCATTTGTTGAGCACGTACTCTCTTTAGGCACTACACTACTATGCATCTAACATGCAACACCTCATTTAATCTCCACAACAACCCTCCAAGGTCAAAACCACAGCAATTCCCATTTTACAGAAAAAGAAACAGAGGTTCAGAGAAGTGGAGTCCTTTGGACACTTTTCCAGCTCGTAAGTAGAGGGACTCCGATTCAAAAGGAGACAGGCCGGCCTCAAAGTAATGTTCACCTCTCGAGTATTCCATGTGAGCAAGAGTTCCTCCACGGAACAATGTTTCTTCACACAGCATTAGTGCAAATGCCCACAAACTTTGGTCTACAGGAGTGAAAAGAGGTTGTGTAGCCACATGGCGGGTAGAGTCTGGACTTCAAAGCCAGACAGATGTGGTGGAGTTCCAACTCACTGTTACTTGAATGATCTTGGCCTATGTCACTTAATCGCCGCCTACCTCAGTCTCCCCCTCTGTCACGGGGAGATCATAATGATGGAATTGTCACTGAGATGAATTAGTGAGCCGACACGGGGCCCAGGGGGTCAGACCTACTGGTGCTAGCTAACCCCCAACTCAAATCCTACACCAAGTTTTTTCAGGTGGGAGCCTCGGCCAGGAGCGGCTTTAAAAGGGACTTATCAATTTGCATTTCTAATTACCTTCTAACTACCTGCCTCTGAGGACTTGCTTGGTGATTGATGTGATACCACTTAGAAATTTCTTTGAGTTCCTTAGAAGAAAAGTTTTCTGTCCAGTGCAGCTGGTGGGGTTCCCACATAGAGCAAATCTGGAAACTGACCCACGGGACTGATATGCTCCCAGGGAGTTGAAAGGGGGATTATCTTTTAAGGCTTGAGAATGTTGATGTTTGCAAATATTTTCTTGCTGCTCTCCTAATACTGCAAATTGAGTGTAGATAATGGGCAAAGGATGACATCACACAAAACAGCAGCCTCTTAAGTGCTTGGGCCCCAGGAACCACTTAGAGTAATTAGGAAATCCTTAAACAAGAGTTTGGAGAGCATTGGCTAACCCTTAATGTTTCCTTTTATTTTTTTTTTCTTCCCTTTTCTGGCATTCAGCGCTAAGAGTCTGACCTTGAATAATTATCTGCCCACTGGCTTTCAGTACCAGGTGCAAAAAGGTCCCCTCGCCACCGTCTGCTTATGTGTGGACAGTTCCATCCAACCTAAGGGCCGCTGACAGGGGGTGGCTGCTAGCGGAGGCGCTTTCTCAAAGCTGCACCAGGTCCCTGTGGTGCCTCAGGATAGAGGCTCGACTTCCTTTCTTTTTGCTTCCATTTTCAAAATGGCTATTTGGGCCAGAGTCGGGCGAGACTGAAAAAATAACCTCCTTCTATTTAAGCTAGCTTGTCTCACACTCCTTGTCATGGCCACCCAGAGAAAAGCTGGCTTTCTCCAGAGGACCCTGTTTAGGAGAATGAGTGGAAAGGTTGGAAACCGTGTGCTTTGGGCACAGGCTGAGGTGACAAGGAGCAAACGGGAGAGGTGAGCCTGGGGCTGGTGTGAGGTCTTTGTTTTACTAGTTCAATGTGTGGTGACATCTGGCCACCATTTTTTTTTTTTTGCCTTAAAGATCACTATAAATATGACGATGATGAGGAGGATCATGGTGAAGAAGATGCTGGTGATAGTATCATAGATAATGACACTATGACAGCTGATAGAGGTGATAGATATTAAATGGAGATTAGAGATGACAGGTAGATATAACAGGGAGAATAGATAGAACACTATTATCTATTTATAAAAATAGTGGCTTTAATCCTTGTAGAAAAGTTAGACAATATGAAAAAATTAAAAGAAAAAAAAATGTACATGATCCTACCTCCCAGGGAAGCCTGAGGTCTTTTTTTCCATGTATTTTTACATTGTTGCAATGATACTAGGAAGGTAATTTTGTATCCAGAAATTTCTTTGGTACTATGTCTTAGACTTGTATTCATTCCCTTGTAAAATGCCCTGTGCAGATTAGGTATACTCATTCCTCTGTTGGCCAACTATTTATTAAGGAACTACTGTGGGTCAAATACCGGGCTGGGAAATGGGGAGAGGTACAAGAAAGAAGAAAATCAATCTGATCTGTGCCCTTTGGGGTCACGCAGTCTAGTGGCCAGCAGGTGTTAGGCAGTCACCACCCAGGCCTGACTTAGAACTAACAGGAAGTGCCAGGAAGGGACAGGGAAGGACGTACCTGGAGATGCGACTGAGGTCTGGGGTGGGAGAGAACTAGAAGGAGGAGTGGTCATGGGAGGCTTCCTTAAGAGAAGGTGTGACGACTATTGTCCAGAGGAGAAAGAGCAAAAAAAAAAAAAAAAAAAAAAAGGCTTCTCGGCAAACAATACACCTACAGGGCTCTTTGGAAGGGAAGACCATGGGCAGCCAGAGGAACCCAAAGCCTGCTGGTCTTACGTGGCAGAGACAGGGCAAGATTAGAAGATTTGGCCAGGGCATGGGAAGGCTCTGGAACATTATCCTGAGGGCAAAAGGAACATATTGATTAAAAAAAAATAACTATTTTGTTTATTTATTTGTTTTTAAGCAGGAAAGTAACCTGATGGATTTGTCTTTCAAGGTGCCTTAGGGTGAAGGTAGTAGAGAGAGATCAGCTAGCTTTCTTGGGGTTCCCAAGAAATATGGTAGTATCTCAGCCCCAGGCTTTAGTGACATCCAGTAGAACAACCCGTATGGAAGACATTTTGCAAGGAAAATCGACAGGTCTTGGCAAAACTGGCTGGAAGTAGAGGCTGGTGAGGGAGAAAAAGATACCAAGGGTGAATTCCAGATGTCTGACTCCCAACTCTCCTTTACACAGAAGGAAGACACTCAAGGGGCAAACTCAGAGGTCGACCTTGGACATTACAGCCGTGACCTCGGTTTCTATTTTAGACCCTGACTTGCTAAGCATTCTGGGAGCACAGGACAGGACCCTTTATAGATGGTCAGTTCTTATCCTCGGGAATTTGAATGACATAAAGCACAGGTGTTATTTGCGAACAATGTTACATCAGCACCGAGGTTAATATTAGCAGTTACAGTCTATTCCTTACCATGAGCTGTACTTTGTACCCCTGACCATGGGTACAAAGTTTCTAGACCATTTGGTGTCAATAACTTGTGAATGCATCCACCACTCCCAAAGGGAGGTATTTATCTGTTTTCATTCCACATCAAGCTGTTATTCACCTTGCTTTCCTGGTAACCTCAGGGAACACCATTCTTAAGAGTTATTTTCTTATGAGTCATTTCAAAAGTTCTTTAAAAGAAATAGTGTATATTTTACTTTTTTCCCCCCTCAGGAAGTAAATGGTGGCATTTGTGCCATTATAAATCATGATGAATTTCCATATTCTCTACCATAATCTTTTTTTTTCTCTCTCTTAGAAAGGAAAATTAAGTTGCTGTACCAGGGGATCACTTTCATTATCTTTAGCATACAAATGATCTTTTAAAAAGATTTTTTTCCCCCTCTACATATGTACAGTATCAATGATATAATTTACATTGCATCCTTCATATTAACACTCTGATCCATCACCGCTAACAATGCGGGGTCTTTGTGCGAGGGGCTGTCGGACAAATGTTTTAGCTTGTGAGGAGAAAATTGTTAGCATTTGAATAGAGAATGGTACAGGGAGGATTAATAGCCTGCTTTGATGGATTAGAATGTAGGGAAATTGCTAAATATTAATATGAAAATGTTTGTGAATTGGTTGCAAGGTGCCATCAATGGGAAATGATTATGTCTCCAAGGCCTTATCAGTTGAGACTTGACTCTTAGCAAAGACTTCCATACAAAAGACTGATGAGAGGTGTGGAAACAGACTGGCCTCAGAGCCAGGGAAAAAGCCCTCCATTCAACCAGTGGGGTCCCCGTGTCACGTCGGATGGCCTTTCTGTAATATTGTACATCTTTACATTAACATATCTGAATACGGATTTGTAATAAAAGACACAAGGAAGGGTGGGCCATGTGTTATCATTTCTCTCATTTGGCCTCACCATCTTTCAAAGCTGAATCGAAAACAAGCTGGGCATTGTCGCCTACAGAATGGTGTTCCTTGAAGGGACTTCTTTGGGTCTGTGCACAACGGTTTGCAAGACAGTTACTTTGCAAGAATCGCCCATAGTTTAAAAAAATCATGATGGGGAAAATCATTAATATCATTGTCAGCAAACTTAGTTGGAGCAAACCCAGTTTTAGAATGATGCCCAAAGGCTTTTTGGATATTAAAAAAAAAAAAGTCAATTCTTGCAAAATTACACTCTAGTGCTTTGAACATATGTCAGGCATTAGTTTACCTTTAAAAATATATTTCCTATTGAAAGTTCAAATCCGTGGCAAAGTGGCAACTAATAAAACGGTTGTTTCCTCAAAAGTCCTAAACATAAGCTGGCTGTTTCCCCTCCAGTGGGAGTTCATCAGCTTCTCATCGCTGTGACAGAACATCTGAAAAACCACTGAGAGGAGCAAGATTGATTTTGGCTCATGGTTCCCGGGGGGTTCAGTCCATGATCAGCTGGGGCCGTTCATTCTGGGCCTGAGGTAGGGCAGGGCAAGGCTGCCGTGCTCATGGGACTGGACACAGAGAAAGGAGGAAGTTGAAAGGGGCCTGGACAAGCCCCACCCACCCAGGGCACAACCCCAGTGACCTACTGTGTTAGGTGTGGTGGCACGAATGTGTAATCCAAGCCACTCAGGAGGCTGAGGCAGGAGGATCTCAAGTTCAAAGCCAGCCTCAGAAACTTAGTGAGGCCCTAAGCAACTTAGTGAGACCCTGTCTCAAAATTAAAAACATTAAAAGGGCTGGGGATGTGGCTCAGTGGTTAAGTACTCCTGGGATCAATTCCTAGTACAAATATATATATATATATATATACATACACATACATGTGTGTATGTGTGTGTGTGTGCTTCTGTATACTCACACATATAGATATGTTTACTTAATCTAAACACTATACAATGTATAGATGTATCAGAACACCACATGAGACCCCATAAATATGTACAATTTTTATGTTTTGGTCTATCAGTTGAAATTATTTTAAGGAGTATATATGATGTTAAATTGCTTTCTCCTTAAAGTGAAGAGTGAGATTCTGTGATATTTACTTGCATGTCTTAAAAACTAATAAGCCTAGTCACTATCTATTAAACAACCATTTACCCAACACCCACTCCTTTAACATCCTCTGGTTCTTAGGTGGATGTGACACAGTGGGTCAAGGATTCCTATTTAAGAGCCGACGGAGCCGAGGCTGGGAGGTATTAAGGCACTCGGCCAAAGTCAATCACAGATCTGTAGGAACAGGCAGTGGCGTGCGCTTGGCGTGCGGCCTTCACGACACACATCGCGTGTGCCCCTAGAGTCTGCTGTCTGATGACTCCCAACCGTCCTCATTACCCCCCCAAAGCTCTGTTGACTGGGCTTCCGTCCCAGGCTGTTGGAGGGCCACCGGGCCGTGGACCGTGGGAGTGTGGGGGGATGTGGCGTCAAGTCCAGGCCCTGCCCAAGCTGGGGTGGCTGAGCTCACCCATCCTGCTACATTAGACCCACGTCCCTGCCTCCACGTGCAGCTGACCGCCTCCTGGAAGATGCAGAAACCACACTGGGATGTATCTAGAGGCGCATGGGACCCCGGATGCTTCTCCTCCCCAATACTCTCTATAAATGCTTTGCCCGAGAACCGGCTTCACCTTTTCTCGACCCAATTGCCAGGGGTTTGACTCTAGTGCTTTAAGTCACCGGTCCACCCCTTTGTACAGCCACCCTGAACCTCCACAGAATAAACACAAGCCTAAGGACCAACGCAATACCGCATAGGTTTCCAGAAGCTCACAGAACCCACGCGGTCTGCCTCCCTATTCCCCAAATGAAGAACCTAGAGGCTCTGCAAGGATTTCGGCATAACGGGAAGTAGCGCCTTCCTTACAAAGACAAGAATCCCATCCTGGGATCTCATTTGTGAGAATGAGGAGCCACCGCAGCCAGCGCGCGGTCACTGGGGAGAGGGGAGTGACAGCTTCCCAGCGCACGCCCCTGGGATTGGCAGCTTCATTATTGCTCTTGTCAGCCTCTCCCAGGTAGAGATGTTCATTGTGACCTATTAATTCCCAGGCGAAGACCGCGACAGCCTGCAGCTCTGGCAGCCCTTACCCCACGGCTGAGCTTTCTCCTTTATCCCTCCCGCTCGTGGCTACAGAGGGCCAACCTCTGTCTGCCTGGCTCTCATCTTGGCCCCAATTCTCCCTCTTGTTCTTACAAACTAAAATCTTCCCCCTGAACTTGTACCTGTTTCGAGTTCTGCAAGAATTCCATAGGGCCTCTCCTCACCTCTCCGTTCCCTATTCACCCATCCCAAGCCCACCCTCTAGAAGTCGCCCATTTCTTTCTGCTCTACCCTTGGGCACTGACTTCCAAATACCATGTTTGTTTAGACACAGGGTTTTCTGGATTTTACAATCTAGGTCCTGTCGGTTAGCTTCCTATTGTAGAACATGAGCCTCTGGCTCTCAAAGCATTTTCCCCACCCCCACTTCCAAGCCTGGTCACACACAGGGCACTTCCCACCGCCGTCCTCCCAACAGTTTGTATTTGATCCAATAGTCCACATTGGCATCGTGTAGTTATCATCCACAGCTGAGCCACTGATTATGCTTTGATGACATTTCCTTCTTATATAACTTTTGTTTTTCCTGGAGTTGCTAATGGCCTAGTTTTCTATGTGTCTCTCCTTAAGTCACCTATAGGCTGTCTACGAAAACCGTGAGTTGCCTCTCAGCATCTTTAAACACACGCCATTTGATCGGTTTGGGATTCTTCTGGAAGTCATCCTTCTGGACTCCAACACCACCCTTCTCCTGCTCGTTGTGAACCTACAGTCCTCCAGCCTGGCTTCCCAAGACCTTGATGCACATCCTGGGATCCCTGGTTGCTGAGGCTTTGTCTTTCCCTGTCTTTGGGTGAGCATCATCCACTAACTTCTGACTGAGAGGACACACGTTTTTTGATACCCAGATGCCTTCTTTCGAACCTCGTCCCCAAAGACCAAGACTTCAAAACATCATAAGAATCCCACGTAGTCCTCAAAATGGTTTTGGAGCCATCAAGACAGATGGTGACTATTTCAGACTCCCAAGAGCACTGAGTTATACCGTTACAATCTATTTCTCACTGACCTCTCAGAATGGATCGTAACAGACGCTGTGCAGCCCTTGACCCTTTGGCTAGCCCTGCCACAGGGTCACATCTTACTGTGGGAGGCGTGTGGATATGGTGAATCCTGTATTTGAGAAGTTGATGCTAACTCAGGGCCATGCTATTAATTAATGTGGACATGAATATCACGCCAGGTGTGTACCAGAGCTTCTGGGACACCGACAAAACTTGTGCTTGTGGCACCAGAGAAACACAAGCAGAAGTGGGACATGGAGCTCAGTGGTACAGTGCTTGCCCAGCACCAGAGAGAGAAAGAGAGAGAGAGAGACAGAGACTATAAAATTTTCAGTTTCAATGAGCTTCTTAGCCAGAAATTTGCATTAAGAAATTCTTCCAATATTTGACTCTTTGTACATTTTAAATTTTATGGTTGCATAAGTTTTGAACTCTATATGGTAGGTCAAGGGGGCATCCTAATATTTCCATGGAACTAGAAAAGTCTTAATCTGTTTGGCTTCCAATTAAGTAACTTGCTTCTTCTCCCTTCCCCTCCCACCACCCTCCCTTGATTAAAGGAAATTAATTTTTAAAACTCTGTTTTAACTTTGGTTCACTCAAAGAAATTAACTTCCAGGCATTGGTCATAAATGTCTGCAGAAAGTTCCCACCGACTGAATGCTTTATCAGTTGGAGCAGAAGGAAATGGTTTTTATCGACTCATCACCAGGGCAGGCTTTTCCACCTATCCTCTCTCTCTCTCTCTCTCTGACATTTTCCCCTGATCCTTATTCCACCCATTTCCAGCAAGTTATAAGCTAGTGCCCTGGTGATGATGGTAGATGGGGACTCGATGGAATCCCACTAACTGTATCATAGCTTATGAACCACTTTTGAGAAAGAGGCAATAGCAAGTGCAAACGTACTGTGGCCCTCTTGAGGCCTCCACTCCCTGCATGTCCTGCCTGGTCAACTCACAGCTGGCTAACTCTTACAAGTAATCCCTGGTGAAGTATTCTGGATTAATGGGGTTTACTCATAGCTTGAAAAACATGTTCTGGAGCCTACGCGTTAATCCAAAGAGGGAAGGGAAGTGGTGGAATGTCTGATCCTGGCAAGCAAAGGACTTCCAGAGTTTTCAACCATAGAGAACAGCTCACCTGGGGAAGCCACACGCCCACGGAAACAGGAGCTGAGATCGGGAGACCCAGCCTTCAACCCCTGCTCTGTCCTCTCATGGCTGTGTGATTGGAGCCACTTAGCCTTGCACAACCCGTCTCTTCGCTGAAATCTGAGATAACATAAAGCATATCACACATTGGCCTGCATCTCAAGTGGAGAGGATGTAGGAAAGGGCTTTGTAATGAAATACAGTCTGAAAAAGGCCTTCGCAGACCAGAAAGCATTGAATGAATGCATGTTAGTTTTCACCAGGTTAATTTCATTGCTTAATATTTTAAAGCTAACGTGTAGTACTCTCAGCTCCTTCACAGGGGTGCTGTTCTGCAACTCATTGTTCCCTACCTGTCCAAAAATTTAAAAAAAAAAAGATCATTTTCTTTTTAAGTATAAGAATAGACTGACTTCCTTCCTTCTTTCTTTCTCTCTCTCTTTCCTTTCTGTGGGCTCTCAGGATTTTCTTTGCTTAATCTCAGCCTGCATAATATTAAATGTGTATGGCAGATGTATCCGGCAGGGCTTTAGGTGGCAAACCCAGAAGGGGACTACATTAACATAAGTAGAAAGGAAATTGGCCCGGTGGCCCGGCATGCATAGAAGTGACAGTCAACATGGCCGAAACTCACAGGGCCTGGCACTGCCCAGACCAAGGGTACCTGGAGCAGGTTCTGGGGCTCCCCTGCCACCTGGAGAATTTATCCTTAGGTTTCAGGATGGTCAGGAAAGCTGAGCAGGTCCCAAAGGGACAGGCTGACACCAGGGCAGCTGGGGAGGCACCGGGGAGTGGGAGACAGGGGCTATTTTCTGATGAACGTCAGCCTCTGCCCGCTGGCGTGGGCTCGCTGATACAGACTGGCTGAGCCTCTGGCTGGGAAACAGGCCAGAGAACCAGGCTGGGGAAATATTCTGAAACCCAGAGAGCTAGGATGTCATCTCCATCGCCCTCAGTGAGACCCCTGTGGAGCCCCGGGGTGGCTGATCTGGACACTTGTGCTGCGACCAGATTTCTAAAAGAGGATCCCCTTTTGTAGGAACATCAGACTGACCAAGGCCAGGCTGCTACCCTGCTTCATGGAGTCGGAGAGGGTGATGGGCAGCCAGCCCTGCTTCCTGGTGGGACATACCAGTGGGATCTCTTCCAAGGAGAGAAGCGGGCTTACTGTTGAGACAAAAGAGCTTTCTTAAGTTCCTCTTGACCCCTGTTTCTCCTCTAGCTCAGCTAGAGAGTAACTGCACAGTAAGGATGTCGTCACCATCATCATCATCATCACGAAAGACCTTGGAAAACCGTAAGGTCATCTGCCGAGAGTTGCAGTTAAAGGTCACCTTGGATTTTCATCTTGCTTTTCTTCTCATTAAAATATATTTGACAAGAAATGCCTGGATGATCCACTCCAGGCACCCAGACCCACACCTTCCTCTCAAAGATGTTGCACCAACATAGTAAAGAATTCTGCTGCCAGGAAAGTCAAGAGCTGTTTTATACACACCCAAATCGGGTGTTCTGGTGGCTACAATGCTTTCCCAAGGATATTGCGTGATTTGAAAGAACATGCCTTCCCATCCCTTATTTTACTTAAAAGCAAATAATAGAGTTTATTTCTTTCTTCATATTTATATCCTTCCTGACTCTGGCATTGAGCTTGGATGGTAGCTGGTGGGTGAAGATGCTTAGTGAATCAGATAGTGGGGCTAAAATTACAAGCATATGAATACGATCTAAGAAGTTATAGACAAGAGTAGGTCAAGCCGGGCAATTCGTGTTACAGGGAGGATGAACAGCTGTCCTGGTTTGCCTGGGAATGGTGGGGGATGCCTAGGACGCAGAACCTTCAGGATCAAACCTGGAAAAGTCACAGGCTGAGGTGTCAGACCTGCATGGCTCAGCTCTCTATTTATACAAAGCAAACAATAACACATGCATTATTGGGCTCTGGAAATAATATGTTAATATGTGTTTAGAATTTAGGACAGTCTTGGATCATAGCATGTAGTTGGTGAATATTAACAGATTGTAAATTCCTAGGATAATGCTTGACTGTATTATCTCTTACCATGGTCCCAAAGACTATGCTTCCATGAATATTCTTCTTAGCATTTGAAAGCCTTTTAAAAATTCTTTGTCTTAGTCCATCTGTTTCTTGCCATTGTTGCTATGATTAAATACCGCAGCCTGGGTAGTTTATAAAGAATAGAGAGGTTGGTGTAGCTCACAGTTCTGGAGGCTGGAAATCCAAGAGTATGTGCTGGCATCCAGTGAAGGTATCATGGCAGAGACATCGTGTGGCGAGACAGAGCAAGTGTGCTAGCTCAGGTCTCTTCTCCTCCTAAAGCCACCAAGGCCATGTTAGGAGCCCCATGCTCAGGACTTCCTCCAATTCTAATGACCTCCCCCCCCCAAGGCCCCACCTCAAATACCATTAACATAGGACACTGGGGAGTTAAGTTTCCAAAACACAAACTTGGTGGGGAGACATTCAAACCGTGGCATCTGGTCTATTATAAAGCTTAAACAGTGGAGATATTTGTTCCAAAGCAATTCCACTTTGAAATAGAACACACCAGCCTTTCCTGGCATAGACCAACAAGAAGTCATCGATGTTCATAGCAGCACAATTCACAATTGCTAGACTGTGGAACCAACCCAGATGCCCTTCAATAGATGAATGGATAAAAAAAATGTGGCATTTATACACCATGGAGTATTACGCAGCACTAAAAAATTGACAAAATCATAGAATTTGCAGGGAAATGGATGGCACTAGAGCAGATTATGCTTAGTGAAGCTAGCCAATCCCTAAAAAACAAATACCAAATGTCTTCTTTGATATAATGAGAGCAACTAAGAACAGAGCAGGGAGGAAGAGCAGGAAGAAAAGATTAACATTAAACAGATACATGAGGTGGGATGGAAAGGGAGAGAAAAGGGAAATTGCATGGTCATGGAGGGAGACCCTCATTGTTATACAAAATTACATATAAGAGGTTGTGAGGGGAATGGGAAAATAAACAAGGAGAGAAATGGATTACAGTGGATGGGGTAGAGAGAGAAGATGGGAGGGGAGGGAGGGGGGATGGTAGAGGATAGGAAAGGTAGCAGAATACAACAGTTACTAATAGGGCATTATGTAAAAATGTGGATGTGTAACCGATGTGACTCTGTAATCTGTATTTGGGGTAAAATTGGGAGTTCATAACCAACTTGAATCTAATGTATGAAATATGATATGTCAAGAGCTTTATAATGTTTTGAACAACCAATAAAAAAAAAAGAAGTCAATCTGGAAATCTTTCTGTACCCATCACTACACATTATCACGCAACGTGGACAGAGAGTTGTTGGTATGGGGACAAAAGTCAGTAGAGATGAACAATGTGATTTCACATTTAATAGATGGCAGTTGAACTGTCTGATGTCCCCTCAATAAGTATCCCCGCCACACACACACACACACACACCCATACACACACACACTCCTGAACATAGCAATGCCGGTTGTTTTTGGAGCTTGAAGATTTCACAAAAATATCCAGTGGAAAAGAAACCGGGGGAGGAGGTACCTAGCAGGAAAAGCCTCTTCTACCTAGATAAATACAGTTGAAATGTTGCCATGGCCCCGAGCTCTTTGATTTTTCTCCAGCCCTTGCGAACCCCTGATGGAAATGTTCTTTATCCCCAATTTCATGGACAAGCTTAAATCAATGTGTAAATATTTTGCCATCGCTAGGACCTGATTTCTTCATCTGGGCATTCAGAAGTCTTTAGTTCACATGTGAAAGAACATAGAGGCCTTATCATCTTACATGGAAACCAGGGCATGTGCTGAAAGGCTAAACCGGGGCCGAATAACTGTGGTCCGCAAGGCAAAGGCACACTGGTTTTCTGAGCTGCAGCAGCCCTGAGCCAGTGCGGCCCCCTTGCTGACCGCCTGGTCTCGCCTTTAATTGGGTTTCGGCTCTGGATGCTCCCAGCGTTGGGATGAAAGGGAGAAGCGATGTTTTGTCTGTGCTGTCAAATGTCTGGGTGTGGGGGACGGCTGCGCGGCTGCCCTTGGACTCTCTGTTAGGCCCCAGACCTCCTTCCTTCTCCTTGGACGGTAAGATCCACTCAGATTCTGAGTTCAACTCTTAGAAGGGTAAGAGAGCTTCAGTGTTTTGTCTCCTGCTGCCTTTTAGAATAAGAAATCAAAGTGAGATGAAGCCAGTAAGTATAAAACTTTAATTTAAAAGAAGTTAAAAATTAAAAAAAAAAAAAAAAAAAAAAANTTAATAAAACTGTGTCTATTTAAGGGCTGAGGAGGTAGCTCAGTGGCAGAGTGCTTACCTACAATGTGGGGCAACCTGGGTTCAACCCCCAGCACCGAGAAAAAAAGGGGGTGCCTATTTAAAGAAAGCTATGAAGTACAGTTATGGGTAGCTGAGCAACGGAGACACTTTTTGAGAAATACATCATTCCATTTCATCAATGTGCAAACATCCTAGAGTGTACTTCTACAAACGGAGACTGTTGTGATGCCACTAATTGATATATATTGGGTTTTTTTGGTTTTGTTTTTTTTTTTTTTGTACCTGGGGTGCTTTACCACTTTTTCTTTCTTTAATTTAGAGACAGTATCTCACTGAGTTGCTTAGGGCCTCACTAAATTGCTGAGGCTGGCTTGGAACTCACGATCCTCCTGCCTCAGCCTCCCGAGCTGCTGGGATTACAAAATGTACCACCACACCCAGCAGTTGATATAATCTTGTAGGACCACTGCCGCAGCTGTAGTCCAGTCCGTTGTTGACCCAAACGTGGATATGTGGCACAAAGCTGATGGTAGCACAGGTAGGTATGGGTAGGTATATAGCTGCACCAACAATCATGAAGGCAGGATATGAAGAGCCCAGTTTTAGGAACCTCTGACCTATTTCTTCACCGTAAGGGGACAGTATCCGTCTTTCATCCTTCCAATGCTCCATCCACCCAAGTCTTAATTGAGTAGCTACCGCATTGTGATCCATGTTGTGGAGGCAGAGGATGCTCAGGAGAGGCAGGGGAGAAAGGTAACAAGCAAACCAGCAAAAACATAAAATAATGTCAGAAGTAAAATGAATAAAAATAAAGCAAGTCAAAGGACTAGAGATTGGCAGAACTGAAGGTTCTGTTTTTAACTGAGGGGGCAGGAGCAAATCTGGGATGAGCAGTGGTACGAACTGTTGTGTATCTAGAGGAAAAGCGTTTGGCACAGTAGAAGTGGGAAACTTGCAGAGTCCCTGCAGGGACACTTGCAGAGTGTCCCTGGCCATGACTCATACCCGGGTGGTGGTGGTGCCCCAGGGAGCTCAGGAACCTCCACTGACCATCTCTCAGTGATGGGTGATGCCTGTATAAACCCAGCTATGGTTTAGAAGAATTTGTATATTAGCAATGGGCAAGACAATTCTTGTTATGTGGAAGGTTCTAGAACATGATATTATTTCTATGTAGGATCTTTTCTGCAAGAAATTCTGTGAGTGCAGTATCTCAAGAAAGATACGATGGCATCTGAGAATTTTTCATTAAGGGCAATTGGGCGAGGGGAGAGTATTGTTCTAAAGACAGTGCAATCCAAACCTTTGAAATTCTAAACCATGCAAATAAAGGTGAGCACAAACTTGCTCCTACGATCCTGAAAGAGACTAGAATAAAGGACCCCATCAATTATCATGTTAAAGCTTACCTGAGGAATTTTAGTACATTATCTGGTGTAGCTAAGTGTACTCCTGATTTCTTGATAACTCTTAATTCTGTCAGCATGAGTCAATTGGATATTGCTTCCAATGCATGTGTAACCTTGGAACCTGCCTCAAAGACATTTAGTGAATAGATGAAGTCAGCTTAAACAACAGAAGTTTCAAAATGTAAAATTGTGTCTTCATGCTCATGATCTAGACATGATAATTAAAGGAAATGTGATAATTAGAAACTTTTTAAAATATGGTACATACTTTGTTACTAGTAGCAAAATAATTGGCATCTACTCATTGAGGTAGTTTTGAGCACATGAGCACATTCCAAGCAAGCTAAAAAGGATGATACGTAAGTAGATATTCAGCATAAACATTTACTAAAACCATTTATTGTTCCATACTCTGTAAGAGATGCTAATATATGACAAGTAATGATAGAAAAATTGAATAAATATTTATTAAAGGCAAAAAAAAAAAGGACCCCATCAAGGCTACATGGCATTCACAGGGTGCTGGTTCTTTAACTTGGCTGCACAGTATAATAACCAAGGGGGCTTTTAAAAGCTGTTGCCCAGCCATTGTCCAGGCCACATCCTGGACTGACTAAATGAACTGTCTGAGATGGGATACAGGTGTCTGGAACACTAAGTTCCCTGGCTGATTCCCCCGTGCAGTCTAGATGGTACAGGGAGGTGCTTCTTAAACGTGAATGGACCTGCAACGCAGCACCTGAGGATCTTGCTAGAATGCTGCTCCTAGCAAGCTCCCACATGAGGCTGGTGCTGCTGGTCTGGGGACCTCACTTTGAGTAGCGAGAGCATAGAGAAGAGAGAACAGAGGTGCGGAAATCCTAGTTGGAATATTTACTATGACACTTCCTAGTGGAAGGTCGATCAAACCTCCTGGATTTCTGTGATTCTCCTGGGGGTGGCACGGAAGGTGCCGTGTGCTGGCTCAGTTGGGATACTTGGTCTCCCTGTGAGTGATCACCGGAAGTCAGGTAAAGCCTCTGAGCCTGGCAACGTGGCTGTGGGAATTAAAAAGTATATGCAGGGCTGGGGATGTGGCTCAAGCGGTAGCACGCTCGCCTGGCATGCGTGCGGCCCGGGTTCGATCCTCAGCACCACATACAAACAAAGATGTTGTGTCCGCCGAAAACAAACAAACAAAAAAAAAAAACTAAAAAAAAAAATTCTCTCTCTCTCTCTCTCTCTCTCTCTCTAAAAAAAAAAAAAAAAAAAGTATATGCAGACGTCCAATGTAGACACCTGGTACAGACAAGAGTCCAAACGTACTTGATAGCTGCATGATAAGATAATAGATGGCGAATTATTGCCACTATGAGCTTTCACTTCACACCCACCTGAAAGGTCAGTGTGACCAAAACCTGAAATATTGTCAAGGATATAAAGTGGACATTTCATGCAAAATTGGTAGAACCTCAGACATACGCATCCCCTGAGACCCCAGCCATCTCCATCCTAGGAATATCTCCAAGAAAAGGCAATGATGTCCACCAAAAAAAATATGTGTCGCTGCTTTATTTATAATAGCCAGAAGTCAGACATGATGGAGAAAATCCATCAGTTAATTTATTGTAGGATTTGTACATTCCTAAAATGGAACCTCGCCAAAGAAATGAACGACTGCTCCACGCCGATACGGATTAATTTCACATAGTAGTGAGGGAAAGAGGTCACATATAAAATACATGCTGCAGAAATTCATTTTTATGAAGTTGAAAAATAAAATCAGCCCAGCCCACTCTGCAGTCTTAGACTTTTGAAGAGGAGTGTCCCCTGGAGGATGTCTGAGGTTCTGTAATGGGCCTTTTGCCTGTAGCAAAAAAACACCAGGGTGTTCACTTTGAGAAAATCCATCTCACTGTACAATGCGGTTCCTGCATGTTCCAGTATAAATGGTAGACTTCTGTAGGAAAAAAAAAAAGAACTTTTCTTTTTTAAACATATAGCAAAAGGTCGGAAAACACAGGAAATTTATTAACCTTAAGAGATATTAGTTGCAAGTTTCAATGGATCCCAAATGGCTTTAGACAATTTGCAGATTGGCTTAATGGTGGAGTGGCCTCCAAGAGACCCGGGACACTGAGCATTTAAAGAGCCATCTTTCTTCTTTGAATGGCTCCAGGGATCTCCCATCCCAAACATGTAGTGCACTGACCAGGTGCAAATCTAACTCAGATTCCGGTCTCTCTGGGCCACCCTCCTCTGTGAGTGTTCAATCAAGGAAAGCTTCTCTCCTGATCTCTGCAAAGAAAGCCCAAACCTTACCAAGGACAGAGGAGAGGTACTGAGAGATGGCATAAAGCTCTCGAAGCACCTGCCATATAATCTGCCTTCCACCTCGCCCCATCCCCCCCAGGACTCCATCCACCGCTGAGAATCACCGTCGGAGCCATTAATCTCCTGCCTTAGACTCATCATTCAGGCCCCACCTGCCAGTTCTTATGATTTCCAATGACATAAAATATGCTCGGCAAGCCGAGTGCCAACACGGCGGGCTCCCGTGTCAGAAGGGAATTATCGGGCTGAAATCAGAAGTCATCCGAGTCTTCAGCAAGCTCTCCCTGGGTTGCTGATTCAGAAACCCAAGCTTTCCCCGAGCGCTCCTGACAGATGTTTTGCTTGAATGGAGGAGGCCTCTTTGGTGGAGTCATTCACAACATGTGGCTAAAACACCAAGAATCTGCGAATCGCTTGCTCTTGTCACTTTGGAAGCCCTGGAAGAGAGGATGTGCCAAAGGGCCATCTTGGGCATAGCTGACCCCCAGGCCAGTCCAGGCAGCTTGCCTTCCCTATTTATTGGCCCCAGCCTCGCTGGTCCCCTGCAGTTCTTCAGACACAGCAGGACCTACCGTCTCTGTACTGCCTGCCTCCTCTGCTTGGCGCACCCACAGCCTGCTGACCTGGTCACTCAACCACTCTGTGCTTAAGTGCCGCCATTTTGACTACCTCGTTCCCTTTCTACTGAAACTCTTCCCATCCCCTTTATATTCACCTACTTTCTTTTTCCCACAGTTTACACATACCGTATGATGTTCTTGTTATTTTGTTTAGTGTTTATCTGTCTTTCTGAACTAGAGTGTCAACTCCACCGGGTCAAGGGATTTTGTGATTTTTGTGGTTCACGGATGTACCCCAAGTACCTAACCCACACCGTCTTGGCACATAGTAGGTACTCAACAAACGTGTGTTGAATGCAGGATGTTGAATGGTTAAAATCTGTGGAGCTTAGTAGGTGCTGCTGTCATGCTAAGTGCTTTACATGTGCACATGAAATACGTAGCAATCCGTGAGAAGAAACGGAAGCAGAGAGGGGGTTCACCCAAGGAGGGTGCCCCAGCTAGTAAACATGGTGCTGGTGTTAGCTCCCAAGAAATCAGCCCTGGAGAACTACTCCTTGGCCACACCCACCAAACAGAAACCAGAGGGGCCCAGAAGAGGTTGTATATTCTGTTTGCTTGACATCAGCCTGACATTCCTAGGTTCGAACTTTTCCTGACAACTGCACCCCATTTTCCCTCTGGGGTCTCATGTACTCCTCTGTTGTCCATCTATGGGCTTCTGGGACAGCAGACTCCATTCCTGAACCAGGGACAAAGCAAAGCATGTGAGCCAATCCGCACCTGGCATTCCCTTGGCCTTGGTGATTGGCTCAGGAACGGGCATGTGACCTGGCAGACAGGCGACCTGGACAGAGGGCGCCACTTCTGCAGACTTGAAGGTCAGAAGCTAGGGCATCACTTCGGTAGCCTGCAGGGACAGCCTGTCTGAGGACGGGGTCAACAACTTGGAGTAGTGCCACTAAGAGACCCTGGTCCTGCCCTGGGCTTTTGGAGGCCTTGGTGTGCTCTCCCTGATGCTCCTGCATCCTCTGTAGGAACAGCTCTCTGGGTTTGTTCAAGGGGCCCTTCTTTTGGTCTTCTCCTTTTCTTTCTCTCTTTCTCTGATCCTCCCTTCCTTCCTCCCTCCCTTCCTTATCTCCACTGATTACTATCTGCTAAAACTATGCTACATTTAAATATATTGTGCCATTTTATTTTACAACAATCACATTACATAGAGATATTTAATATTCCCATCTTGTGGGTGAAGACACATACTGGGAAGTTGGCACAAGGTCCCTAAGTGCCAAATGACAGAGCCCTGGCTCTGACCCATGCACCAGCAATCCCTGGTTACACTCCCTTCCTTGTAGAGCAGAGATATGTGTTGGACAGACCAGAGTTAATTTCAAAAAAGAAAGGGTGTTATCCAAGCTGGTCAGATACGGATGTAGGGTCAGAGTGAGGGAAAGTCTCGCACAGTGATTAAGGACAAAGTTTTGGACCCAGGGCAGTCCCGCTTTGAATTCTGCCTGGTCCTCTTACCAGCTGTGTGAGCATGGCATGTTCATCGACCCCTCTGAGCCCTCGGGCGCTCATCTTTACAGTGCAGACCATAATTCCTGTCTTGAAACAATACTGCCTGGTGTAACCAGGAAAATGCGTGCAAAGAATTAGCCCCTTGTTGGGCACACGAGCAAAAGCTGCTAAGATGTTCATACATTCTGTATGATTCCCATAAAGACTGCTCTTACTGTTTGTCCCCCTCAGAGTTCTCAGTTCCAACAGCACAAATCCCAAAGCCACACGAGATCAATGTGCGTCTTCCTCCCTGGTGACTTGAGCTGACAGCCTCCATTCCAGCTTTCCGTTTAAACGATGCCAGTTGAGTTTTGTCAACCTTAGAAGGGGAAACGTCTGATGTGCAGCCTTCAGGAGGTGACTGAGTTTAAAAAGCCATTCTAAGAAGTACGCCCACCGAGGACTGGCTGAGCCTGGGTCCTCCCCAGGTGACGTCGCTCAGACAGTTCTTCCAGAATCGGGCCGTGGGGCTCTTGGACCAGGGCTCCTGCGCCAGGGGGCATACACCTGGGGGGGGGGTGTGCACAAACAGAACCCACCTCCCAGATCCTAGATTCACGCAGCTGTGGAAAACAGCTCTTGATATATTTATTCTCCCAATGGAGACATTTTACTACAAACCCTTTCTTTTCTATCCTGAGAGAAAAAGAACCTTTTTGACAAGGCGCAGAAACAGCGAGGGTATTCTCTAAATACACGTTTTCTGCACCTCAGTTAAATTGTACATTATAGATCGTCCCGCGGCTCCTTGGGGACCATGACATTTCTCTCCATCTTGAGCCACCAGCAGTCTTTACTTCCCTCAATCTCTTCCCCACTCCTTCTAACCCGTCAGGGGTATGCAGGGCCATGGAGGAGCACTGGGTTAGGGACCGATGGAAGTCACACCACTTCGCTGCTGTCCGTCCGTCTGTCTTCCTCACTCCATCTTTCCATTTCTGCTTTCCCTTAAGAAAAAAAAAGAAAAAATCCTGACTTAAGAAAACTTGATCTGTTTGGAACAGACTGGCCCCAGCTATTCCTTCCTGTGCTCCTAGACAGAAGGAGGAGCCAAGCCGAGTCCAGAGGGCCCAGAAGATTCCAGAGGGGACCTGCCAAGAGAGGCCAAGGGCAAATGGGGCCTTCTCCGCAGGGGACCTTCAATAACTCTCTTCGCCTTTATGCCGCAGGACAGGGGCTCATTTGCTCGACGTCGGGTGACAGCCGCCGGTTTTGTTGCTGAATGGCTGGAGTTGGAAGTCCGCGCGGTTCTCGGAGGCCAGGGTCCTGTGGGTTATCTCAGCCGTGGGAGGGCATGGAAATCGGAGGCGTTCTGGCAAGGACAGCAGAAATCCCACTTCTGTGAGGGGCCGGCCCGGCCCAGGGAGGAAGCAATGTGCAGTCTCCCTTTGAGGGTGAGATTTCCTGCCTCTTGTTGCAGGGTTGTCAGACCCGATGCACAGGCGAAGCCCGCATCAATGACTTGAAAGGAAACCAGCCCTATTCCTGAAGGTTTGGCAGCAGCAACGTTCATTGTTGAGAAAGGGGAAGAAGGAAAAAAAAAAAAAGACTAATGAACTCCTCTCCCCTCGGTATTTTCAAAGGCCTCTTGTGTAGTGCCTGTTCTTCTTCTTTTTCCCTGGGTTCTTAGGAACTCTCATTAGCCCCTCAATAAATGCTACTTTAAGGGCTTGTAACTTTGTCATTAAATCTTCACTCCAAGATGAATTAAGTTTGCAGCCAAGAAATGCCCTCCCCACCCCCCAACCAGCTTCTTGACAATTACCCAAAAGGCAGGAAAAGAGATTCGTGGGGGGATTTTTTTAGGACTCGTTTATGCGCCTTCCTGTCAAGTAGTGATTAATTCAGGGCCACTTAAGTTTTTCTAACTTTCATCCGTAATGGGCACGTTGACATTTTTATTTGAATCTCTTTACGCCATCCAAAATAATCTCCTTCAGCAACAGAAACTGCTGGTTAATTGCCACAGAGCAGCTGTTCCCTCTCCTCCGTCGACAGCCTCTTTCAGAATGGTTTTGAGCTCAGAGCCTGCAGAAGGCACAGGCCTGCGACAGCATGTCAGGTGGATTGATTGAATGGCCCCCTTGTTCCTGAGGAGCCCCAAATGTGAGAGACCTCGGCTTCAACATGACTGACTTTTACCCAGATCGGTCTGTTCCATGGGTCACACCGGTCCTGGACACAGGAGTTCATGCACAATTAATCTGATTTTCTGGTTAATTGAAGGCTAACTAGAAAACGGCTTTGAAACTTCACTCTTGTTGCAAAGTCGTCTGAAATGGACACTTCCAGAGCAGCAGAATCGGAATTGAAAGAGGACGAGAGGCCTGGATGGGCAAGGCCCCGTCTGTGGATCCTGCCAAGTTACCTGAGCTTCCTGTCTTCCACACAGCGCATTCCATTTGTGAATATGACTTTTGTTCTTGGATTCTCACTTCTTGTGTTATCATTAGTAAAGTGAATGCTTTCAAAAGAAAAGAAAAAAAAAAAAAACTTGTTTTCTGGATGGTGAGGGAGCTGCCAGGGTGTTATGGTGGCCGTGACTGTAGAAGTGGAGATCCCAGATCCCCAGGCTGCATCCTCAGGAGACGACGTGAAGCATCTGTGGCCATCCTAGACTCTCCAAACGCATCTTTTTAAAATCAGCTCCGTTCCAAGGGTGGGCCAAGCAAATCCATTTCAGATCTTTGAAGTTCAGTTAGACGGATGGGTTCCTGTGATTCCGATTCTCATTACCCTGCTCTAAGGTTGGCCCTTTGCAGAGTGTTGACATAACTTGTGGCAAAAGAAGAAAAGGAAAAGAAAGGAAAAAAAACAGAAGCTTAAATAATCTGTGTTCTTTTATTTATTTATTTTGCTTTTTGAAAGTATCACCTTCAGCAGCTGTTCCACATCTGGCCATTTTTAGGGCTGTCCAACAACACTGTTAATCCAGGTGGCCTATTGAACCACAGTTAATAGTCAACTGATTAATAATGGATTCCAAGTTAAACAAGGCATGTGTGCATTAAATAAATCAGCACAGAAATGTACTATATGTACCTATATTCTTTTCTGATTACAAACTTAGCATGTGTTATAAGTTCTAACAATACAGGAAAGTAAGAGAAAGTGCAAGTTCTGGAAAGGCTCTTCTGTGGGGATAACTATTTCACAATTTCTGGAAGTGCCTGGCCCCTGTCCCTCCCTGTATGGAGGTGGCAGGGCCTTGAATCCAGTTCCTGTCACAGGTCAGGCATCTACAGTGCAAGGCGATCAACCCCCATCTGCTTCCTGGGTAACCAAAGCATTGGGAGAAACTCCAATCAGCCTCCAGGCTCCTCTCAAAGTCCCCAGGGAGAAAAGTGCTGTTTTCCAACAAACATCTGAGGATCCTGCCTGCCGTCTACTTCAAGAGTTCTCTCTGTGGATCAAACTGGACACCAGAAACCCACTCATTTGACATGTTTATCTAGGCCAAGTTCAGGAGTTACACACACCTGTGATCTCCACTTCGAGCTGCCTGTCTTCAGCTCAGCCTGAACGTGGCTTTGAATCCTGCTCAGCGGGCGGGACTCTGTGCATCCCAGGTAACTGGAATGAACACTCAACAAAGTGCTTATTTCTCTTGCCTTTTGGCCACTGCCCTGGGAATTCTGCAACTGTATTCGCCCTCAAAGTTGACATTGAACTTCTGTTCTCATTGCTGCCTTATGAAGATTCTTGAGTGTAAAATGGACCTGTGAACGAAGTATTTGGAAAACTCTTTGCCCCTGGAAGAACTGCATGTTCCAGGGGAGTGAAGTTTGTCCTGGTCACCAGGCCCTTCCCCACTTGCTGCTCTCCGGTAGCAGGCAGGATGAGCTCAGGAGAGTCCCATTTACAACCTTCTTTTTTGCCTGTCCAGAGTTTTTATCTCTGTCTTTTGTGTTTTGGGTTGTGAACTGCCATATAACAAACAGGAGAAGGTATAAATAAGTAAATAAGCAAATTAAAAAATCATGCATCCAATCTGGTGTCTTAGCAATCCATGCAGCCCTCAGTCGGAGGGCTTTTGGTTTTTTTCTTCATGCTTAAAAACATCCATGCCTTTGATGGCTATCTCAGAAGAAAGAATGGCTGTCAGTCCTATGTGGCTGCAGCTGGAAGGACATAAAACTGGGTCGATGGCCTGGATGTAGGAGTTCTTGATTTGCAGCCTTTGGAAAACGTTGTGACAGACCCACTTTACAGAGTAGCAAAGGCAGGCTCATTTCCTAGGGCCCCCCAAGAGTCTGAGACATGTCAGCCCAAGACCTCTGTCCTGTCCACTTTGCTCCGTGGTGCACACTTGTCATCCCAGAGGCTCAGGAGGCTGAGGCAGGAGGATTGCGAGAGTTCAAAGCCAGCCTCAGCAAAAGCGAGGCACTCAGCAACTCAGTGAGACCCCCGTATCTAAATAAAATACAAAATAGGGCTGGGATGGGGCTCAGTGGTCAAGGGCCCCTGAGTTCAATTCCCAGTACCCCCCCCCCCAAAAAAAAAAAGAAAAAACAATACAAAACTGATTTCTGTGCTCGCTAATCATTCCAAATGCTGTGGCTGAGCACCTCTAATGTCTACTTTGTTTAGCAATCAGAACAGAAGACTTTTTCAAACACAGGAAATCTCTAAATGAAGGATCTAAAATATCTAAATGAAGGCACTAGGCTTCCAACCCCCACTCCCATACGGAGAAGCAATGTGAATACACAAAATAAGGAAAACATACCCAGAATGGTTGTTTAAAATTCTCAGCTGTCAGCCTCACGTCTTGGGTGTGAGAGAAAGAATGCAAGAAACGTCGTCGTCGGTTAACAACCTCGCTGTCAGGGGGCTCCGTGCGCAGCAAGGACCAGACTCGCATTGTCTGCGCCCTGTTTGGGACAAGCTCATTTGCATTCGGGGACAAAGGTCCGCTGTTGGAGACCCTTTCTCTCCGTCCTCCTCCTACCCAAGGCGCCTCCCGTCCGTCCGCGTCTCCCTCCTCCCACCAGAACCTACAGGAAGGGACACAAATCTGTTATTTTAACACAACGCGGCAGCAAAGTGGTGTTTTCACTCCGAATAAAGCTGGGGGAAGCCCAAGAAGGGGGCCCTTTTATTTGCAGAAGATACTCAAAGGAAGTCGCTGTGAACCGCGGGCCAGCGCTGATGAATAAAGTTGTTAGAGAGTTTGCAGCCTGTGGCCTGGGAGCCCCACTGTAAGTTCCCCAACTGTCGCTCGGAGCACTTTGCATCAGAATGCATAATTGCATCTGTTAATTACATGTTTCCCCCAGTCCTCCTAGGCAGAATGGGTACACCCCTCCCCCACCTTGGCCCCACCACCCTCCACCCCCGCACAGGCACACACTTTTCCTATTGCCTGGGAGAGAAGACTTAGTATTTTTTTTTTCCAATTTGATACATGATTGACAACAGAAAATGCCCATTCACTTTCTTGCTGTCACGACTGGGTATTTGAGCGCAGAATGAACCGGGTGGGTTTTGCCATGATGATCACGCAGGGGCTGTTAACAGTCATTGCGACAATGCTCAGGCCCCTGTGTTTGGACTCTTGCAAAAAGTAACTGGAAAGAGGCCCAAAGAAACATCGAAACACACAGAGACTGAGGGCACTGCAAACGCCTTCTCTAAAGGGAAATATCAGGCCGAAGTGGCATTGCAATGACAAAGGCCAGCCTCTCAGAACTCTGGGGGTCCTGGGCCACCTTGAGGGGCCTGAGCTGTGCCGCAGTCCGGCTGCAGCAAAATAACCGGGGGGGGGGGGGGGGGGGGGNTGAAGGCTGCACATCAGACGTTTCCCCTTCTAAGGTTGACAAAACTCAACTGGCATCGTTTAAACGGAAAGCTGGAATGGAGGCTGTCAGCTCAAGTCACCAGGGAGGAAGACGCACATTGATACAGCAGAAGTGGGAGCCCTTTATTGTAGGACAGGAGGGGTATATATACATTCCACACAGCTTATCTTAATTAGCATAAACTAGATACAGCAGTCAACCAATAAGGAATCTCCACACTTAATGGTTCGCTGTCTTACTTCACAAACCACTCCCTCTGGCAAAATGCCAGGCGCCATCCAGACTTGTTTACAGACTCTAACAGAGCTGGCCACACCTCTGCCTTTCACCAGGCCCTTGAACCAGGAAGCCCCTCAGGATTGAGGCTTTGGGAAGCTGCTTCACCCCCTTCCCCAGGTCACAGAGGTGGCTCCTGAGACACAGGGACCCCAGCCTGGCCTACCTGGAGAGGTCAGGACGGCGGAAGGCACTCGGTGCCCATTCTCTCCTTTCCTCCCCTCTCCCTTCCCATGTCCCCAGAAGAAAGGGTGAGACTCTGCCTGCATGGAGTTTGTCTACCAAATGTTCCCTCTTGGTCCTCAATGTGGCCCTGGGGGGGGAACTTTCGGAGGCCCAGCAGGAGGTGACTAGGTCACTGGTCTCGTGGTGTGGCTTGGGTCTCACAGGAGTCAGTTCGTTCTCAAGAAAGTGAGTTGTTATAAAATGAGGCACCCCCTGTAGTTGGCCCCTTCTGCACCCAACTGGGTTCTGTTTCTTGTCTCCACTGCCTTGGGACACAACCAGGGGGCCCTCACCAGGACAGCCCCACCATGCTGTTTGGCCTCTCCAGCCACCAGAGGAGGGAGTCAAATAAAACCTCTTTTCTTTATATATCACCCAGCATCAGGTATTCAGTTAGGGCAACGCAAAATGGAACACGACACCTTTCCCACGTGAGGAAAGAGCACAGAGGGAGACCTAAACTGAGGCTGAGAAACCCAGGGGAGGATGTGGTTTCTGAGGCCACAGCATGAGGCGCCAGGAGTCTGGGGGTGCTGGGAGCCATTAGCCAAGTAGGTATGACAATTTCCTTGCCAGCGTACCCCATGTTGCTTAATGGAAGGACTCGTGGAAATAGGACATTTTGCAGTGACATTGCATGTAGGTGACCTTGCTCAAGGACCAAGGCAGATCTGAGTTTAGGGCGTTCCCGGTTTAGGTTCCAGGTTTAAGGTTTAAGATTATTCCTGCTGGGAATAGGGCGTATCCTGCTGCCTGAGTTCCCCTTGAGTTCTCACGGGATTCAGACAGTATTTTTTGGGAGACAGAAGCCCAGTGGGGGTGGATTTGGGCAATCACCAGAAGGTGATTGTAGACGGCTGGTGTGAGTTCGGGAATAAAGAGTTGCTGTTTGAATCTACAAGCTGTGTGGTGGCTCGTGATTGTGTGCCCAGCCAGACTGCGGCATTTGTGCCCAGCCAGACTGTGGCATGGGGGCTGTGACTGTCCAGCTGCTCTGGACAGTGCACCATGATGTCACTGCAAGCCTTTACCCAGCTCTTTAAATCAGGGGCTCCTTTAGGGGCTCCTTGCTGCTATTGTTTCTAACTGTCTTGATTCCAGGCCTGAGGGGCAAGTTGAATAGTTTTTCTTTTTTAACCACTAAAGGAACCCTCATGTTTGAGTAGATGGGGCGGGTGGGGTGGGGGGAAGAAGTCTTGCCAAGGGTACATAATCTCTTGATCTGATCTTCCTGAGCCTCTGACTGTCAAGGTTAAGTCTGCAGGGTGGTTCTGAGAGATGAGTGCGAGAATCCATGTTAGTCCGCTTTCTGTCACTGTAACAAAATACCTGAGGGAATCAACTTATAAAGAAAAATGGTCTATTTTGGCTTACAATTTTGGAGGTTTCAGTATATAATCAATTATCCTCACTGCTTTGGGCCTGTGATGGCGCAGCACATCATGCAGGCACACGTGGTGGAACAAAGTCACTTGTGTCACCAGCCAGAGAGCAAAGAGAGAGGAATACAGTCCCTGTCAGGGGTCCCCCCGCCATGACCCGAGCACTCCCAGTGGGCCCCAGCTCTCAAGGGTCTCACCACCCCCCAACAAGGCCAACCTGAGGACCCAGCCTTTAACACCTGGGTCCTGGCGGGACATTCAACATCCGGTCCATGGCGTCTCCCTCTTGGGTTGGGCAAGTGTGCACAGGGGGCTGTCCCAGAAGCATCTCCAAGCCCCAAGTCCATGCCCCCCTCCAACAGTCACTGGTGACAGACACACAGGAACCCCGAGGACGTTTCTTTCTTTCTTTTTCTTTTTCTTTTTTTAATTTTATTTTAATTGTTTACAAATATTTATGGAAAACTGACCCCTGACCTGCACAGCCAGGCTCCCGTCACACCTGCTGTCAGTGCAGAGCCCTCCCCTGGGCCTGCCAACCCCGGGTACAACGGGGACTGGCGCCTGTCCCTCCTCACGGCCCTCCATTGCCCAGCCAGGGTGCCCTGCTTGCTGCTCCTCAAACATGTCAGCTTCCTGTCCCCTCCAGACCCCTGTGGCACTGCCTGGAAGACACTCTCTCACTCCACTCGGGTCTCTGTTCAAATGTCACTTCCTCAGAGAGCCTGTCCTGGACATAATCTCTTAAATGCCCTCCTCCACACCCGAGGGTCTTCCTCCCTGCCCTGCTCTGTGACTCAGGTGACCAGGGTCGCCTGCCCAGTGCCTAGAATAGTACCCAGCACTTAGTAGGTGTTCAATAAAGACATAAGGAATGTATGCAAAGCACTAGTATGTGAAGAAGAGAAAAATAAAGGGGCTTCCAGTCCTGCTGATTGTCTGACTGGATGTGGCTCAGAGGGGGAGTAAGCATATTGCAAAGTTTACTTCGTTACTTAATGTGAAAGGACGGGGCACTCATTTCTTTATCAAAAGAAAGTTTGTGCAGGATCAAAGATCTGGGGTCTAGGGTTTTCTTTGATTTAAGAGTCTTGATATGAGACATAGGAGGAGGACCAGAGTCCATGAAGCCAGAGACTTCCGGGGACACGCGGTGGGAGAACTAGTCAACTCCCAGGGACTCCTTCCACAGCTCAACTGACATTACCCAGTCCCTCTCCTACCTCCTGAGTTTGTTTTATCACCCCAAATTGCGTTTAAATGGGTTATTTAATCTTTATAAAATAAATACATAAATTGAATCTGAAAATGCAAACAGTCCGGGAGATCATGCAATGGAAGGCGGTCCCCCCCGCACCCGCCCTCCCTCCTCCCTCGCCCACCCCAGCTTCATTCTTAGAGGTAACCCGCAACCACTTGTTAAACTTATTATCCTTCCAACTGTCGTTTGACTGACTTCTGGCACGCATTCTGAAAAGCAGCAGAGAACCCTTTGTAATTTTGATTTATCTGATCGTAATATATATTACTCTTGTAGATTTTCAAACAATGGGTTATTCAGCCATTTATTTCAGGCAGCTCGGTCTGCATTAGTAAATGTTTTGACATTAGCCATTTATTTCAGAGATGAATGATTCATTTGGGTATTTCTCAAGAACATAAAATAATCCTCTGGTGCAGGCAGGCGGGCTCGTTGGCAGGGCCCGGGTTGTTCGTCTGAGCATCCTTCATTCCTCTCAGTGTGCTCAGCCCAGAGCGGAGGCACGGTAGTTGCTGGGATGGATGAAGGATTGGGTGAAAAGGAGGCCGGGCAGAGGGGAAGAAGGAGGCTCTGTCCGATGTGGGCAGCACCGGGCTCAGCTCACGGTTTATCTTGGTTTACCCCTTGGTCTGCCGGCAGCTCAGGGCAGCCCAGCTCTCCTCCCTTCTGACTCACCCTGTGTCTCTTCCTGGACCCACTTAGAGTACGATGGTCAGCATCTGTCTCTGTTGCTGGCGACCCAAGAACTCTGACCGAGAAATCAGTGCATGGGAGTAGGATCAGGGGACTGGGCAGGACACACAGACATGTCCCCACTCCCAAAGGAGGAAAATGAAGACACAGGTCCATCGCGTCCTTGCTTCAGGCCACACAGCTGGGGAGTGGCCAAACCGGAATGAAGTCAGGTCTGGAAAGGTACAAGACGTTGGCCCTGTCCACCCCTCTGTGGCCAGGTGCCAAGAACTGACATAGGAACAAATTATTTCTGGAGGCCAAAGCGGCCTGACCAGACTTGCCTGAGTCTCACCGAGAACTCAAGTCTGTATGCGTTTTGCAGAAGATGGATTCCCCCCCCCACCGGAAATCTGCAGGTCTTATCCTTGGAGACTTTTCTAGATCCTTTGCTGATGCAGTAGCATGTCTTAGACACTCGGGAAAAACAACGTTTAGAGGAGACGAATTATGAAAGCAACTTAAGCTCTATTCTCTAGTCTGTCTTTCTTTTCTCTACATATTTTTCGTGTGCTGTATTTCTCTTCTGTTAACCCTGTAGGAAAAAGAAAACAGCTTGCCATCTAGGATGAATCGTGATCATTTTGTGAAATATTTATGTAAGACATATAAATATTTATTATATGATATATATAAAATGTAGTATTACACAGTGGTCAAAGGAAGGGGCTCTGGAACCAAATTTCCTGGGTTTGAACCCCAGCTCTGCCACTTGCTGTGTGACCATGTTGTGTGTGTATATGTGTCTGTCTGTCTGTCTCCCTGTTTCCTCGTCTGTGCAATGAGTATAATAAAACCTCCTGTTTCCTGGCATCCTTGAAGCATGAAAAACGTTAACATATGTAAGGCACTTAGAATTTTTTGTAAAGCACATAGTAGGTGCTATATTTGTAATTAGTCTTATTTCTTTTTCTTTTGCAAGAAGGAGGGTACTGGGGATTGAACTCAGGTACTTTACCACAGAGCTACATCTCCAGTCCTTTTTATTTTTTTTTATTTTGAGACCATGTCTCAGTAAGTTGCTTAGGGCTTCACTAAGTTACTGAGGCTGGCCTCCAACTTGGAATCCTCCTACCTCAGCATCCCAAGCCACTGGGATTACAGTCATGTGCCACTGCTCGCATCTTAGTATGATTTCTTAATTGATTAGTTTTTTAAAAAGCACTCATCAGGAATCCAGGCAGATGGAGTGAGGTTTGAACTCTGCAAGAACATGCACGTGATTTTTTTGCAGTTCGGGACAGTGGTTCAGAGTCTCTGAATAAGGCATTGGTCTTGAAGTAACAAATGATGGGTAGCAATAGGAATATAAATAGAATCCTGCTTCATGGATATTCTAATTATTCTCCTCTTTGACATGATTCCGTGTTTAGCTGCATAGCATGAAGCAATACTTACATAATTCAGGAAAGGGCGATTTAGAAAGATCAGACCCTGCGATCTTAAAGCTGTGATGTATGGTTCAGTAAAAGTATAAGTAGGTCAAATACCTCTAACATTGAATTAGCTGAAATTATGCAGGCTATTATATTGGATATTGCTATTTGGACATTTTGTATAAACTGCAGTAATACACACTCGTCTTTATGGGATGAACCAAGACTTAGAGCTAATTCTGGCGAATTAAGAATTGTATTTTCCAGGAATTAACGACCACAATTTGAATTGCAGCTGTAAAAATTTTATTAGGCAATGTATCCGACCTCAAATTGGAAATTTGTGTTGGAACCAGTTTAGCAAATAATTATTGCTGTGTTGTTAATTTTATATTTGCCTAATAAAACCCAGCAGGAACTGTGGCTCTCAACAAGGAACAACAGGGTTGGGTGTATATAACAAAAGAAAAGCCACTGGACATGCTCTAAATGGGTGTTTTTGACCAAGCCGGAACTAGGGATGTGTGCCCCGTAAACACTGTAGCTGCTGACATTGTGGAATTAATAGTTCATGGTTATCAGACTGTGAAAGAGATACATGCTGATGTCGTTTATATCATTCTCACCAGCCAAGAAGAAGTGTCTCTGTGTGCAGATCTTGAGCCGTTTGCTTTAGTAAAGTTTAATTCCACCACCTACTTAGAACCTTCCAGAAGCATGTGCCTCTGCCCACCTGCATGCTGACAGTGACCCTCTTGGGCTTACTCACGGGTTCCTGCCTGTCCAGTTGGCATTATGAAGAGTATTTAAAGGGAAAACCCGACTTCTCTACAAAGCAAAATAAATAAATAAATATGTCCTTGCTGTTAGGTGTAGTATTTTGTTGTCATTGGAGGGTTGATTGTTTCATGTAAGAATATGACTGGGTATTGTGCTTCCTTGTGCTAGAATCATCTTCTAGTATCTTCCAGTTTCATCTAGAAGTCACCGTGTAAGGCTATAAACTAAGTCAGGAGCTGTTTGCTACAGGTTCCTCTTGGGGCGGTGTTATCCAAAAGTTAAAACATAAACCGCCTTGTGAAGGAGATAGCAAATAACATAGATTCACGCCGCCAGGACATCCGTTTGGTGGTAGGCTCTCTGTCACTCTCTGTCACTCTTGTTCACATTTTTACCAAAGAGTGGGCAGGACTTGGCTTCAGATCCTTGGGAGGCAAGGAGAGCTAACCAGAGTTTAATGATGTTGAATTGTTTGTCTTGTCTCTATTTTTTTTAATGGTTATATTCAACGTAGGGTTTACAAACATGGTTTTTCACTTCTGATTAGGATTGAACGTCTAACTTTAAAAGCAATGAAGCATAAAGTGAACGGATGTATTTGAAGAAAAATTAATGCCATCGTTATGGTTTAGATATTAGGTGCTCCCCAAAAGCTCATGTGTGAGTCAATGCAGGAACATTCAGAGGTGAAACAATGGGTTACGAGCGCCTGAACCCAATTGGTGAATTACCACCCTGATGGGATTGGCTGAGCGGTGACAAAAGATGGGTAGGATGTGGCCGGAGGAGGTGGGCACTGGGGCTGTGGCTGTGGGGCACGTATCTTGTATCTGGTGAGCTTAGTCTCTCTCTGCTTTCTGGCTCCCTGTTCCCAGTTGCTTTCCTCCACCCTACTCTTCCGCCATGATGTCCTGCCTCCCCTCAGGCCCTGAGGAATGGAGCTGGCCATCTATGGTCTCAGACCTCTGACACCGTGAGCCCCAAATAAAACTTTTCCTCCTCTAAAAGGGTTCTTTTTGGGTCCTTTGGTCACAGCAGTGAAAAACAAGATTAAATCAACAGTCAATAGTAAGTAGTCTTGGGATAAGGCAAGACTTGAAGACCGTTGTTAAGAGGCAGGACTGCGTCAGACACAGAGTGCTAATAAAATGACTGGTTACAGAGACGTGGGTGGAATTAGGAGGACCAACTGGGAGCACCCAGGAAGTAGGAAGAGCAGGGAGCCCTTGGCCTCTGGTTCTGTCTGGCCTCCATCTTTGACATTCCCCCAGTGGCCTCCCATCCTCTAACCCAACCGGAAGCCAAGGTCCAGGGAAGGCCGGGTGACACAGTCCTCAGAAGTCAGCTCCCCGGGGCACAGAGCAAGACCGGGAGGCAGGGAGAGTACATCAGGAGTGGGGGCCGGTGAAGGAGAACCTCAGAACGGGTGTATGAGCCACTGGAAACCGGGAGACCTGCAGGGGTGGGTAGACAGGGGTGAAATGGAGATCTGGAGAAAGGAAATTGACTTTTGAGCGCCTGCTGTTTGCCATGGGTCCAACAGCCTTTGCCTGATTCATTTCCTGATTTATTTCATTAGTGAACAAATCAGATGAAGGAAATTCACTGCTGAGATTTCTACATTGCAAGAGTCCAAAACCAAGCGGTAAATGATAATCAGGGGAAAGTTTGGTTTAAAATCCCAGCTGTGGGAGACCCCACTCACCCACAGCTCTGGGAACCAGGGCACAGCACTAAGTGACAGTTGGGGGCCTGGCTGGCTGGGGTTCATTATCCCAGTTACATCATACTGGGCAAGTCACCTGATCTTTCTCTGCCTCATTTTACTCCTCTACAAAATGGGCACCTGAGAGTCCCTACTTCTTTGGGACATTGTGGTGATTAAATTAGCTAATATAGACGAGCTGAAGTGTACAGATTAAGCTCTTTGACCAATCCTTGGCTTATGGCAAGTGTTCAATATGCGTTTCACAGTGACATAGCATTGCAATTCTGTCTTTTTTGTTTGTTTGTTTTATTTTGCAAAAAATGACGCCCATTCTCTTTGGGGGCTAGATAATAGCTAGATAATGCCTAGGCATTAAAAAAAAGTGGAGAAAAATCTTTTCTCCTGGGTTTCTTTTAACCGCCATAAAAACTTCAATGGGGCAGCAGGCGTGAGACTTCAGAACGAGGTCCTGGTGAATTAAGCCTTTTCCTCCTGATATTTCTTCAAATACTTTCTAAGACATGCCAGGCTACGTAGTGAACATAGTAGGAACACACCTTTGAGGCTGAAAGACTGAGGGATCAGAGACTCATCTTTTAAAAGATGTGGTCTTATGCTTCTAGCCTGTGGATGAGAGCAGGTATCAGGCTGAACATCCCAAGCATTAATTTTGAAGGATTTCCCCTTAATCCACAATATGTTATTTTATTATCATTTGGAGAAGAATCAAATACCCTAGTAGGCTAAGGTTCTCCTAGCCCAAGGATGTTTAAAGTGGTTAAAGAAAAAAAAAATCCTTTGTTTAATGTAGGGTCAGGTTGCAGGGAGGTACCCTGGATAAGGCACATCTCCTGGCCTTGAACCCATCAGGATTTTAATGAGGGCTTTAGGAAGGTCCAAGTGAGACCGTTCTGACTGCTTTATAAGTGGTGGACGTAGCGGCTAACTCGAGACTGATCAGAGGCTTCTAGGGAAGGGGCTCCCCATGGGAGACTCGGGGAGGGGCAATTGCTACTGCAGCAGAGGAAAGGAACCCAGGCAGAGAGGGTTCAGAGATCCAGAGGTGAGAGGGCACAGCTACTGAGGGCAGCCCACGTGCTTTCTCAAAGGACAGGCCAGCCACGCGGGTTTCCTTCCAAGGCACAGTGACCCAGGCGAGATTGCACAGACCACAGCACGCTTTTCTTGTGTGTTTCTCTCTCCTCTTTGATTTCCATCAGACTCAGTGTGGCCACAAGCCCCTCACACAACACCCCTGTCTGAAGCCCCAGTTAGCTCAGCCTCCCGGCCCGGGGTCCCAGCTCAGGCCTCTGATGGACCCACTCACCCTCATGGAGACAGAGCTCTTGGCACCAGATCCCGCCACACAACTGTCTCCAGATTTGGTGCCCTTGGGCCCCTCCCAATCCCATCCGATGTGGCTGGGGAGGGAGGGAAGTAGGGTCCCCTGGTTTATGTGCAGAAATCAGGGATGAGTTGGTTACAAGTCCCTGGAGCTGACAGCACAGAGCCCTGGCAAAGCCCCTCTGACTGAGATGACCTGAGAGCCACCACCGGGTACTCTTGGCAAGAGCCACACTTTCTTCTTTTTCTTTCCTCTTCTTCTCTCCTTCACTTTTCCCTTTCAAAGACCTGCTCCTTCTGGACCCACGCTTGTGATTCCATTTGGAAGAGCGGAGAATAAATCATTCAATTAGGCATTTTTCTGTTAGACCTAAGGAGAGAACTACATGATAGGAATCTCTCCGTCAGGTCGTCAGCTTTATCTTCAGCGTCCAGGGACAGAAAAGGGAGGTAAATAACAATTTGTGATTGAGAGAAAGCATGCAGCGCCGCCCTCCAACCAGAATGCTAATTCTTTGAATTTTGCATTTATCCAGATGGATATGTCTCCTTCACTGGATTAAAAAGCAAATTCTCCCATCAAAAAAATTCCTTCCCCTCCAAATAACAGAACATCAAATTTTATTTCCCAGGAAAGAAAATAAATTTCCCTGGAATGAAAGGAAGAACTAATAGACCATCATTTTCTGAATGACCATTTTGTTTTGTTTTGTCTGTTTTTTTTTTCTCCTACAAAGAATGCCCTTTCAAGCAAATACATCTGTGTGCTTCTTGAGGTACGTGGTGTGTGTTGCTGCGAGACAATAGTCATTAAAGGATCCAACAATTAAAAAAAAGAAAAAGTTTGTCATCAATTTTAATTTTATGTTACGTGAATTAATATTTCTTTTTATAATGCAATATTCCACAATTTATCATGCGAGCACAGTCCTCGCTTCGGCATTGTAGATAATTAGTTTACATTACTCTACAGAAATGAATTGTCGCTGGTGATCTCAAGTGCCTGCTAACAAATCACTTCTGTTGGGAATTCATTGAGATTCTGCTCAAGCCTGAACTAGCGCAATACACGGCACTGTCCTTAAATGTTAAATATCAGGCTACTTAAAAACAAATTCCTAGTCCAAGAAGTCTAGTCCTAGATAATCTAGAGACCTCTCCTTGGGACAGATCAACGCTCTGTTCTTTCACTTCACAGAAAGAATCTGTGTTCTCAAGTATCATTTTCATTGCCAATTTTTCTTCCCCACCTCCGTCCCAACCCACCCAATCAGGCCGCTAAGCAAATCCAGAAGGGCAGTGACGAGTGGCTTGGGGCTACTCCAGTCTGTTAATGGAGACAAAATTGCTCATGAGTCTTTTTTGTGTCGACTCCTCTAAAACTTGATCTGACCATAAAACACTGATGAAAAAAGAAAATTGACCTCAAGATCCAGTCTGGAATTCCAGTATTTATCATCACCAGTATGAGAGCCATAATATGGCTCGGTTTCATCCCAGGCAAAAAAAAAAAAAAAAAAATTGGGTTGTCTGGTGATGTCTTGTGAGGTCAGGATTTTGAAGCTGATGTGTCTCAGGGCACTCTTAAAGGGAAAAAGAAACCAACCATTCCTCCTGAGCACGTGGAGAACCGAGCAGACACGGACAGGGCCATTTTCAAAAGCATCTTCTGTAGGATTTTCAGACAGGATTATACAATCTGACGAGTTGGATTCACTGCCATCTAGAGATTCTTAAAGACATAGTAATACTCCTCCAGAAAAATATCTGCCCCAGCCTGCCACGCGTTTCGAACCCAAGATGTAACTAGGTCTGAGCAAAGCGACAAGCAGTTTATTAAGTGCCTATTATGAGCTCTGTGAGGGTTGGTTCTCGGGGGGAATTGCCGTATTAGAAGGACAAGTTTGATCTCAAATTCGAGAAACTTATAAACTAGTTAGAGAAGAAAGATGGAGAATGGGGTAAGAACAAATTAAATTTAAGGACATAAATAATGACTATTGTTTAGTTTAACATTTCCCAAGGTCATGATGGTACATGAGCAATTAATAAGTTAATGAGAACACAAACTCTTTTCAGTCCTCCTCATTCTCATATTGACAAGAGTTTGGCGTCAACGTCTTCAAACTTTGTTAGTTCTTGCCAAGAAGAAGAGGGCAGATTTCAGGGTATCGTCTTAATAACCCTCCTAATAATCCTATTTTGGTTTGTCTACTAACTCTATTTATGCCAAGTGGCATAGGTTTTCAATTTACACTTATGATATAAGTTTCACTTTTAAAATAAAATGCTTAAGTAGCTAGTCTATTTAAATGAACATATTAAGTAAATATCAGCATCGATGGTAAATGGTTATAGCAAAAAAAAAAAAAAATATGGCGGTGATAAATGTGATCTTGAATTTGGGAAACTCTGGGTCAGTGGCATCAGGCATTGAACCCAGCCAACCCTTAGGGAGAGATCAAGGGAAATATCAGGGAAAGGAGTGGAGGAACCCAGCCTGGGAGAGAAGGGAGAGGCTGTGGACATCAGGACGCCATTTGGTTTTTGTGGTCTGTGGCCCTGCGGACAGAAATCCTGGGCAGTGAGTTTGAAGACAGGGAGCCTCCCAGCTGAGCCACTTGGATGCCCCACGCCACCCATACTCATGCTCAGACACCTGCCCCCCTCTCTCACAGGCTCAAACTCAGCCTGGGATGTCTACACCACCCTTCAGCTAGAGCTCAGGGACACCTGCTTCCCAGCACTGGCGGGAGACCTCAGAGCATCTGGTGAGCAGTCACAGGGGCCAAGAACTAGAGGGCCCAGCTGACCTGCTTGAGTTGCGGGCCCATCACCATAGCCTCGTGGATGGGGCCCTGTGACTGGCAGCCTCAGGAGGAGTGTGTCAGTGTTCCTGAAATAAAGATGCTGGGCAGAGAGTGACAGATACCCACGCAAATAAGTAAGATTTCAACGCACAGGAAAAATGACCAGGGCCCCCCAAAATCTTTCTTGGGTGCTTCTTCCAGAAGCTTCCAGAAGACAGGGGCCCACTTTCCATCTTCCTGTAGGCACTCAGAGCCTCATGCTTCCCTGGGTCCTGGGGAGGGGTCCCCACTAGGCTTGGCCCAACAGCATTTTAACCGAGCAGAGTGGCCAGGAAGCACGTTAGCAGAAATGGGTCCGGGTATCACATGGGGCTTCGTGGGGACATCAGTTACTGTCCTGCCATGTGCTCACCCACGGTGGCCTCCAAATGGTGGAGCTTGTTGCTTTATGGTTGAAATGAAGAGTTGCTTTCCAAGGAGGGTGAGTCTTACCAAGAAAAAAGGTCTCTGTCTTCTACTGAGCCCCTGGATAGATTCGGGGCCGCCCCAGGTAGAGTTCTCGAATCCCAGGGGGAGAGCAGGCATTGGTGAGAGGTGAATTCACAGTTCCCTGGGACCGAAGGGCAGGAGGGGTCAGAAGGGAGGAAATGGCTGGGTGCTAGCTGCGTGGAGTGAATCAGACAGAGAAACCCCAGGTGGCTCAGAGTGAGAATGTAGAAGTAGAGATGCAAATTGGGAGGTTGTCTGCACAACTGTGACACAAATCTCTAGCCATTTCTCTTCTTCTGTTACTCCAACCTTCAACAAAGTCTACTTTGTTAGTCAGAGAAAGGTGTGTGTGTGTGTGTGTGTGTGTATGTGTGTGTATTGGGGGTGGGTGGGAATCATGGTCAGGCTGGTTCTGTCTAAGTCTGGACACTGTGGGAAGCCACACGTGTCGGGTGAGGTGACGCTGTGGAGACAGGCACTCATCGCCGTGGTCGTGAGGAGTCACCTCCCAGGGGTGTTCACTGCAGAGTGTGCAGGTGGAGAGAGAGAGAACGATCTAGTCTAGTTCTTAAGAGATTCAAGACCATAGTCAACATCTATTTGGATCTCCAGGGAAACATGGAAATCACCAAGATCAAGTTTCAAACAGTCCTTGATAGAAATGGGGGTATCCAACACTCAAAGTCAGGCTCCACGCGAGTGAGAGACCGCTGGGATCCAGCCCTGGGGATCCTAGTTGCAATGGTGGGTCCCAGCTCATTATCATGTGGTCTCAGTGTCAACTTTCAGCTCCCTCCAATCCAATCAGTGTGTGAGTGTGAGTGTGAGTGTGAGTGTGTGTGTGTGTGATACAAGCACCGCTTGTTTATATCACAAACCTCCCTGTTCTTTATTGTGCAGAGCTGTGAAGCAATGACCAGGTGTCTGGCATCCATCTTCTGCAGCTCTAGAGCAGAGAGCAGCCATCGTCGCTGATCCAGAGCCTTATAGGCCCCAAGAGTAGTGGCCCTGGGAGTCACCCCCTACCTTTATTCTACCGCCTCGGCTCTGCCTGTTGGGATTTCTCCACCACCTACTGATCTCGCTCGATTGCCTGTGGCTCCTTAGAACATCAGCCGAACAAGAGTGAAGATTTTTCTGGGTTTGTTTATTTCTGCACCCCAAGCATCGAGAAGAGTGCCTGGCTCCCTGTACGTGACCAGTTGTCATCTACTGCTCCGTGACTTGGGACCCTTGGGTCGAGGGGCCAAAACTCCACTTGGAAGACATAGGTACTAACTATAAAAAACGGGTGCAGACACTAGGTGCCTGTCACTCTTTACCCAACCCTGGATGACCAGAGATTCTGGCCAGGACAAAGGATCATGGCCAGAGCTTGCTTACCTACAGCTCTTCGCCCCATGACTCTCCGGAGCCCCTGCCTGTCATCAGCTCTTCAACCCCACACCCGGCCCTTCCGTTCCTCATTTGCCACCCTGGGTGCTGCGGAAGTGGGTGAGGCCTCGCTTCCTTCTGAGAGCGAGTCTGGGCTCGGGCTCTTCCCACGCATCCTGGCCTAGGGTTGGGGAGGGTGTGGGTTAAGTAGGCTTTGGGGGATCTGCTGGGCTCGCTCCCAGGCCTCTCTGTGGGAAGTGGTCCTGGCTTCCCCACCGCGGTCCATGTGTGGGGTGGGCCCTGGAAGCCGCCAGTTGCCAGGATGCAGCCGTTGGAAAGTCTCTCCCGACTCCAGCTGCTCAAAGGCTGATGGTTCTCCTCACGTGGGTTCAGAGTGCAGTCGAATCCCAGAAGGGCCCAATTCAGTCTCATTTCCTCCTCCCTTTGATCTCTCCGCTTCCTATTTCACTTCCTCTGACAATTTCCTCCTTCCATTCCCAGAACAAACGCCTCCCGCTGTGGCACTTGGCCATTGTCACTCATTTTCCCAGAGGCCGACCTTTCCCTCTGGCCACTGTCCACCATTACTCGGTGGACATTCCAATAACTCTCAGGCTCGGGCCATCAAACAGACCGGGCCGAGGAAGCCTCGCCTGGTGCCCCGCAGACCCCCAGGCTTGGAAACTCGGGTGTGGCCAGGATATCGGTTTATGAAGTCCCAGGGTCCCCAAAGGGAGACAGGACAATGAGCCACTGCGAAACAGGGTGTTTCACAGTGAACAATGGTGGGTTCCCACCCACGGGTCCCCCAGAGGTACTGCCGTCCTGCTGTCAGCCACGGGTAGGGTTGTTCCCCCACCCCAACTTCACAGACTCAGATTGTTTCATTAAGGGGGGGGGGGTGTTCTAGAAACTTCCGGGCTCTATTTTGATACCTAAGTCTCCATGTGAAATGGCTCCTGAACTAATCATATTAGCAAAACTGGCAAGATTAAAAAGAGCCATAAACACACACACTCAGTGTTTCAACATCCATTAAAATGTATACGGCAGCCTCCCAGAATATTTAATTGGCTTATATGGTGACTGAATGTGGATTCATTCATCTCAGTCAAGTTGGGTTATTCAGATACACATGCTAAGTGATTTGTCCTGTGTTTACCCTGTGCTGGGAAAATGGTATCTGATTTTGAAAAAAAAAGAAAAAGAAATGCAGAGCCGATCTTTGTTGGAGGAAGTGGGAGTCAGGATCCACCCCAGCCCCAGTTCCCATGCCCGCTTGATCACAAGCAGACTGCTCAATCCCTGGGGGACTCAGTTGTCCACTTGGAAAAATTAGAAGAGTTACCCTAACGGTCTCTAATGTTTCTTCCATCTCTTTAAAGTGTGGTAGGTGGGTAGATTAGTGGTTGTGTAGATTTAACTGTAGGCTTTTGGGGATCTGTTGGGCTCACTCCCAGGCCTTTCTGTGGGAGCTCAAACTCTGTGTCTACCACTAAGTAGATATTTGAGCCTTCCCTTCTCCACCTGTGAAATGGGGATAACCATATCAGCTTAAAGTAGGACAATTCATGGGATACAGTGAATAGATGTTGGTTCATTTGAAAATTTACTGTAACATCTCTTGGGCATTGGGGTATGTGGATATTACACTGTAGATACATTATCTAATTTAATCCTTAACACAATCTTTTGCAAAGCCAATGGAGTTAACTTTGATTTGAAGATGAGAAGGTGAGAACCAGAGAAGTCAACTAACTTACCCAAAGTGACACAGCAGATTGAACTGACTGGATCTGGACTCTGTTCTCCCCTAATCTATTTATCTACCACCTCTGGTTAATGTCCAGTGTCTTCCACCCTCCTCAGGGATTCCAAGTACAGCTGCAAGGACCCAGTGTATTGTTGCCTTCTCTACCTTGTAAAGACAAAAAACAAAACAAAAACAAACAAACAAACAAAAAAACTGGATAATCTTCTGATCTTGCTGGTTTCTCCAGTTCAGATCTAGAAAAGTAAAGTCATGTTTTCTCTCTTCCTCGATTGAAACTTTGTCAGCTAAGAATGGCTTTTGTCTATGGTCATCCCTACTAGGAGTGGCAGTATTTTAATTGCTGAGTGGGAAACCAGGGTCAGACCTGTGTCTCAATCAAGTCACTATTCTTTTTTTTTTTTAGGGGGGTACTGGGGATTGAACTCAGGGACACTTGCCCACGGAGCCACATCCCCTGCCTCATTTTGTATTGTATTTAGAGACAGGGTCTCCCTGAGTTGCTTAGGGACTCACTTTTGCTGTGGTTGGCTTTGAACTCGCAATCTTCCCGCCTCACCCTCCTGAGCCATGGGCCACGGCACCCAGCTCCATGTCATTACTGACATGTTGGGCCAGACAATCTTTGTCCTGGGCATTGTCTTAAACATGGTCACATCCTGTGATGTGTAGCGGCAACCTCCCCCCGCCACCCTCAACCTACCAGGTGCCTCCAACAATCTCCACTCTCCACCTCCCTTCCCCACATTGTGACAATCAAAAATGTGACCTGACATTACCAAATGTCCCCTGGGGAGCAAAAATGCCCTTGGTTGAGAACCACTGAGCTGAAGACGGAAGGTTTGAGGTGACATATTCTTTGCATTCTTCAGCATCTTCTTGAACACAGAGCTTTCGGGCTTATTTTGGTTTGACCTAAGAACACGTCCCATCTTGAGATGCTTTGGGGCTGAAGACAAATTTGCCGGGACGGAATCCATGTTCCCCTCCTGTGGCCTGTAGGGCTGCTTCCTTTGGGAAGCAAGGGCAGCCATTTTCAAAATGGTTTCCCAACTTTCCATGGGGCCAGCGCCCTCTGCTGGACAGCTGGACAGCCTCGCCTCAGAGTCGCTTGGGTCAAGTGGTGTGAACAGCAGAAGCCCCAGAGGAGGTCAATGAAACAATCCAGCGACAGGAAAACTTTGGCAGTGCCTTCCGATGGGTTTAGTAATTGTTTGCACAAGCCTTTTGATTTCTCAGCGGAGCTTGTTATTATTATGATTTTGTAGGTTAACCAAAACCTTCCTCTCCATCCTTCCATCTGTAAACCCACCCAGGCTTCGGCTGGTGATCACAATCACCACATCAACACAATCGTGCCCAAAACTCACTGCACAATTGCCACGCATCAGGTGCTGTGGCCTAGTGGCCACACCTGTGGCCTTTCTCGGTCACTCTAGGACACAGAGACTGTTGTGACGATGATGATTCACACGACCATGATCACACAGCTCAAGATGGCAGACAAAGTCCTCGGATCCGGGGACCGTGTCCCTAAACTGTGCTGCGCTGGTGGCCTCATTCACCCATTGTTCCCTTGTCCTTCAACCACCCAGTCCCTGTCTCCGACGGCTCATGGCTGATCTAAAGAAGCAGTACGCTCGTGCGGGGTGACGCTTTGAATTCACTCCTGTCTGTTTAAAGCCTATTTTTCACCGGATGATCATTTCTAGCTTTCTGAGAACCCAGAAAGATCAGTTGCTTTTTTCTCCTAAACGTGGACTCGACTCCGGATGGCAGAATTCAAAGAGGACTCCTCGATGCCTAAGCACTTCACTACTCACCCAGCTCCCTAAAAATATTATATCCGAATCACATTCATACGCATCAGAATATATCAGGATCGACCCGAGACATTGTAATTTATGGCCTTTCTTATTACTTTAAAAGCCTGGGATTCTTGTAGAATATGGTGTAGTGGGTCAAACATTCCCTTTCCTCTCATTTATCAGGCTTTTGATCTTGTGTCAGTCCTGATCATTGGCACGCCGGGCCCACAACCGTGTGCTGAGAGATCACACACACAACAGGCCCCCTTCCGTTTTAAAAACTTAGAGGGGGGGGGGATGCTGTGCTGCAGCCCCTCCTAGGTAAGCACGGGAGGTATTGAGTTCCCTGGTCCTCGCTGCCCCTTTGTCTATTATTATTTTATAGTTTTGTTCTGCATTCCTTCCACTCAACCGCCAGTCCCTAGAAGCCTGCTTCTTTATTGGTTGCATATGCCTGCACCCTTTACCCCAGCAGGGAAAGACAAAATATTCTGGAGGACTCGGAGGCCCCAGGATGGACAGCTAATCCATCCCCAGCTTGAACTAATCGTCGGGCCGATGTGCTATTGTACCCGGCCCTGTTCTGTGCAGCTGAGCGGTGGGGTTTCAATTTGTAGAAGCATAAACAGATACTAAAGTTGGAAGAACGGGCTAGGTCATTTGTTAGCGGAGTTCAGATCAAATTATCACAGCGGTCCCCTGCTGACAGCCTGAACAATTACCTCCTTTTTTCTTGATCTTTAAATGTTTTCTGTTTCACTTAAGCCTCAGTAAATAGTTTACTTCTCATGGGCTTCATTTATTGACACAGAGGGGTTTGATTTTATTTAATTTGGTTTCTCTGCCGCCTTCCCCAAAAGGGGGGGGGCGGTCATAATGTTTTGTTGAAATCTCCCCACAAATGATAAGTTTATCACGGCAAAGGCTGAGGGAGCGGGCTAATGATGTGACCATAAATTATCCGGCTTTTTTAATGAGAAGTGGAGAAGCCCGACCTCGAAAGTCAATTTTTTTAAAGCCTTAAAGCGGATCCCAGTCTCCTGAAAAGGTTGAAATCGAGAGTCAGAAATTGGTATAAAAAAAAAGAGATCCCTGAGATTTGGGGATGTGAATCCATAATTGGATTATTCAAAACCCAGGAATGTGATGATTCTTCTAAGAAAAAAAAAATGGAATATATCGGGTCTGGGATGGGTGTCCCATCCCGGTGCGGACCCTTGATGTCCTGCCGGAGTTCCCGGGAATTCACTCCAACATTTGTTTCCACTCTCTGGCCCCTCCCCCAGCCTCAACTCCTGACTTTCACTCTCATAGTTACATTTGTCTGATCCTTACAGTCCTACTGGGACGGATTTATCATCATTTGCTAACATATCTGTCTCAAAATCTCAGCTTTGATCAGCTTGTATTTTATAACTTACATCTGTTCTACATTTAACCTTTTGTAATGCTGTTTTTCAAAAATATTACCTGATCTAACAAAAGAATCATACTGGGGCGGGAGCGCCAGAGTGTAGCTTTCTTTAAAAAAAAAAAAATCACCAAACATACCTGCCTCCTTGACATTATTTTTATTACTATTCCAGACTCACCTTTTCATTAAATGAATAAATCCATCATTTCCACCCACTGGGTGATGGGATCTCTGTGGATCCAGAGGCTTCAAACTCCCCCATCTGCCATGTCCTGCATCTTGACCCTTCCCCCGCCTGGAATGTGGCCACAGGACCAGGCTAGGTGCTGGACGCCTCTGCTGAGGCCCACGTTGGAACTAGACAGGAACCGCCTTCCAGTCCCTCTGGCCCGCCCAGGATGGAAATAATACGGAATATTCTAGACGTGTGTCCTTTCCAGAAAGTTCTGATATCTAACACATTTGAACTCAATTTCATTGCTTATTTTATTTTTAATAAAGTTAATCTATTTTTGCCAATGAATTATGAAATATTGAAGACACCAAAAAAGATTAAAGAGATAAATGATGAATGTACCCATCACCCAGCTTAAGAAATAAAATATCTCAAATGCAAGTCTTTGCATGCCTCTCCCTCACTCGCCCCCAGAGCACATCCTCCCATTCATTCCTCAGAGAGAAAGGCTGCCCTGAATTGGGGTTCCTTGCTCCCAGACATGTTTCCATACTTTACTGAGGTAAACAGTTGGCCCTCGGTATTCAAGGGTTCGGCAGCTATGGAGTCAACCAACTGCTGATCAAAATATTCAGAAAAAGGACTGAGCTGTAGCTCAGTGACTGCAGCCTGGCATGTGTGAGGCCCCGGGTTCAGTCCTCAGCACCACCTATAAATAAATAAATAAATAATCCATTGGCAACTTAAAAATAAAAAAATAATTCAGAAAAAAACATATGTCTTTACTGAACATGTACAAATTTTTTTCTTGTCATTATTCCCTAAATAATATAATATAACAGTTGTTTATATAGCACTTACATTGGCATTGCAAGTAATCTAGAGATGATTTGAAGTATACAGGAAGATCCGAGTAGGATGTACACAAATACTATGACATTTGATATAAGAGACTTGAGCATCTGAGGATTTTGGTATTCACAGGGGCTCCACGAACCAATCCCCCGTGCACACCAGAGGGCAAAGGATGATTATATTTCTGTAAACAATGTTGGGTTTTTCTTACTTTTCTTTTTTTTTTTGCAGTACTAGAGACTGAACCCAGGGTCTCCCCACCACACGTCTAAATGAAGTTTTTATATTCTTTGGCCACTTACTTTCTTTATCCATGCTGAAATACTTAGTGCTAAGGAGCCTTTTTCCTTTGCATAGAATATTCCGTATTATTTCCAACCTTCTTGCTATCACAGGCAATGCTTTGTGAAGATTCTTGCTCGCCTCTCCCGGGACCCAAGTGAGAGAGGTTCTAGGGTGGGTTACTAAGATGGAGTGGCTAATTGCTAGGACATACTCTTCTCAATCTTACTGGATATCACCAAACTCTACCAAATGCTTGGTGTAGCTACTGCCCACTGATGGGATTGCCACGGTGTCTTATAACACTTTGCATTTGCATTTATTTGCTCACAAAGGTCCATCAATACCGGTGATGATGAGGAGGATCTCACACAGCAGCCCCAGGGATATTAGAACCACTGATGACTGCTAGATGAGGGTGAGCGTCTAGAAACCTTAGTGAACATCTAGATCCGAGAGGACCGGGTAGGCAGCTTCCTGTGACTTCTAGCTGAATGACTGGTTGGTTGAGTCAGCTTTTGGGTCACTGTGACCAAAAAGACTTGGCAAGAACAATGTAGAAGAGGAAAGATAAATAATGGCTCGTGGTTTCGGAAGTTCAGTCCACTGTTGGTGGACCATAACCCTAACCCTGAGGTGAGGCAGAGCCCCATGGTAGAGGGTATGGGAAAGGAAAGCAGTTCAGGACATGGCGACCAGGGAGCAGAGACAGCTCTGCTCACCAGGGACCAGCTACAAACCCCAAAGGCACACACCCAGTGACCTACCTCCTCCAGCCCTGTACACAGTCACCACCCAGTTAATCCACATCAGAGGATTAATCCACTGATTAGGTCACACCTCTCCTAATCTAACCATTTCACCTCTGAACATTTCTGCATCGTCTCACACGTGAGCTTTTGAGGGACACCTCGTATCTAAGGCACAAGACTGTATCCCAGGTTCCTTTGTGGGGGTGCCATCTTGAACAAGGCTTCCCAGCTTTTCTGATGACTGTCACACGTGCTCGGGGTCTGGACCCAACAATAGGCTCTGAAGGTCAAAGACTAGGCTCTCCTTTTCGGCACATGGCTTTGTAGCAGGACAGTTGGCCATTGGGTTCCCTGACCTTAGTTCATCCCTACGGTGGAAAACGTACCCCTCGGGCAGATGGGGTCTCCACAAAAACAACCAAAGATAGACCTTAGGGTTTGTCCTTCTCCCACCCACTTCCTACCAACCTTGCAAGGCTAGAATTGAGTGTTCCTTCCTCGGGTCCAGCCGGAAGAAGGTATTTTGAGGGGCAGGTGTGAGTCATCGTACTGACCGATGATAATGATATTGATGATAAAGATGATGCAGATCATGATGTGGAGGCAGAGGAAAAGAAGCAGCTACCATGTACGACTCCTCTTGGCACCCGCCAAGCATCCCACGAGTGTCCTCTGCACATTCTCGCTGTCCTATTTAGAGCCCACGATTGCTCTGTTAAGGAGACAGTGTCATCTCCACAGATAGCCCTGGTGGGATTATTCAAAACAGGAATAAGTAGGCTCCATGATAATAATCTGGTTTGAAGAAGTCAAAATATGTCATTTTTACTTATGAGATTCTGTGTCCCCAACTCTCTTCTTTCAATGACCAAGTCGTTTTCCTTCCACAAGTGTCTACCCCAGACTCTTGGAACCAGTCTCCTGTTGGGCTTCAAACATTCAGGGCCCCAGGGCACAGACAAGTTTCTGATAAACTTGAACTTCAATGTGTAGGTCCCCCCCTCTCCTCGAAGGAGCTCAAGGGCAAGTCCAGCTACGGGCAGCCAGGTGAGAGGGTTGGAGAGGACACAGCTGGCCCGTGGCTACCCCTCTGAGGCCGAGGTCAGACCCTCCGCCTTTCTTCTCTTTTCCTGTCCAGAATGTGTGGGAGCCGCTCAGGTTACCAGGCACGCCTCTCTTAATGAAGCAGACATCTCTCTCTCTCTCTCTCTCTCTCTCTCTCTCATTATTATTATTTTTTTTATCTCCTCCGTTTGGTTTCGCGATGCCAAACTCTACCCTTTGAAAAACGCAGCAGCCCATTAAAGATCAAGACCACAAACGAGCTCAGAGCACATTTCGGCGGCTCTCACACAGGTCGCAGGTGGAGGCAGGTCAAAGCGATATCTTGTTCCCCTAAATATTTCAACAGAGAAACAAACTTTGGATTGCGTTATCTGCTCAAAAAAGAAAAATAAAAAAAAATGACTTTGAACTCTCCGCCAGGGCCGCCCACTTGAGTTTTCTGAGACCCACCAAGGGCCAGGCCTGGCAGATAAGGGCCCTGAGTGGTCCCAGCCGGCTCGGGGCCTTTCATCTCACCTGGGCTGTGCACACAGCCCCGTTTGCTTAGCTTGGCTCTGCTCGGCTGAGGGCCTTTTTGAAATCCTTCCATTTGTTAAGCTCTAATGCCGATCTGGATCTGTAAATAAGCCAGGAGAAAATGTCAATTTCAACAGCGACCAGGGCGCGGCTCTCCCCTGGCCGGCTGGCTCCTCCCTCTGGCTCATTATTTCCCTCCAGTTTTCTAGATCTCTCCTTCTTTCTTCCACTCCCTTCCCCATCTCCCTTGTTTCCTTCCGCTCCTTGTGGGTGATAAAAATAAATCAGATGGGCCGTATTTTGTAGGTAGACTTCTCAAGTTCATGTAGGGTGGAGAACCCAACCCACCTGGATCTGGGTTCTGATAGTGTGAGTCCTCCGTGGTGTGACCTCAGGCAATTTAATTAACCTCTCTGTGCCTCTGTTTTCTATGTCAGTAAAATGGGGGCGATAACAGCACCCAGCCCAGGAACCTACTGGGAGGATGGAGTGAATTCTTTAGCTAGAGAGCTTGGAGCAGGAAGTGGTACCTGGTACACACTGAGCAGTGGCCTGTAGTTTGATCACGAGATTATTCTCCACAGGCAGGAAGCCCGGAGGGTGGTGTCCCTGGAACTACCAGTCGCCCCAGAAGGAGCGTGGCCTTGGACAAACACTTCCTTGACAAAGGCAAGGGCCACTTGGCTACTGGACTCCCCACAGATGTGCCTGGTTGTCCCTTTACCCGTGAAATGGTTATGAAATTAACCCGGCTGTGCCATTGGCAGGACTAGAAACGATCAAAGGCGAAGACGTGGACCCAGAAGTCATGGCTGTGGCTTTCTCTGCTGCTGGATAGAAGGGAAGGGAAGAAAGCAGGTGCCCGAGACTTACTCCTCAGTGCATTATCTGTTGAAAAAAAAATGACTTTGAACTCCTCCGCCAGGGCCACCCACTTGGGTTTTCTGAAACCCACCAAGACCCACTCCTAAGGCCACTTAGGAGAGGTGATCCCTCTGTTAAGTTACCAGGTTGTCCCTCATTTAATTTATACCCATTAACCTCAGATGCTAAGAAGAGCAATGCAACTGGTCGGCAGCCATGTCACCTTTGCAGGGGTGACCGAGTTCCCCGGGTAAGAGAGCAAGGCTGTCTGAAATTCATAAAGCCTGCTGGGCCCTGCTTTGCCCCTCAGCTGGGGGAGCGGCTAGAAGTCTGAATTGCTGGTTTCCAGTAAGGAGATGAAGAGGTGCCCGCAAGTGCTGGGGAGAGAGGGCCTGGCCGCGGGCTTGCGAAATAGGTGCACTGAGTGGGAGGTCGTATACACTGTTGTTGAATACCTACTGTGTGCCAGGCACCACAGTAGATGCTCTGCATTCTTGCTTATAACATAGGTACTGATTATTACCTCCTTCTAGAAATAAGAAACTGAGACAACGAGGAGGTAAGGCACCTCCCTTGGCATCTTTCTATGGGCCAAAGCCACAAATAGTAGGCAACAAAGTTTATACTCATATACTTTCTGTTTTGGTACTGGGGATGGGGATTGAACCCAGGGGCACTCTATGAGTACCGAGCCACATCCCCAGTACTTTTTTTTTTTTTTTTTTTTTTTTTTTAATTTTGAGACAGGGTCTAAGTTGCTTAAGGCTTCATTAAACTGCTGAGGCTGACCTCCAACTTGTGATCCTCCTGTCTCAGCCTCCCAGATCGCTGGGATTACAGACATGCACCACCACACTGAAAGGCCCTCATAGACTTTAAAAAGTTTCATTAGTGACCTACGTCACCAAGTTAGAAGACACAATGAAGTCTAGGCGTGGGACTTTCCACAGCAAATCAGAAGGTCTGACAACGTACTGTCTGAAGTGCCCCCTGCCATGACTTTGCTGGACCTGGAAGAAGCTGTCTCCTTTAGCAGAGCAACCACACTCCCCTTGGCCCCAGGCCCCACCCTTCCTTATTATCTAGCTTTCTTCATTTCCTTTCTTTCCTGCCTCTAGTGGATGTCTGGATTCAGGATGCCTTTGGAGGCCCTCACCTTCAGGGGGCACCTGTTAACAGGAACCTCCTTTTTAGATCAGAGTGAAAGGAGAACTGGAGGTCTGGAGGGTGGGTGGGGGGCGCTGGCCTCGGGTGTGAACACTGGGCAGAGAGGTACCCTTCCTCAGGAGGACGCCATCCTTCCCTGCCCCACCCACCCCCAGGGCTCAAGAATCCAGCAGCTAGTTATCCGGCCTCCCTCTGCCAAAAGCCCTGGGTGGCTCCTATTGAACCCGCTTTATTCATTTCCTTCCATCTCCAAAGAGTCCAGACTCATTACAGATCCTGGTAAACGCATCCCTCCCTTCCGTCTTTGGAGAGATCAGCCCACTTGATCAATAGAACCAAACTTTAATTTTTCTTCTCTCGCTAAGGCTATCCGGCAGGGGCGGGGGGGAGAGGAGAGGGGAGGCTGGGGGCCTTCCCCCAGAGTCCTGATGATTTCCTTTCACTTTGAGGAGAAAGCGGCTTGGCCTCCATCCGGGCCTGCGTTCAACCAGAGGCAGACACGGGGGTAAATGGGTCAGGCCGAGAAGAAGACCCACAGTTGGCTGCGTTTGTGCTAACTCTGGTCTTTCTTGCTTTTTGCCAGAGGGGGAACAAAATTCTAATTTCTATCAGTCTAAATTGAGTTGGGGAACATTATCAGCTGGAAGGACCCTTCTGATTTGACAGGCCCCACCGTATGATGATTAATTACTTCTCAAGCTTCGTTAGACTTTTCTAATTTCCTTTTGCCACTGGCTGGAGGCACCGTGCGATAAGTAGTTCTCTTATTATTTCGTGCAAAGGAAAATGTCTATTACGCGCTGTCGTACAAGCCCGCAGAAGGAAGACCGCGGCTGGGGGAGCCTGCAAGCTCTTCTCTCTTGATTGGGTCTCCCCTGACCTCCCTGACTCCCTTGTTCTAAGGCAGAGGTGGCCACACACGGGTTTCCTGTCAAAAGAAGAAGATAAAATCACAACCTCGATCAGAGCACTTGACATTTTGGAATTTGTATAATGATTTCGTGGGATTGAATCCTCCAGCTTGTCACAAACCCTCCTCCGGATGCAAATGGTGACTAAAATGGTACAGGGAGACGTGGAGGCCAGCCTTCTGCAGCCCCTTGATGGGGTCGTAATGAAACTTGGGGGATGGCCTTGCTCTGTGTAGTATTCAAAGGGGAGAAACAGCTATTGTTATTATAATGGTGGTCGTCGTTGTTATTGAATCTGGAAGGGGAACAACTTCTTTCTGACTGGACTCGGGGTCTGCCTCATCAGCACATGAGGGCTGCTGCAGCCCAGGGTCTGGCTGCCTTCTTAGGACCATTCCAGACTTGACTATAATGGTCAACGGAGACCGTTTGTTTTCCTGGCGAGGAGAGATATGAAAACGTGCGAAGGATCCCCTCCCGCAGCCCCTTCTGCCTGCTAATCCCTAGACCTCGGCTGACACTGAGCCTCTGTGCAGATACTCTCCTCTCGGGGACGTGTCGACCGAGGCTTAGGTAAGAAAAGCCCTCGCAGAGCAGGTGAGGCTGTTTTTCTCTGGGTCTCTGGCTGCTGGGGAGGCTGCTGGTTCCACAGACTCTTACTTCAGAGCCAGGGAAGGAGAGAGAAAACTAGAGACCGGAGGCCAGAGCCCTGGGTTCCCTCCACAGCCCTGCACGGGTGTCCACGTTGGCTACTGCTGTCATGTCTACTCCTTTGGGAGGTGATGAAGGGCAGGCCTGGAATTACTGGAGGAGAAAAGAGGCCTTTCGCTTTTCTTTGGAATCACCTACTATGTGCCAGAGACTGCACCAAGTGCTCTACATCCTTCGTCCGTGTAATTTTGGCAGCCCCTTGATGTGGGTGCTGTTAGGTACCCATTTTACAGACAAGAATGTCTTGAGCATCCTGAGATAAATGACTTGCTTAGGAGCTCACAGTCAGTAAAGGACAGACCCAGTGACTGGACCTTAAAACTGTCATCAAGAAGCCTCTCTGCTCTCCTGCCTCCTATTTCAATAGCTTTTCTCTGTTTTGCAAAAGCCCCACTGGTGAGGTGCATCCCGAAGAATGGGAGGAACAGGGTTTGCTGTCTTCATTCACACGCTCTGTTCATTATCTCCTCGCCATGTCTCTATGGGTTCCACCAGCATGAGTGAGCACCTGCTGTATACCAGGCTCTGCGCTGCATCCCCGGGATCCCAGGTAACATCCCTGGAGCCCTTGCCCCCCAATTGCTCAGACTAGCCTCACAAATAAATGGCAAATGCTAAAACCCAGAGCAAGAAATGTTGCTGGACCAGTATGTCGGGGCACCTGACTTGGCGTGAAGAAAGGTCTGCGAGAGAGAGAGAGAGAGAGAGAGAGAGAGAGAGAGAGAGAGGCTGACCTTTGACCTAAGCATGGAAGAACACTCCAGGCAGAGAGAACAGTCTGGCCAAGAGCTGAGAAGTGTGGTGAGGCCCAGCTGTGAAGTCTTCCGGAACCTGAGAGGTCCCGATCACCAGAAACTGAGGCTTGAGACGGGGAGGAACGATCGTGAGTTGCCACGTGGTTAAATCTCTCAGATGGACTATTTGTGACCTCAGCTTCTCACTTTCTGAGCCTTGGTTTCCCCATTCTACAATGCAGTCACCAGCCTGACCACCAATGTCCCACTGGCCCACAGATGTGTTCCCTTTGGGCTGAACACTCCTTCCTTCGGCTGAGAGGCCCCAGACAAATGTTGTATCAAAATCCAGATTTCAGGGCTGGGGGGTGGCTTAGCGGTGGAGCGTGTGCCTAGCATGTGCCGGGCACTGGGGTAGATCCTCAGCACCACATAAAAATAAAGTAGGGGTATTGTGTCCAACTGCAACTAGGACAGAAGATTTTTTTTTAAAAAAATCCAGATTTCTAGCTTCTATGGGACAGAAATCCATGCCAGAGGGCACCTACACTTCCAGAAGCAGATATGTGGTTCAGATAGCCTGAGGGTTTTCCAGTCCCCGAAGTCTCCACCACTGTCTGACACACACCCAACACCACGACCAACCAGAAATGATCATTTATCTTCATGTTTGTATTTCTAGGAAATACAGAAAAGTGGTTTTTTCTTGTTCTTTTGGTACTAGGGATTTAACCCAGGGGCATTCTCCCACTGAGCTACATCCCAGTCCTTTTTATTTTTTATTTTGAGACAGTCTCACTAAGTTGATTAGGGCCTCGCTAAGCTGCTGAGGCTGGCTTTGAACTTGTGATCCTCCTGCCTCAGCCTCCAGAGTCACTGAGATGACAGGCTGTGCCACCACGCCCGGCTTTTTTTTTTTTTTTCTCTTTCATTTTGTAGTTTTTAGAGCAAGGGAAATACACCTTTGTCATCACAATACTAACACAAAAAAATCCAGATTAATAGAGGGCCACATTTTAAGAAAAATAGAAGAAAACATATGTCCATGCTGAATTAAAGAATATTTCCCTGTATTTTATGTAGGAACCAAAGTGAAGCCACATTGAAAGAATTCAGCTTCATCTGTTCAATGATGGCATCTGAGTTTGTGCCCTGGACTTTGTCTTGAAAACTTCTCCCTGGCTTCTTGGTGGAGCTCTAGAGTTGAGACTCTGCCAGTGACGATGGCCCAACAGAGGGTGAGGCGATTTCTGGTCACTTCCAAGGGAGGTCCATTGTGCAGGGACCCTGTCTGGCTTTCTCTGGGAGAGCTTTATGCATCAGTCACCTTGCATTGGAGGGCCTCCAACTGCTGGGTGAACTTTCTGGAAGAAGGACTCCGTTATGGACGGGTGCATGGCACCCTACCTCACAGGAATCCAGGAAGAAGAGCAGAGCAAGGGCCCTGGGGTGGCATCTGTGAGACATCTGTGTCACAGACAGCCTGAAGAAGTGACTCCTGGGAAACTGTGGGTCAGATCTGCCAATCAGGACACATCCCCCCGTGACAGACTCTTCCCCGTGCCTGGATCCACACCCTCTGCTGTGCAACTGGGTGGCCTGCCACTGGACTCTGGGCTCAGTCACATGACTCGCTTGGGCTGGGACACTGTCAGGAATCATCCAGAAAGCAGAGGCTCAACGTGCGCTAAGGCATCTCCACTTCCTCTCGGGCTCCTCCCCCTTCTCCAGGAGAACACACCCAGGCCAACCTACCTCGAGATGACATCTGGGGAGCAGAGCCGGGCAGCTCTACGAGTCCAAGCCGAGGCCACTCAAGACCAGCAACAGCCAACTGATCCTGAAACATGGAAGAAAGCCAGCCAAAATTAGCAGAATTCCCCGGGCCACCCACCCCCGACCCCAGACTCAAATTTGGAGGCATCCAAGACCAAAAGAACCCCCAGGTCAGGCTAGACTCGGGGGCCAAAGAAATGCTGCAGCTTATTAAGTCACTGAGTTTTGGAGTGATTCATAACGCAGAGTTATTGTGGCAACAGACACTTGATATGTCCTCCACCCAACGCTGATTTATTTCACAAAAGCACAATCCCTTCCCCACAGGGTAACAGCCAAGACCTCTTGTCCTCAGGCTTATTCTCAGGAGAAGTGATTCAAAGCCCGGATTGCTTGGTGTCTCTCAAATGCGACTCTGGAGCTGAACTCTGCCGGTTCCCAACTCTGTGAGCTTTCCCACGACTTTGCCCCTTGAAGCCTCAGTTTCCTCATCTGTGGAATAAATAGGGAGGTGGAGAATTTGGAAGTGCCTGCGTCATTGAGCAGTTAGGATGATCACATGAAAAAAGGCAGAGGGGACACTTAGCTCAGTGCCTGCCACACACAAATGCTCGGTGGATATTGATGTGTATCTTTTCATTTTTTTCTCTCCTTTCCTCTCTCTGTTGGTACCTGGAAATTGTCATTGTTCCTTCAAAGCAGGGCTTTGTTCCTCCAGGTAACTCCTGCCACCTGCACCGTGCTTTCTGAGGCCACAGCATGTCCTTGCAGTTAGGTTCACTCAGATGTGCTTGACGGTCTCACACTTAGAAAACATACTCAGTGACATTCTAGAAGACAAGCTTTGTCCCCCCTCCCCGAGAGGCTGACAGTGCAGAAACGTGACTTTCCTTGCGTAGCAAGGGAACCAGTGTTTCCCAAAGTGTGTACTAAGAGAGTGTTTCTCCATAGTACTTCCTCAATAAATAACTAAGCAAACAAATAAATAGGATATGTGATAAATTCTGAGCCAAACAGACTTCTTCGTTGTGGGACTTCTCCAAGACTCTAGGATAACGTGTATTGTTTCTGTCCAACAAAGAGATAGAAAAATGTGGGGGTTTTGTCTTGGGTTGTTTGTTTGATACGAGGGATTGAACCTAGGAGCATTCAACCCCTGAGCCACATCCCCAGCCCTTTTTATATTTCATTTAGAGACATCTCACTAATTTGCTTAGGGCTTCACTAAGTTGCTGAGGCTGGCTTTGAATTTCTGATCCTCCTGTTTCAGCCTCCCAAGCACCTGGGATTACAGGTGTGCACCACCCTACCCAACAGAAAATGTGTTTTTGAAAGTTATTTAACCACAAAGCTCTTGTTTTTGGAACAACATTTTATGGACCTAATAGACAGACCATAGAAGGTCTTTTGGGTAATACAAATTGGACACCGTGGTGTTAATAAAGCTGAAATTTCAGATGCAACAGCCCCTTGGGTGGGAACTTCTCTGCCTTGTGGAGGGAGGCAAGGTTGGAATCCCTGCACTCCTCCTCATTGTCCTTGCCTCTTTTGGTTGTTTTGCCACCAACGAGAACAAAAGTTCGGCTTGCCCTGGTTCCTGACTTGTTTCTCCTGTTCTTAGGGTGAACTGTGCAGTCAGATGCGGAGAATTCCCCCTCCCTCCCTTGTCGTCTGAACACACAGGAAGACAGAAGTCGTTTCTTTGTGCCAGACTAAAGCAAAGGTGCTCGAAGCATCATTACCTCTTCATCACCAGTCCCATCGGCCGAGGTTTAAATGGAATTCTGTCAGGGTCACCGACGAGATTTTTTTTTTTTTTAACAGGCACACAAGATACCATTACATTTCATCTCGGGACGATTGTTCTCGGATCCAAGTGCATTATTTTCCTGTAGGTAATCTCTTACCAGATTGCAGATTTTTCCATGTTCAACATCAGCCACTACAACCAAAAGGCAACCGACTGTGTTATCGACAATGTTTTAATTATAACCCATAAAAGATACCAGGCGGCAAAGACGAGGAAGTTCTCCGGGCGGTCGTGCCATTTGTATATTTTAAGAAAACTCGGTGGAGTTGATTCTTAGCCCAGAGAGTAGGTATTTTCTGCTAATACTAAAAATTCTAGAGGCGTGTGTGGGATGGCTTTGGCCGAAATAATAACATTCATAGAAATGATTGTCGTTGGCAGCACAATAAATGAAATTTGAAGCTCTTAGAAATTGTGAGCTTGCAACAATGTTAGTGTGAAATATAATCGTTGGATGGCTTTGTTCTTTTTTTTTTTCCAATAAAAGGTGGTAGCTATTGAGTGTCGTTACTAGGCAAGCTAATCTGGGCTTCTGTATAGCGCAGTGTTCTGCCTCTGAACCAGGAGAAGCTTTTGAAGTCCCACGATTCCTTCTGCTTGCTAATTCTCCCATTTGTTTGATTTTTGGTACAAAGAAAATGAAAGAATATGATGAGATTACGGCATTTTAAGTCAATATTTATTAAAAAATCAATCTAGATGAAAATCTGCCCATCCCTCTAATTAGATGAGGCAACTTGAGGTTGATTTTTAATTGCAAAAGTAATTACACGGAGCAGATAGCCAGTGACATTTGATTATGTAGGTGATTGATTAAAAAGCCGAGCTCACGGAGCAGATTGTCAGCCAGGGAATGCAGACAAAAGAGCAAATTAAAAAAGTTGTCCTGTTAGTAATCACAAAATTCAAGGATGAAATTACAGAGCCAAACACCTCCTCTGGCCCCCCGTCCTCATCACTCATCCTCGTGCATTCACCCCAACGCCTGATAAAGAAATGGATTAGTGTGAAATTAATTGAAGGGAGGAGGAAAAAAAAATGGGAACTGAATTCGTGGCAGAGGAGAAGTCTTTTAACAAGTTGAAACAAATCTCTCCAGTTTTATAATGCAACTTTTTTTGGGGGGGGCAAGAGAGATGTTTTCATAAAAGATTCTTTTCAGGCTGATGATATTAATTTGCCTATTAAGAGAGTGGGAACGAAGGAGCCCTCACTTTCTATCAGAAGAGGATATTGAGATGTCTTGCTTGTTATTCGTTTCATTATAACATAAAAGCCTGGGGAGCAGGCTGGACATTTGGCAAGAGGATCCTTGGGTTTGTAAACAACCCTCCATGACATATTGGGTGGGATAATGAAGGGGGTTCACGGTCATTCAGGATAACGCTGGCAGGGTCCGCAGGGGGACACTGTAGATGAAAGTAGAAGGGGTGTGTGCATGGAGCAGTCCCCAAGAGATCACAGTAGCCTGGCTCCCAACAGCAATTTCAGGTCCCCGGGAAACTGAGGCAGGGCCACCCTGAGAGCTCCGATCCCCTCCCTGTGCTGTTCCTCGGGGCTGGTGTGAGCAGGATGTAATGGACTAGTCAGGAGATAAAGCCCAGATCACAGCTCACATCTCTCTCCCTGCTTTGTCAGCAGATGCCATGCCGGCTGAGCACGGGATGGGCGGATAGGTCCCTCGCAAGGCTGCAGGGCAGCTCATTTCAGCTATTTCCAAGTTCAGAGCCTGTGTGTGCTCTGGGGAGAGAGATGCGTGCTCCCGTAGACAGAGGCTTGGATTCTCAGTCTTTGATACTAATAGTCAGTTGTCTCTTTGTATCTGGTATTTTGCTTTATTGAAAAAAAATCCATTTATTCCTCTAAAACTTTTTGGCAAGGCAGTCTGGTCTTGTGGTTAAAGGGTTCCGGCTCTTACAACATAATTTCGCATTATCCAGCGAGGGCAACTGGAGTTCCACACACCCTCTGACCTACCACTTCTTCTGTGAGGTTTGTGTCTTAGGAAAACATGGACAGCATCCACTAGGAGACATGGGCAAGAACATTCCAAGCCCTGGGCATGCTGACCCACGCCTGGAATCCCAGCAACTCAGGAGTCTGAGGCAGGAGCATCACAAGTTCAATCCCAGCCTTGGCGACTTAGCAAGACCCAGTCTCAAAAAAAAATTTTAAAGGGCTGGGGATGTAGCTCAGTGGTAGAGCACCCCTGGGTTCAAATCTAAGGACCACCAAAATAAAGAAAGAAGCTCAGAGAAATATGGTACTAAAAATCACCCAAACTGGAAACAAACCCAACACCCATCACCTGAGAACAGATACACAAGCTCAGGTTTATCGTCAGCAGCCAACGCTGTAGGTCACACGTCACAACCACAAGATGAAATCGCAGTGGCAAGACACAAAAGAATATCGCACAAAAGAATAGGTCCTAAGTGGTTTCCTTCCCGTGAGGTTCCCATCTGGGAGAGCAGAGTTACGTTTCTTTAAAATCTGAGGGTGGTACAGGGAAGGGCGATGGTCAGGGAGGAGAGCAATGGCCTCTGGGTGCTTGGGTTGTCCTGACCTTTGTCTCCAGGAGCGGTCACCAAGTGTTCTGGATTGCAAACTACGTTCTTTCTTCTCTGAATGTAGTTTCTCTCTCTCTCTCTCTCTCTCTCTCTCTCTCGTTCTCTCACTCAAACACACGCATCCACACATGCGCACGCACAGGCTCGTGGAGTTTGGGCCAGACCTCTGGGGTTCAAGCTGCTCTGCACTTCCCGACCTCCTGACCTCAAACGAGTCCCTTCCCTTCTCCTTACTCCGATTCCGTTATTTAAAGACTGGCCTCGGCGACACTTCCCCATGAGATCAGTGAAAAGCTTCTGTGAATTAATACACCAAAAAAGTAGCTTCGAACTGGTCTGAAACGTGATAGATGTTTGAAAAATGCTGCCCATTGTCACCGTCACCTATATGCTAGGTGTTCTCCTCATGGAGGGCTCTAAAGAGATGAGACAAATGCTACCCTTGCCTTACACACACACACACACACACACGCACGCACACACGCACACACATGCACATGCACACACTTATGAATATATACATATGGATTTAAAAATAGACCCACAGATGCACAACGGATTCTTGGGAGTGGGGCCCAGTGGGTGTGGGCGGGGACTGCCAATGTGACACTTCAACTACCTCTGCAGTGTCTTTATTCCTTCATTTAGAAAGAGAATCTCCCAATTTGACTTATTATATGTTAGTTTTTATGTTTTAAGAAGAAGACTTGTAGCAGAGATGACAAAATGTTGATAAAGACAAATTCTACTTCATGGGAATATAGATCTGTGTTATCTCTATCAGCGCAATTTTCTATTTAAAAACATTCTGGCAACATGCCAGGTGCAGTGGCCCAAGCCTGTCATCCCAGCAGCTCAGGAGGCGGAGGCAAGAGGATCGAGAGTTCAAAGCCAGCCTCAGCAAAAGTGAGGCACTCAGCAACTCAGGGAGACCCTGTCTCTAAATAAAATACAAAATAGGGCAGGGGATGGGGCCCAGTGGTCAAGTGTCCTTAAGTTCAATCCCTGGTACCCTACTCCTAAAAATAACGTTCTGGAAATAAAAACAGAAATACTGCATTTTGAAGAGCATTCTAATAAGGACACAAGCTTTTTGAAGGTGCCTCTGGAAGGCTCCCAGAGGAGGTGACACTGAATCAAGTTCTTAGCCATAAGTAGCAGTTCACCAGGTAAGCTGGAAGATGAGGCGCTCAGGAAGGAACAAAACAAAAACACAGCACTGTGAACAGACGGCAGCCCCGTGGTATGACTGGAAGCCCACCTCCGGGCCTCAGTCTCCCCATCTATAAAATGAGTCATTGTTTCATCTCTCACATAGCAGGCTCCAGAAAATATGGAGGCTCCATATAGGAAAAGCAAAGTCTTGTGGGTTTTGACACAGCCCACACAAGTTGAGGTCCATCCCCATTGCTTATTAGCTGTGGGGCTTTGGGTGAAATAATCCATCTCCCTGTGTTTCTCTTTCCTGGTCTGTAAAATAGTGATGGCAGAATTTTAGTATCATCTTGGTCCCTTTTCGGTTGCTATCACTGAATACCTGAGACTGGGTAATGTATAAAGAAAAGAAGTGTCTTACAGTTCTGGAGGCTGGGAAGTCCAAAATCATGGTGCAGGTATCTGCTCGGGGGTCTGGGGAGGGCCTTTTCGTTGCATCACAAGATGGCCGAAGGGATCACCTGGTGAGAAGAAGCAGGTCTGCATCCTCTTCTTTTAAAACCATCAAAGAGGCTCCACCCTCATACCTTCATCTAATCCTAACAATTAGATTAGGCTAATTAAAAGGCTCCACTTCCAAAAACTATTAACATTGGAATTCGGGGTACTAAGCTTCCAACACGTGTCCTTTTGGGGGACACCTTCAAACCACAGTAAGGATTTACTTTTGTGAAGATTCGCTGAGTTAATGTACTTGCATTGTGTAGATCTGTGCCTGGAAGATATTAAGAGCTCAGAAATCAGTCTTGTTGTTGTTAATTATTTTGTTGCTGCTGCTGTTGGGAGGATTTATTTATTTATTCTCAGGTATCCGGGACTTCACTGTTTTCCAAAACTGCAGGCCTTCTGCCCCCCATCCACAACAGCTCCCTGGGGTTAAGGGTTCCCCCATGTTTGCCCAGGGCCTCCCCAGGGCCTGGTGCTCAGCCCACACAGGTCACCTGATGAGTGTGCTTCCAAGTTTTCCAGGTAGGCCCTGGCCACATTTCCTCCCTCCCCTTTTAATCGCTATTTGTTTTCCTTGATGGGATTTCATTAATTCTGACTGGTCTGGGTTTTCCCTTCTTATCTTTACCCTCAACCAAATTCCCCACAGGCCACAGCAAAGCTGCTGCAAGTCCACACTCATTAAATGTCCCTCTGGAGGGGTCCTCTGTGGAACTAGGAGGAGGATATCATTGTTGCTTTCTGCAGAGCCGCCCCTGTCTGTGCTAGGCAGGGAGGGGTAACCTGCCCCGCAGGTGTTCCCTGTCCCCAGACCAGAAGGCTCCTCAGGAGTCCAGAGGGCTGACGTCCTTGGAGGACAGAGCCTGGTGGTCAAACGGAGTCCGACATCTCCTCCTGACTCACACTCTGGAGTCAGACATCTGGGAGGTAGGGAGGAGCTCGGTTTGGGGTTTGATCCTAGGCTGTCAGAGCTGGGAAGAAACAGAGCGAGACCTGGTCCAGCCTCCCGGCAGAGGTGAGGACGCTGAGGCTGGGGAGGCCGAGCTGGGGTGCACACCTGTGACCCATCACGACTTCTGCCCCATCAGTTAGTTTGGCTCCTCTCCCCCAGAACTGGGGTAATCGATGGCAGAAATGTCTCCATGTTTTTCTCCCTTCTGTAAACCCATTGTTCACAAAGTGGTCGCAGCTCATTATGTCAAGAGGTGCAGGCATTTTCCTTTGCAACGTGTGTATTAGTTTGACTGAGCTGCTATAACAACACCCCGCAGCCACGGTGGCTTGAACAACAGAAGTTTATTTTCTCTCCATTCTGCAGGCAGGAAGGTCAGGATCCAGGTGTTGCCAGGCTGGGTGGATCCTGAGGCCTCTCTCCTGGGCTTGGAGATGGCTGACTTCTCCCTGTGTCTCTGTCTTTCACGGTGGTCCCTTTGTTCTGCTCCTGCCCCAATTCCCTCCTCTTATAAACAGACACCAGCCACATGGGATGGGAACCCCCCTAATAAGCTCATTCTGCCTTAATCACCTCTTGAAAGACTCTGTGTTCAAAGACAGCCCCATTCTGAGGCACGAGGGGTTGGGACTTCAAACATACGGAGTGCGGCTGACCCTGTGACTGCTTTGTCTGAGGGACTGTGGCAGAAGTGGTGCTGCCAGTTCCGGAAGCTTCTGTGCTTGCAGTGGTCAGAACCCTGCCAGAGGCGCACCATGCACCAGCCTGGCCTGGCCCACTGCCCCCTGCTGGAGCGGAGGTCATCCCAGATGGGGCCTGGTCAGCTGCCCTTCAAAAGGGCATGGGCGTGACCATGGCCTTGATATAGTTCCAACATTTAAAAAATCTTTTTAAAGAACTAGTTTTTGTTTTCACCGTTTTTCTCTCTGATTTTTCTGTTTTCTATTTCATTGATTAATGTTCTTTATTCTTTTGTTTTATTGTGCTCTTTCCCCCGCCCCGGTTTCTTAAAGCAGAAGTTTAGATTCTTCATATGAGACCTGTCCTAGTAAGCATTTAAGGCTAACACATTTTTTCTCTAAACACTGCTTTATCTGCATCCTAGAAATGTTGACAGTGTGTTTTCATTTTTGTCCAGTTTTCTGATTTCCCTTGAGACTCCTTATCATTTAAAGACTTTATTGTTTAAGTCAGGAGTGGTGACTCACACCTGAAATCCTAGCGACTCCGGAGGCTAAGGCAGGAGGATCACAAGTTCCAAGTCAGCCTCAGCAATTCAGTGAGAACCCAAGCAACTTGGTGAGACTCTGCCTCAAAATAAAACATTAAAAAAAAGCTGGGGATATGGCTCAGTGGTAAAGCACTTCTGGGTTAAGTACCCCCCCCAAAAAAGACTTTATTGTTTAATTTCCTAGTATTCAGATACTTTCTTGCTGTTATTAATTATGGTTTAATTCCACTATATTCTGAAACATTTTGAATTTCAATTCTATTTGTTAAGATTATGAGCAACAATACGGTTTATCTTGGTAAATATTTCCTGTGTATCTGCAAATAGCACGTATTCTGTTATCACTGGGTGGACTAATCTATGAATTTAGGTCCAGTTGGTTGATGGTGTTCTTTAGTTTGTCTATATCCTTGATGTTTTCCTGTCTACTACCTATGAGTGACACAGTAGTGTTAAAATTTCAAACTGTAGGTACTGTGGATGAAGCTCAGCAGCAGACCACTTGCCTGGCATGTTCAAGGGCTTGGGTTCAGCTCCCTAGCACTGCAAAAAAAAAAAAAAAAGAAGAAGTTTATGATTGTAGGTTTGTCTCTGTTCTTTAAGTTCTAATGGTTTTTGCTTTGTGTATTTTGAAGCGCTGCTCTGCCCTACCTAGACACTTAGGATCATTACATCCACTTGGTAAACTGATCTTTTTATCCTTACGTGATGTCCCTCTTTATCTCTAGCAATTTTCACAACTCTGAAGTACACCGGATACCAACGTAGTCACTTAAGCTTTATTTTGTTTCATACTTGCCTGGCAGATCTTTCTGTGCCTTTTTACTTTTAGCTTTTTAAGATGTGATTATCTTTGAAGAGAGTTTCTTGCAGACAGCATACATTTGGGTCATGCCTTTTTGTCTACTTTATTATTCTCTTTTTTAACTGGTGATTTCAGACCATGCACATTTAATGTAATGATTGATATTTTGGAATATAGGTCTACTATTTTATCACTTTCTTTTTCTATATCTATTTTTCTTCATTTGGTTATCTTTTTCTGACCTCTTCTGAGTTGTTTCATTTTTAGTATTCATTTGAATTTTTTAAATTTTTTGCCATATCTTTTGGTTTAGTTTCTTATTTATTGCTCTAGAGGTTATAACATGCATATTAATTTTTATAGTATACTTAGAATCTAAGTTTGTCACTTTAAGCATAGAGTAGGAAGAAACCTATCATTATATAGTTTCTTTCTCTCATCTGTCTTTATGTTATAGTTGTTTTATATATTATATCTGCATGCACTACTACTGTTATAATTTTTTTATTTTCATCTATTAAACATTGTTCATTTTATTTTATTTATTTTTTCTTTGGTCAGTGCTTGGGCTAGAACCTATAACCTAACCATGCTAGGTAAGTGTTCTACCACTGAGCCACAACCATTGAACATACTTTAAATAAGAGAGCAAAATAATCTATTATATTTGCCCGGATACTTATCACTTCCTGCTCTTTCTTTATTCCCGATGCTACAAATTTCCTCCTAGTACTCTTTAGCAGTTATTTTTACAGCATGTCGTCTGGCAATGAATTCTTTCAGTTTTTCTTCATCTAAAAATGTATTTATTTTATCTTCATTTCTTTTTTTAATATTTATTATTTAATTATAGTTGGACACAATATCTTAACTTTGTTTATTTATTTTTATGTGGTGCTGAGGATTGAACCCAGGGCCTCACACTTGCTAGGCGAGCGCTCTACCGCTGAGCCACAATCCCAGCCCTATTTTATCTTCATTTCTGAAGGATATTATTTCTGGTTATAGAATTTGAGGTCAAAATTTCTTTTCTTGCATCATGTTAAAAATGCCACTCTACTTCTTTCTGGTCTCCTTTGTTTGTTTGTTTGTTTTCTTTTTGCAGTGCTGGAGATTGAACCCAGAGGCACTCTACCACTGAGCTACATCTTCGCCCTTTTTATTTAGAGACAGGCTCATACTAAGTTGCCCAAGCTGACCTGGAACTTGTCATCTTCCTGCTTCAGTCTCCCAAGTGGCTAAGATAACAAGCACACACCCCTATGCCTGGCTTGACCTCCTCCGTTTCTGACCAAAAAAATGTATAATTCAAATTGCTAGTCCCATCTAAAAAAAATGTTATTTTAATCCAGCTCATTTAAAGACTTTCTTCCTTTGATCCAGTTTTTAGCAATTTGATCATAATTTTTTTAGCTTTGCCTGTTTGAGATGCAAAGCTTCTTGAATCTGTAGGTTCATGTCTTTCATCCTCATTTATTTATTTATTTATTTATTTATTTTTGTTTTTTGTTTTTTGTTTTTTTTACTGGGCATTGAACCTAGGAATGCTTCACCACTGGGCTATATCCCCAGTCCTTTTTATTTTTAATTTTGAGACAGGATCTCACTAAGTTGCTGAGAGTCTCAATAAGTTGTTCAAGGTAGCCTTGAACTTGCAATCCTCCTGCCTCAACCTCCCAAGTGGCCGGAATCACAGATGTGCACCACCATGCCCAACTCCTTGTTGATCCTTTCCTCTGTCACCTCATTCTACTCTTGAGCCCATCCAATAAGTTTTTCATTTAAGTTATTTTATTTTCACCTCTAAAATCTTCACTAGATTTCTTACATCTTTTTTACCATTGTCATTGAACTTTTTGACTTTGCTATTTACTTCAAGAGTATTTATAATTACTTATTAGAGCATTTGTATAGTTGCTACTTTATTAGAGAATGTCAACATCTTTGTTATGTCGATGTTAGTATCTATTAATTGTCTTTTCTATGCAAGTTGAGATTTTCCTGATTATTCATAAGTCAAGTAATTTTGGGATGCTATCATGGACATTCTGATTACTATGTTATAAAACAGCAGGTTTTATGTAAGTCCTGTGGAGAAGGGTGACATTTTTGTTTTAGCAAGCAGTTGGACCTTGTACTGTTCAGGTTCTAGGTGCTGAACTGTCCTCTGTGGGCTGGGTGTCTGATGTCAGTTGAGTTTTAAGAAACTTTGCAGTGCTATTTCCATAACACCATCCACTGGCCAGTGTGGCCCTTGGGCAATCTCTGTGTTAGCTCAGTCCTTTTGTTCTTACTTGTTTTATTTTGTTTGGCACAAGGGATTGACTCCAGGGGCACTTAACCACTGAGCCACATCTCCAGCCTTTTTACTTTTTATTTTGGACAAGGTCTCATTAAGTTGCTAAGGCTGGCTTTGAACTTGCAATTATCCTGCCTCAGCTTCCTGAGCCACTGGAATTACAGACGTGTGACACCAGGTGTGACTAGTTCAATTCCTAAAAATCTTTGGTCTGCTAATTTAGATTTCTTAATAACTCTATCATATAGAGCCTTAAAATCTTGACACATACCTGAGTACCCCCTCAGGGAGCTATGCCCTGGTTGAACAGGTTGATTTCATAACTTTACAATGTCCAAATAGTAAAAAGAAAAAACAACAACAACAACACTTTAGTCCCTCTCCAAATTAGTAACTTTAGGAAGTTGCTTTCCTGAATTGCTCTGCCTTTCTCTCTCTTAGGTTCTTCCAGTGCCCTGGAGAATCCCTTTTTAGTCTTTTCCCCTTTGGTCTTGACACCCAAGAGCAGCTTCTTCCATGAAACCTCTTAAATGAATTCTGTGACCAGATGGCCAATATGCTAAAAATCAAAAACAGAAATGGAATCCTTGCAGGGCTTTTCCCATACAGTGACAGCCCAGGGACTCTCCGGGATGGCACACTGCGCTCAGGTCTCAACTCAGCAGGTCATTAGCTTCCTGTTGTGAGCAGGCTACTTAATCTTCTGAAGCCCAGTTTCTCCAAGTCTCCAAGTGAATGAGAACACGTGCCTCAAAGAAGTCCCTGTGAGCCTTCACTTCGTGGATTCAAGAGTAAAACACTCTTCCTGGGGGGGACGAGCTTCACCCTACCACCAGCAGTGATCATCAGACAAGTCAACCTGAGGCCTGAACCTTAGCTGAGACCAACCTCTCACCAAAAGGTTTCCTAAACTTCTCCACGCCTCAGTTTCCTTGGAAAAAGAATTAAGGCGTTCTTTACGTAACGTATTTGGACAAAAGAAGTCTACACAAGATTGAGCGAGGGCTGGGGCTATAGCTCAATTGGTAGGATGCTTGCCTTGCATGCACAAGGCCCTGGGTTCAATCCCCAGCACCACATGCACAAAAAAAAAAAAAAAAAAAAAAAATGAG
>NW_026000221.1:23390404-23400867 GCF_001458135.2 Marmota marmota marmota
AAAAAAAAAAAAAAAAAAAAAAAAAGATTGAGCGAGTATCGTTTCAAACCCACTCACTGCAGAACTGGGGTATATATGTTGCAAGGTCAAGTAGAAGTGCTTATGGGAATAGAGGAAGTCCCATCCTCTCTCTTGAGGTGATGTCTGGACTCCTGGGAGACAGGGAGGCAGCCCCCTGGGTGAGCTGGAGGCACCTGGCCGCCAGGAGTGTGGGCTGGCGCTGTGCAGTGACGGCCTTGGCACCTCCCTCTCTCCCGGCTGCTTCAAACACAGCGCTTTCCACATTCCCCTTCATTAAACAAGAAACTCAGATGTTGGTAATTAGACCGCCATCCCCAGCTGCCCAAGTCACATTCGGTTCCAAAAAGCCCTGTATACTGCTACTTGTGCGTTTGTTAACAATGTCCCCACAACAGGTCTGCAATTAGAGCCCATCTGTTCGGTTTCTCGTACAGCATTGCCAATGGCGCTGCTGAACCTGCGAGTCCCCATTGTTGGGAATATCTCACTGCAAATCCTGAGCAGGAGGCCACTTGTCCCTGGGTAAGTGTCTGGGGCTGGAGGCTCCTGGGCGCCAATCCTAACAGGTGCCCACAGCGTGCAGGTGGGCACGATGAGGGGACGGCAGGGGGTGTGAGGTTGGGGTGGCCTTCTCGAGGCATCTGTCTGGCTTCCTCAGTCAGAACTCGTGCTTTCCCAGCTGCTCCACCGTTGGTTCGGCCACAGCTTGTGGGTCTGTCTGCTGTTTGTATTGGGGTCACTTCCCAGCTAGAACTTTTGGTTGAAATAAGATATTGTTGCTCCCCCAGGAGGTGTACTGTCCCTAATCCCACTCAGTAGGAGGTGTCCTGTGGCCACTGGGCGTCCTCTCTCCACCTGCCCAGTTTTGAGGAGGAGTCAATGGTAAACAGACCCTTCTTCTAGGAACTGATGGGGGGGAATCTTTGGAAAAGGTGGGGAGAGCCAGGCAAGTGCTGCAGATCTGAAACCAAGCGCATTTTAAAAATGAATTGTCCAAGGAGGAAGCCATGCTGGCATTGGAAGAGTGACTGTGGCCTAGAAGGGTGGCACACACCTGTCAACGCAGCTAGTCAGGAGGCTGAGGCAGGAGGATCAGTAGTTCCAGGCTAGCCTGGGTCACTTAGTGAGACTCTGTCTCAAAATAAAAATTTAAAAATATATATATTTTTTAAAGGTGTGTGGCTCCTTGGTAGATCACTTGCCTAACATGTACGGGGGTTTGATCCCAGAACTACCACGCTCCCCCTAAAGAACGTGACTGAGCAGTTACCAGTGTGCACACCTGACCAGGCATGATAGGGAACAGGGAGGTTGAGAGGACCAGGCTTCCCTTTACCTAAGAAGTCGTTCCCACCTTAGCTACATTTCCGATTCTCTATGGGAGATTTTTAAAAACACTAATGCCATTAAGAAAGCAATTCATTAGAAGTTCATTGGATTAGACCAAGGGGAATGAAGGGCAGGGAGGGGGGATGGGAATGGGAAAGACAATAGAATGAATGGGACAGAACTTCCCTGTGTTCATATAGGAATACACAACCTGTGTCACTCCACACCACGTACCACCACAATAATGGGACGTGATGGCCTATGTACGTATGACACGACAAAATACCATTGGCTGTCATGCATAATTGAAAAGAACAAATAAAAACAGGGGAAAAAGAGAAAAGAAAGGGTAAGAGAAGACACAAGAGAACATGATAGAGTAAGAGGAGGTGTAGAGAGCTCCTTTTCAAGGATAATCGATTCAATGTGAGTCTTTGTCTGCTGTTAGCCAAAGTAAGCCATTGTTTTCTGTTGGTTATGATGGAAAAAAAATGTTGATTCCAGCTGCATTAACATCTAAAAGAATGGATTTAACCACGTAGGTGAAAATGTATATGAAAAGCTGTTATTATTGAAGGAAATGAAAGACCTAAATAAAAAGATAGTCCATGTTCATGGAAAGGAAGGTGTGAAGCTAAGATGACATCAATACTCCCCAAAGCAATCCACACATTCAGCACGCTCCCTGTCAAAATTTCAACAGCCTTTTTTTTTTTTAAATAGAAACAGGAAAACCAATCCTCAGATTTATAAGGGATTACACAGGACCCTGGATAGCCAAAACAGTCTTGAAAAAATAAAGTTGGTGCTCTCATACTTATTACATGCATACTTATTCAAAACAGATTACCAAGCTAATAGATGATAACAACAACATCAAAACAAAATAAAAACAAACATAACAATATGGAATATAACAAAAAGCCCAGAAATAAACCCTGTCTCAAAAAAAGGTGTGGGGGGGTGCTGAGAATATAGCTTAGCGGTAAAGCATCCTTGGATTCAATCACAAGTTAAAAATGTAAAATAAAAATCGACAAAGGACTCGAATACATATGCCTCCAAAGAAGATACAAATGGAAAGGTGTTTGTTATGGTTTATATGTTGAATGTCCCTCATGTACTAGGCAATGCAGAAATGTTTGGAGGTGAAATGATTAAATCATGAGGGTTATAACTTCATCGGTTGATAATCCACCTGGTGGATTCATAATTTGGACTACTGGGTGGTAGCTGTAGGCAAATAGGTCACTGAGGTCATGACCATGCACTGTATCTGTCCCCGGCTCCTCTGTCCCTCTGCTTCCTGGGTGCCATGAGCTGGGCCTTTGTTCCACCATAATGTTCTGCCTTGACATTAACACAACACTCAACATCTCAAGTTTAGAGAAATGCAAATCAGAACCACAGAAAGATCACTTCATATCTGCTAGGATGGCTAAATTAAAAAAAAAAATACCAGAAAATAGCAAGTGTTGACCAGGAGGTAGAAAAACAGGAACACTCACACATTACTGGTTTAAAGAAATATATAAAATGGTATAGCCACTCTGGAGAACAGCTGGATGGTTTCTCAAAATTTTAAACAGGGCCTGGGGCTGTACCTCAATGGTGGAGCAGTTGCCTAGCATGACTGATGCCCCAGATTTGATCCCCAGCAAAATAATAAAAAAAAGAAACAGAGCTACCATGTGATCTAGTAATTCCAGTTCTATTCACATATATACTCAAAAGAATTGAAAGTAGGGACTAAAGGATGATGTTTATAACAGCATCATTCACAATAGCCAGTAAGTGGAAACAACAGAAGTGTCCATCAACAGATGAATGAGCAAACAAAATGTGGTGTGTATAGGGATATATATATATATATATATACACACACACACCTATACACACACATTCAGTGGAATATTAGTCAGTCTTAAAAAGGAATATGGCAACATGGATGTACCTTAAAAACATTATACCTAGTGAAATAAGTCAGATATAAGACAAATACTGTATGATTGCCTGTGCATGATGAGCGTAGCATAGGGACACAAAGTTGCATAGAGGGACCAAGGGGTTGGTAGAAAAGGAAGCTCAAGCTATTGCTAAATGGCTATAGGGATTGTGTTGGAGAGGATGAAAAGTGTCTAATGCTGCTGAATTTTTATCCATATGAAAGATTGATGAAATGATAGCTATTGTATTATGTATATTTTACCACAATACACAAAAATAATAAATTGAAAATACTAATGCAGAAGAATTAAATCAGAATCCCTAGGCATATATCCTGAGCTTCAGGTTTTAAGAAATCCTGGGGTGGGGGGGATACTTTTTTTTTTTTTTGGTACCAGAGATTGAACCCTGTTACGGTCTGTAAACAAGTCTGGATGGCGCCTGGCATTTTACCAGAGGGAGTGGTTTGTGAAGTAACACCAGCTAGCCATTGAGTGTGGAGATTCCTTATTGGTTGACTGCTGTATCTAGTTTATGTTAATTAAGATAAGCTGTGTGGAATGTATCTATACCCCTCCTGTCCTACAGTAAAGGGCTCCCACTGCTGCTGTATCAATCTACACAAGTTGCTCGTCACCCCCTGGCTATTTTGCTGCAGCCGGACTGCAGCAGAACCCAGGGGCTCTTAACCACTGAGCCACATCCCCAGCCCTTTTTGTAATTTATTTTGAGACAGGGTCCTGCTGAGTTGCTTAGGGCCTTGCTAAATTGCTGAGGTTGGCTTTGAACTCTTGATCCTCTGCCTCAGCCTCCTGAGTCGCTGGGATTACAGGCGTGTGCCACTGTCCCCGGCCCCTGGGGGTACTTCTATGTCAAAGCTAAGAGCCATCCGCCTAACAGAAGGGAGAAGACAAGGCATTCTGATGATAAAAGTAAATGATGTTTAATAAGCTGCTGTGCGGTGAGCACCAGCCCAGCGCTGGACTCAGAGAGGGCACCTGAGTGGTCAGTACCCTCTGAGGACCACCTCCACTTTCCGGCCCCCAGATTTCTAAACAGACTTGACTACTGCCACAAGAGCTAAGGAACAGGGCACCCAGGACTTCCTGACTGTGGCTGGAGCCCGTAAGTCCTGGGCCATAGAAGGCTCACCAATCTGTCGCAGATGGTGGAGAGACATCAGGGAAAGCACCCGAGGGAGGCAGCATTCGAGGGTCAGGGGCTCCTCCCAGGGGACCAGAGGGCTCACACAGGGGAAGAGATTGCGAGGCCAGGATGGGGGAAGGATGGGAAGTCTGGAGTCTTGTGGGGAATGGCTGAGGGGGGCTGAGATCAGACAGAAGGGGGAAGAGAGGTGCGGCTGGAAACGCAGGCGCTGGTTGGACTGTGGGGATGTGAAGGCCAGAGGGAGGGACATGGATCTCGTTGTGTAGGTCAACGAAGAGCCACCAAAGGGGACATGCACATGATGGTACTTTAGGAGAACTATTTAGCCAGGCGCACACCCTGCAGTCACCCAGGAACCCCTGCAGTCACCCAGCCCTACTGCCCAGGCACAGAGCAGTCACTAATGCCCCTGTGTCCTCCTAAAAGCAACTGGAAGTCTGGGCAGCGCATCTGAGTCTCGTGACAGGAGTCCTCTGGCTGCCTGTGGGGAACAGATTGAAGAGACTGGAATCAACATGTCACCCACACCCACGGAGCCCCTGGGAGGGGTTCAGATGAGGGCATTAGAACCCCAGCTGGGACTGACCTGGGAGGAGGCGGGAAGAAGTGGCCAGTTTCCTCACCTTTGTGTCCCCTCATTTTATTCATGGGGTGTAAGAATCAGCACTGACGGGGCACTTGGGGGAGAGGAGTCAACTCACCAGAGAGCCCAGACTGCCCCTCCAGGGACCTTGCTGTCACTTCCCACTGGCTCTGCTGTCAGAGCGTGACGCAGTCTGGCTGCAGCAAAATAACCAGGGGGGTGACGAGCAACTTGTGTACATTGATACAGCAGGAGTGGGAGCCGTTGATTATAGGACAGGAGGGGTATATATACATTCCACACAGCTTATCTTAATTAACATAAACTAGATACAGCAGTCAACCAATGGCTCGCTGTCTTACTTCACAAACCACTCCCTCTGCAAAATGCCAGGCGCCCTCCTGACTTGTTTACAGACCCTAACAAGAGCGAGGGGCTCTGAGTCCCTGCCTTTAGAGCTGGGGGTTGCAGGAGCTGGATGATCCCAGGGGATCAGAATTCACACGGATGCCCCAAGAACAGGGAGACAGACCTGCAGGGACCTGGGCAGGAATCCCCTCCAGACCCAAAGGACACTCGTGGGCCATCCGCTCCTGTTAGAGTCTGTAAACAAGTCTGGATGGCGCCTGGCATTTTGCAGAGGGAGTGGTTTGTGAAGTAAGACAGCGAGCCATTGAGTGTGGAGATTCCTTATTGGTTGACTGATGTATCTAGTTTATGCTAATTAAGATAAGCTGTGTGGAATGTATCTATACCCCTCCTGTCCTACAGTGGAGGGCTCCCACTCCTGCTGTATCAACGTACACAAGTTGTTCGTCACCCCCCGGTTATTTTGCCCAGCCAGCCGGGCTGCCGCACCCTCCCAACCCACCGGGCCCTTCAGATCCTATGCCTCCCGCCTCCCTCGGCAGAGGGGACCCAGGTGGCTTGAAAGGATCCATCATGATGTCAGGCAGGTTACCCGCGTCAGGGGCTGCTTGGAACCCAGTCCCCACCTCCAGGCCATATTTGCCTCCAGCACCCACCCCCTGGGTCCCTGTAGCTGGAAGAGGTCTGGTCTGACCTCCCAGGACCGCTGTCCGGTTCCCCCAGAAAAGCCCTAGAAAAGGTCACCCGGGGCACTCACTTGACTTCATGCCTGCCTGGGGTATCAGTCTGCAGGCAAAGGGGAATACCTCCCTCTCCACAAGCATCCCCAAATTTAAGAATTCAATGGTGGGAGGAGGAGGCTTAGGGGAAGGGAGGGGGATCCCTAACTGCCAGCAGCACCTTGAGGTCGCTGAGATTTGCATTCGGCGGCGTCTCGGCTTCTGCAGGACCCACAGTTAATCTCTGCAGTGAAGATTAGTTTATTCGATTAACTCTGTTCCCCGCAGACCAACGCGGGAGCTCTCTGCCCCGCATCCACAACAAGCCTCGCCAACCTTTTACCAGCCCCAAGAAGATTCGATAGAATCATCTTTCTCCCCCTTCCTTTCATATGATTGAAAAATAAATTGAAAATGAATTTCAGTCCTTGCTTGTGTTTTAAATATGAGATAAAGGGTGGCCCCCTGTGCCAGCAAGTTCAATAGACGGAGGGAGGGAGGGAGCCGGCTTCCAGGATCAGCAAGGCACCGGGGGTCTCTGCTGGGTCAATGGGAGGCCCTTGAGCAGGGGGGACTGGTCACAGCAATATCTGTGTAATTAGGCTATTGGATTTTGACATGATTATTATGAGGCGGTTTCTAGAGAACTAGAATGTAGCCATCCAAACGTGAAATGATAAAAATGTTGCTTCCAGTGTCCTATTTGAGCTTGTCTCTTAAACACTCATTCCTATGCGGCTGCAGGAGGAGTTGGTAGGTTTTTTTTTTTTTTTTCCGGGGGGGGGGCTGAGGGGGGTTCCTGGGGCTGGAACTCAGGGGCACTCAACCACTGAGCCACACCCCCAGTGCTATTTTGTATTTAATTTAGAGACAGGGTTTCACTGATTTGCTCAGGGCCTTGCTAAATTGCTGAGGCTGGCTTTGAACTCGCGATCCTCCTGCCTCAGCCTCCAGAGCCGCTGGGATTACAGGCCTGTGCCACCCCACCCCGAGACCTACTGCAGGTGGAGTTTTAATGCCCTGGAGCCAGAGGGTCCTGCTCTCGGGAAATCTCATTTTATTGGTTGGAGATGTGGACTGAGCATGGAAACCATTTTTAAGGCTTTTAAATTTCTTAATTTGAAAGTATCTATCAAGATCACTTGTAGGGATGATTTTAGGTTGTCAGTTTGAGAATGTGGTCATCAATTGTTCTCTGTGAGGAGTAATAGCAGGTCCATCCAAAGGTGGCACGAGGTCCCTCCCGCGGAGAGGGAGCTGCTCTGCTCTGTAGCATGTTGGACACTTAATCCCCACAGGAGTCCTCTTCCTGTCCTCCTCCACTGGGGGACTTGCCAAGCAGCAGGTGACCTGGAAGAGGCCCCTGGGCCACCGTGACCCTGAGCATCTGTAATGCAAGATTCAAAGATGTATTTATACGGGGCCTGCGCCAAGCATTTGCCATCACTGTCAGGGAAGATGATTTCCGGGGTCAGAAAAATGACTTGAAAGCTTGACCCTGAAGATTCGACTTGCTTCTGTGCTTATTCCAGTTCAAGGTGTGATGTCTTAGCAGCTCCTTCTCACAGGGAGTTGGCTCAGGCTGATAGCGATGATGATGATGATGATGCTGGAAGGGACCTAGAGAGAAGGACAGTGGGGACCTGAGAGGTGTGTGCCAAGGAAGAGAAGGCCAGGAGGAGATGTGCCTGTTACCTTCGGAGGCGACTGCCTTCCAGAAAACACTAAATAATAAAAATAGCAGTATTCCTGGCACAAGTAGCTTCTTTTGCCCAAATAAGAGATTTCTGGTTCGCCAAGTACATACACCAAGCTCCGCATGCATATTTTACAATGCTCTGAAATCTAATTAAAGTGGACCGCAATAGCTCCTTTAATTATTCATCACAGTTCCAATGTACAAAGACTCTTTCTCAAGTTATAATTGTCAAATAACCATTCCTCAGCTCCTCTCATTTTCACATAAAACTAGGCATATGCTCCTAGAGCCCTTGTGCCCCCACCCGGTACTGGGATTGAGCCCAGAGTGCACCTTGGCTTTCTTTCTTTTCTGTTTTAGACTTAACCTGCTAAGGCTGGCCTCAGACTTGCAATCCTCCCGCCTCAGCCTCCCAGGTAGCTGGGATTACAGTGAGCCACAGTGCCCAGTTGACCTCTTGATGTTATTAGCCCAGTCTCTCTACAGGTTGCAGGAAGCGTGGGAATCCAATGCAGATATTCTCAAAGAAGAGTTGTATCTTTTTAAATGACATAATTAAACATCCAGACGAGAAAGAACAGCTGGATAAATGTAAGATTGATAGTGGTGCACTAGCACTGGGTGCTAGTGCAGTCGAAAGACCGAACACATTCACTTTCATCCAATTATGTCATCACGTACCATAGGTCATTGCTTGCCTTGAACCATCAGCTAAATCACATTGGAACCCAAGGACAGTGGGTTTCTTTTAAGCAATGATAACAGCAAGTAAAATCTTAAGACATAACTTAAAGCACACCTGAGCCGGACACCATGGCGTATGCCCGTGATCTCAGCCACTAAGGAGGTTGAAACAGGGTGATGACAAGTTCCAAGCCAGCCTCGGCAATTTAGGGAGACCCTGTTTCAAAATAAAACATTTTAAAGTGGGGAGGTCAGCAGTAGTGGTCCCCTGGGCTCAACCCCGAGTAGGGCTAATTAATTAGTAAATCAAAATAATACAAATTTGAGTGTGTGATTTCTGTTCAACCCCAAAGAGACAAAACCCACCCCTCTGCTGGATGGTCTCAGACGCGGCAGGTAGAGTTCAGATGGCTTGAGGTCTTCTCCCAGTGGTCTTTGAAGCCCTCTATCTCCAGGGGTGGTTTCAGACACGGATTTCCAGGGGTTGCCCAGGGTGGGACCTGAGAAACTCTCAGTTCCCCATTACAGTTCAGCCATTGAGAATTCCCATCTCCTCTACTGCCGCCTCCCCCGGGAGATCTGATGTGAAGCCAAACATCATCCCACTCGGAATCTGTGATGTTTTTACCTTTGGAATGTGGGATTCCTTGGGTTGAAGTGGTTTGAAATAATCCCCTCCTCTGTGCAGTGTTTTAAAGAGGACCCTGGTCTAAAATCCATCACCTCCAGACCAAGGGCTCGCCACATGTTAAAACCACCTGAACAGGCCTTTACGGGAGACAAAGCTGCAGGGTTTTCCACAGAAGTTACACAGTGACTTCTGTCACTTTAGCCCACAGGGACGTTTGGCCTGGACATCTGGATGATGCCCATTGCTGTTTCACGTCTTCTCCCAATGGATCTTGCACCCTTTAGTACATTACTCTGCACACAGTCGGTGCTCAATAATTGTTCCTGGAATTTATTATCTGACTTTGCCATCCAGCGTACTAAGGGTGGAAGGAGCCGGTCCTATGTGTGCGCCCAGCCCTTAGGCAGAACAGCATGGAGGGGCTGCTAGAAGCTCTGTCTCTGCGAGGAGCCACCATCCTGAACGCCACTCTCCCCTGGGACCCCCCCCCCCAGCCCTCTGCTTACCCCATCCCCCATCTTCTTTTTTCTGACAAAGTACAGAATATCAATAGCATTTTCGGCTTAGAAAGTTCAAGGGTCAATCTTCAAGGTGCTTAAGGCAGGGGAAACTCCCCCAGAGACTTGGAGCCAAGCTGCAGCCCTCAATAGCCAGCCCAGTGTCCTTGGGGTGTGCACGGTGACAGTGAAGGCATCTTCAAGTCAATAGAGGCATCCCCGTGTGAAAGCGCCAGTGTTCCTCATGCTAATTAAACAAACCAATTATGGTAATTAACTGGCACAAATGTTTCAATGGCTATGAATCAGAATGGAGGGTACCACTCAAAAATGGGATTTCCAAACAACATCATAGTTTAAAAAAACAAATGGTCATCCCCTTCAGAAACGGATAGGTAGATGGAAGTTCTTGGAAAACCTCTGCCATCTACTTTACCCTCAAACAACCAAAAATAAAGAGTAGAGAGAAATGAACGAGAAAAAGAGAAAAAAAAAAAAACAAAACAAACATAAGTCAATGTTTTAAAAAAGAGCCACTCGTCTGACAGGCTGTTGTGACATGTTCCTCTTTCCCCACTTCAGTGATATTAATTAGAGAAATTCCCTTTCAGCAAAGGTCACCTTGACTTTAGGAAGGAAACAAGGCCTGAATGATATGCTAATCAGGACGCACCTCTTTGAAAAACCCGTCTAAATGGCTGAACTGATATATTTTAAAAGCCACCGGCCGGTGGTGAAAATAGTGAGCACCAAGTTCTCTCTCTCTCTCTCTCTCTCTCTCTCTCTCTCTCTCTTTTTTTTTTTTTTTTTTTTTTTT
>NW_026000221.1:23402069-23404672 GCF_001458135.2 Marmota marmota marmota
GTCTTGGTGGGAGGAGTGAAGGGAGGAGGAAGAGAAAGGAGGAGGGGGAGGGGCGACACCCAGCCCACAACCAGAGCGAGCTGTTCCTGCACCCACCGTGTGCTCTAGATCAGAAGTCGTGCATTCATGCCAGGTGTCATTTTTTTTAAGCACATTCAATGCACCAGACACTGATTCAAGTCCCAGGTTACAGTGGCCCAGACCAGGCCGAGGTGACAAATACTAGGGAGGAACCCTAATCACGGTAGCAGAAAGTGACGTGCATATGGAGAAGGCAAGTCCATCTCATTTAGAGGGGCCAGGGAAGACCTCTTTGATGAGGAAGAACTTGAAAAGAGACCTAAAGGCAGGAAAGGGTGGTAGCAACCATGTCATTATCTGGGGAAACAGCAACGGGGGAAGGGATGGAGGGATGGGCAAGTGCAAAGGCCCTGGGGCAGGAGCATGCTTAGCCTGCATGCGGCTCTGCAAGGCCTTCACGGTGAATGGAGGAGCACTGTGATCTGAGGGAAGTGACAGGAGAGTGGCCAGAAAAGAGACAGTGTGGGGTCTTGTAGGTCAGAGGGAGCGCATTGGTATTTACTCTGAGCCACATGAGAAGCCACTGAAGAATTCTGGGCAGAGAGAAGCTTGTGATGAGGCTACTCGGCTCCAGCTGGGGACTGTTGGTGGCCTGGGCCCAGAGCATTTGGGGGTGGCCACAATTTGAGGGTAGAAGTGCTGTGATTTGCTGATGGATCAGACACCAGGTGAGAGAAAGAGAAGAGTCTGAGATCACATGAAGACTTTGGCCCTGAGCCGCTGCAAGGAAGGAGGAAGGACCGGTCGTTTACAGAGCAAGACAAGAGGAGAGTCCGAAGTCCAACTCAGAACACAGGAAACCCTTATTAGCTTTTGAAGATGAATCTTCTATTTCCCAACCTCACCATGCCCACCCACCCCTCATTTTAGTACCAGGGATTGGACCCAGGGGTGCTTGACCACAGAGCCACATCCCCAGCTTTTTAAAAATATATTTTATTTAGAGATGGGGTCTTGCTAAGTTGCTGAGGCTGGACTTGCACTTACAATCCTCCTGCCTCAGCCTCCTGAGACACTGGGATCGCACCCCTGTGCCCGTGCACCCAGCTCTTACCCCTTTAAGCAGATTTCTTGCAAGAAATTTTCTCTTCATCTTGTTGCACGTTTAAGGTCACAGAGGAATCAAGTCCCCGAGGTGGAACTCATGACCCCTCCCTGTCAAGGTCACACCTTTGTGCTTGCCCTTTAGAGTGTAGAGAGAAATCCAGTTGTGTGGACGTTTGTCCACACAGGATATCTTATGGTGACCTGGATTTCATGTAACAAGGTTGGCAGGCTAAGCTGGAGTGATACTGCCCCTAAACTCTCCTTTGTCACCAAGGATGCGAGTGAAGGGTGATTCCAAGCAGCCCACTTCTCAGCTGTGTGACCTTAGGCAAATTGTTGAACTTCTCTGAGCCTGTCATCAGTAAAATGGGCAGGTACCTAGGGTTGTAGCAAGATTGGGATCAGTAGGGGGCCACTGCTAGTCTAGAGGGTACATTGGTGGAAAGTAGGAGACCTCCCCCTGTGTCACCCCCCATCTTCTAGGGACACACCCTTGCACCAGGGCAGTGATTCAGAGAACAGAACAGTAGGCTCAACATTAGCCTCTTGGGAATTCTATTGCATATTAGGCAGAGTGTCACCTGCCCCAAACAATCACAGGTCCTGAAAATGCAGCCACAGCACTTTTAGAACTTGCCCTGTGCCTGGGAAGTGGTCACCGGTGTCCCTCCGTAGGCTCTCTGTCCCTGCTGAAGGCCCCTGCCCTACTCTCCCTGCCTGAGCCCCCTGGAAGTCTCTTCTCTGCAGTCAGAAAGGGAGGGGCAGCCCTGCCCCGCAGAGCACCAGGACCGCTGGACAGTAGAGGGGAGAAGGGGTGTTGTCGCAGAAACCTCCAAGTACCTGGGAGCAGCTGGTGGTATTGCTGAACTTGCAAAGGAGGAAAACTCATATTCCCGGGTCCAGAAAAATGGCTCGAGGCCTCCTAAGTGCCCCCTTCAGACGGGCAGCTGCAGCAGGCGCAGTGCGGGCTGCCGGAGGACCATCTGGGCAGCGCCCGCCTGCTTGTCACCCCCAATCATCCCGGCTCTAATCCGCGTTTTAATTTACTCTGCTGGTGCGACACCCACGCTGCCAGGGCGGTCCTTGGGGCCCCCTCACTCCTGCTGCTGATGACAAGGCGTATGCAAAAGGCACAATTATTCACCCACCAAGGTGACAGAGGCGGCCTCGGCCCGGGAATAGGTTCCCAGCTTCCAGGGCTCCGCGTCAGTCGCTGAAGCACTTTGCAGTTTTTTTTTCTTTCTTTTTTCTTTTTCTTTTTCTTTTCTTTTCTTTTTTTTTTTGAAGCATTCTGATCATATCAAGTGATGAGACCGAGTGGAGGGCGGCCAGGAGGGGAGGTCATTGATTCCGGAGCCGCGCACGGTCCCCTATCAGCTGGATTATTGAATCTGTTTTTTTAATCAAATAAGATTCTCCTCTCCCTTCTCCTGCTCCTTCTCCTCCTCTTGATGATGATGATGATCCTCCTCCTC
>NW_026000221.1:23404691-23437191 GCF_001458135.2 Marmota marmota marmota
TCCTCCCACATCCCCAATCCCCTGCCTGTTTGGCCTCAAACAAAGGGAAATATGCCCAGCCCGGCCTATTAACTCCTGCAGATTTGGCCTTGTTTATGGGCTCCTGGGCTCCACATTCCAAAGCACCCAAATAAAACAGCTCGAGTGCAGCTTTCGGCTCCCTGAGTCCATGATGTATTTCATTTGCCACGGTCCGAGCCCCGTGAACAATGCCTTTCATTTTCTTATGGCCTAAAATGATTTTCTTTCTGTGAGGACCATTTGGAGAGAAGGGGGAGAGAGAGAGAGAAAGAGAGGGGGAGAGGAGAGGAGAGGAGAGGAGAGAGAGGGAGAGAGAGAGAGAGAGAGGAGGAGAGGGAGAAGAGAAGAAAAGAAAACCACTTCTCCCTCTTTTCAGGCTATCATTTGCAATTTAAAGCTAACCTGGGGAGACAGGGAACAATGGCCCTGCCCGTAAAATGGTCCCTGCCGGGCCGCATGCCGAATGAGGGTGATGTCGAGCTATTTAACTCTTTGTCCTGCCATAATATCTACTTAATGCAGCTCAATAGCGGCGGATTGTTAGCAGCATTAAGGATTCTATTAAGTTCTTCCCAGAGCCCAGCTATTCTTAGCCAGCTGTTGAGAGCTTGTGGCTTTCAGCAGAACCTGCTGTGGAACCTTCCGGAAGGCTCCTCTGGAAAATGGGTTGGTTTTTTTGTTGTTGTGGTTCCCGCCCCACCCCCCCCAGCCTGAGAAAGACCCTGCTCAATTTGGGACTTGGCACTTGCAGCCCCCTGCTCAGAAATGCCTGCTGAGGCCGAGGAGGGCTGCTTCCAAACCCCACCAGGCCCCAAAGCGCCAACCCTGAGCTCCCCCCACCTTCAGCAAATACCACCTTTGGGCTTCCACGTGGAATCTTTAATTCAAGAATCTTTGCCCAAAGCATTTTTGGAATATTTTTCATCGTTTGGTGTTCTGCTTTAGTGAAAAGAAACGATGCATTTTTTTTTTCCTTCTGGTTTATTCTGTAACCAGAGAAGAGTTCAGCTCTAAGCCACCTCCTTGGATATTTAAGTAAACATTTCACAAGTTTGATCGTGCAGTTTTCTGCTTTATGTCTTGAAGTAAATATTATAGCCTTGTTTTCAGATAGGAAATCCTCTCATGGGTCCTCCAATGTGGGTCTTGGGCCAACAGATTATTATTTTTTTTTTTCCTGGTGCTGGGGATTGGATCCAGGGGTGCTTATCACTGAGTCCACCCCAGTGTATTCTTTATTTTTTTTTTTTCATTTTGAGACTGGGTGTCACTGAGTTGCCAAGGCTGTCCACAAACTTGTGATTCCCCTGCCTCAGCCTCCTGGTACCTGGGATTACAGGCCTGCGCCATCTCTTCAGCCAGAGGAAATACTTTCTATCTGCAAAACTCTGCCTGACTCTGACTCCACATTATTCTTGCTGAGTCATCTGGCTGGCCCCAGGGGCCGACTTTGAATCTTTCTTTAAAACTCCAAACTGATTTCATAGGATTTTGCCAGACCAGTCAGAGCCGGGGGGGGGGGCTGGGTTCCATTTCCAGAGGCCAACACAGTGCCTGGCACACAGGAGCACCGCCCATTCTCCCATGCCACATGCCATGACCGTGTGTTATTGAGTTTTAGAAAAACACATCCAGGAATCAGATCCTTTTCTTCGGCTTTAAATTCAAATTCCTTCTCAGGCCTGCATCAGCAGACCCTAGGGGAGGGTCCTGTCACCTAAGCAGCAGCAGGGATCTCAGGCAGAGCAGCCCTGGACTGGACAGCGTGGCCCCCATGAGCTGGCTGCCCTGATTCCTGTGGACTAGCCCAGGATGCGCAGAGAGGGAGGCAGGGGGCTGCGGGAGGGCAGGCTGGGGGAAGGGGCCACACCAGAATTTCACACAGTTGGCTTGAAGAGGCAAGCACTAAGCTGCCTTTTCAACCATGGTAAACCCTGTCCATCTGGCCACCCTAAAACTCTGCTCGCTTGTTCCCCTGGCCCAGGGCTGATTGGACCTCTTGAAGCAGAAGTAACGACATCAATGGTGCAAACCCCCGGCCACTTGAGAGTATTACATTTCATTTCATGCTTGACTTAATCAAAACTGGGGAAATGAAATGTACACCTTTTTGATGTTCTTTTCCCTGCTGTTTAAAGAGAAGAATCTTAACCCATTTGATCTTCACATGCACCCGATAAATGACCAAATATGCCAACTTGTCAAAAGCAGACGGCGGCCAGTTGCCAGGGTGTCGGCCACTGGGAAAGCACTTAATGCAGAGGACTTCAGTTGGGAGCCCGGGGGACTTTGTTGCAAATGCAGTTCTTTCCCCCCAGAGGCTGCGGGAGGGCACTTTTTTTTTTTTTAAAGGAAAATGTGGGTGGGGACGTAAACACATCCTGAGATGCAGAGAGAAGCACAGGAGGCCTCGGTATAAGAGTCCTTCATCGCTTCTGTCATTCTGCTCTGCTACCTACTTCTGAGTAAGGGGAGGACTCCAGAATCACTCTGTGCGAGTCCTTAAGCAAGAGGCTCCTCCTCTCCAGGAGCCTCGGTTAACCGTCCGTAGAATGGGCACTGTTATAGTTGCTGGGAGGACGTGGGCATTCAGGGGCACAGTGTGCCACCTGGCACAGGAGTTCTCAACAAACACAGCTAGCGTTGTTCCTGCTCCTTTTATTTTGCTACGGGCTAGATTGTGTCCCGCTCCAAAAATCATTTATGTTGAAGCCCTAACCTCCGATAGGATTGTATTTGGAGACAGGGCCTCTGGAGATAGGGAAGTTCAGGGGCCTAAGGATGGGGTCCTTAAGTTGTAAAACCAAGTGTCCTTATAAGAAGAGGAAGACCCTGGATGTGGTGGTGCACACCTGTGATCCCAGTGACTCAGAGAGGCTGAGACAGGAGGATCCTAAATTTGAGGCCAGCCTCAGCCATTTAGCAAGGCCTTAAGCACCTGAGTAAGACCCCGTCTCAATATAAAAAATAAAACGGGCTGGGGATGTGCCACAGTGGTTACGCACCCCTGGGTTCAATTCTTGGTACCAAAAAACAAATAAACAAATAAACGAGAAGAGGAAGAGAGAGACACAAAGAATGGCTTCTCAAGGTCCATCGTCTGTGAATTGGAAAAAGGCCATGTGGCGTCACAGCAAGAAGGTGGCAGTCTGCAAGCCAGAAGAGAGCCCCCACCAGAAACCCAGTCAACGGGTACCTTGATCTTGGATTTTCCAGCCTTCAGATTGTGAGAAATACACTTCTATTGCTTATGTATGGAGCCTGTGAAATTTTGTTATGACAGCCCACACTGACTGATACTGACTTTGGTATCAGAGGCTCTGGTCTGGTTTATTGTTATGTGCATCTACTCATGAGATTTTTAATCCTTTAGAATAAATAGATCCCATGACTTACCTGTCTTTGTATTCTGGGGCTCAGTACAATGCCTGGTATACAGTGGGTGCTCAATAAGTGCTTGTTAAAACACATAAATGGATGAACAAAATTGTGTCAGGGCTTTTCCTGTCCCAGGAAATGGGCCACATAGGTGCTCATTGACCTTGGGCGAGTTGCTTACCCTTTCTGCTCCTCAGCCTGTCCATGTGTAACACACCTGGCTGGACCCAACGATTTCAAGGACCTCAGAGACTCTAAGGCTATGCCTTTCATCAAAGACTGAACTGGGGGCCTCAGGACAGGGTGAGAACAGAATGCAGTTTCTCTCTTCTCCAAGCCCAGGCAGCCAGACAATGCTTATTTTTTGTTTGTTTTTGATACAGGGTCTCAGTAAGTTGCCCAGTTTGGCCTTGGACTCCTGATCTTCTGCCCTTCAGCCTCCAAGTAGCAGGGATTTTCGGTAGGCTCCACTGCGCCAGCCAGGACCATGTTTGAATGTGACATTGAACTAGCAGAACGAGGCAGGATGAGGGCTGGGGTTGAGTTGGGGATTCCGAGGGTGCAGGCTCGGGATGGTGATCCAGGGTCTCACCGTGGGGACCTTGAGCCCTGGCGGCTTCTCACCCAGTAGGGTGGGGGAGAGATGCTGGGATGGCTGGGAGTGTGTGGGCCTGCAGGGCTAAAAGGTGCTCAAGGGTCCATCCATGTGTGTGTGTGGGGGGGACAACAGCTTTGTCTATCAAAATGCCAGGAAGTGGTGCTTGTTATAAATCCCCATGTCCAGCCCTGAGCCCTGAGCCGCGAGCCCTGTAACTTTAAACTTACCAGCAAGAAGCCCAGCACGAGGGGTCTCCAGGCAGATTTGTCTGACACTAACTCGCTGGTGACTCTATTTTATTTATTTATTTATTGTCATGCTGGGGATTGAACCCAGGGCCTTGTGCTACCAACTGAGCTAGATCCCCAGCCCTCTCTTGTGACTCTGGACGAGTCATGTCGACTCTCGGAGCTTCTGTGGCTTCATTTTTGAAAGGAGAATAATAAACATCCCCCTCTCCTGGGCAGGGAAGATGCTCTGTTTGCTTAGGGAGGCTGCTTTATATTTTATTTAGAGCCAGGGTCTCACAGGGTTGCTTAGAGCCTTGCTTTTGCTAGAAGCTGGCTTTGAACTTGAGATCCTCCTGCCTCAGCCTCCCCAGCTGCTGGGATGACAGGTGTGCGCCACCACGCTTGGCTATTTAACTTAATTCTTGTTGACTCTTGTCCATTTCCTTTCATTAAAGGGGGAGGATGCTGATGCCTCCGAGCCCCATATGAAGATGAAACCAGCCAACAGCGGTAAGATTCTTAGCCCAGGCGACAATACACAACTAGTAAAATGTGAGTCCTTGTCAGTTCTTTTTCTTTTTCCGCTACTGGGGCTTAAAAACCCAGAGCCTCATACATGATAGGCCAGCACTTTGCCATAGAGCTACACCCCCAGCCCCTTTTAAAAATTTTATTTTGAGATAGGGTCTTTCTGAGTTGCCCAAGCTAGCCTACGACGGGCAGACCCTCCTGCCTCAGCCTTCCTGCAGCTGGGATTACAGACGGACCAACACTATCCCACCTGGCAGAAGCAGTTTTTAAAAGTCACGTGGCGCAGACCCTCGAAAGATAACCATGGTCACCTTATGTCATTGCGATATTGTGCAACAACCAACAGAGGTGAGACCTCTTTAAGGAATGAGGGCAGCGCGAGGGTGGGCGGGGCCATTATCTCAGAACAAGGAAAGATGCCAAAATCTATGGGGTAGATGACAAGGTGGGCTCTCTAATGGCACCTCTGGTGTGAGCTCAGGTTGCCAGTGAGAATGACACAGTGCAGATGAGGAACCCAGAAGACCCACCCACCCCAGCACTGATCTCAGAGAAGACCTTCTAGGTGAGGTGAGCGACGTACCTGCACACAAAGCAGACTGCACGCCCAGACTCAGCAATTCCTAAACTTTTGCATCCTACGGCCTCCTTTGCCTCCAGCCAGTCTCCTGCCTGCTCATCAGAATGAGATTCCTTCTCTTCCTTCCACTTACTATGTGCCACATTTCTCTACTGTTTTAGTTGTTTTGATAACTGGCACGGATTTCATTACAAGCAGGAGCATGGAGAAAGACCACCGTGCAATAATGGTGATACTCGTGTCCTATGGTGACCTGCCTGGATCCCTGCTCCTCCCCAGCCCCTGGCCATCACTGACCACTTCACTACCTCTGAAGTAGCACCTGCAGGCAGCCCTTTTGGAATTCTTGCTTTGTGCCTGACCCGGTGCTATCACAGGGATTAGCTCGGCTAATCCTCCTAACAGGCCTTCCATGTAGGGTCTGTGATTATCCCTGTTTTTTAAGAGGAAGTTCAGAGACCTCAAGAGACTTGTTCAGGTTTGCACAGCAAGATCAGTAGTGGAATCTGCACCTCACCCTGAGGTCCCAGAGTCTGCACCCCCAAGAGATACCCACACCACCACGCTGGTCCTCAAAATCACATCCATCATTCCACCTTGAGGTCCCCAGGACTTTGTGTGTGTGTGAAACTGTCTTTAATAGGTCCCGCCTGATGTGTCAAAAAAAAAAAAAAAAACCCCACACATTCCACAAGAAAATCCCAGTCTCTCCTCCACCTCTGGGCCGCACCAGGGTCCACCCCCACCCCCCATCTTTTGTCCTGGGGTCTCATTTCTGACTTGATGAAAACATTTGTAATAGATAATCAAATGCTGATACGCTGCACAGGACAATGGCTTATTTGTTAAATATAAATGAACACGAACACGGGTCTTCAGTGCCAGGAAGGCGCAGTGGTTTGATGGCTTTTCAGCAGGACAGGCTCGGCCCCAGGGAAGAAAGCTGCGAGTCCCTAAAGGGTCTGGTCTAGCACGGTGATCCTCCGACAGCTCTTGTGTGACAAGATACATAGTTTCTTTTCAGCAACAGGCAGATTATTGGTTACTATAGTTTCCCTAATGCTCAAATACAGCTCAGGCCTAAGCTCAACAGAATAGGTTAAAAGTGCCGAATTGGGCCCCGGGAAGCCACATGTTGAGAATCAGACACCAAACAAAGCCAAAAGCACATCTCTCTGGTCTTTGATGTCTTTTCTGAGGGATGTAGAGTGAGAAAATACAACCGGTGCTCGGGCCAGGGGTTGGATGGGCCCCTGGGACAATGGTCCACTGCAAAGCGGGAACAGAGCACAATGCAGAGACAATGTCCCCCAGCCCAGGCGTCCCTGGGCATGCGGCTCCTAGTTTCTTAGAGAGTTCCTGCCGGCCTCCCCAGCCCCGCTAAACTAAACCTCCAGCCTCCTAAGCCCGGTCCCTATGCAGGTCCCCTCCTGAGGTGGCCACCTCTTCACTAAATCCCTCTGCCTGTCCGGGCCACCTCAGCTCAGCCACCACCGTCAGCACCATTTTCTGCCGCTTTTAAATCTTCCCAGATCTGCATAAACATCTTTTCTCCAGCACCATAAAGAGATAAGCCTTCTCCCCTCCAATAATTCATCTCTGCTCTCAAATATTGCCTTGCGGATCCCTCGGAGGTGACAGTGTGACGTTTTTTCATAAACAGGATTAAATTAACCACTATTTATGCCGGCAGTGTGGGGTTTCTCTTCTTGGGCTGAGATCTGTTTATTTCATTTTGCTTTTTATTTAAATTTAAGGGAGTAAGATAAATGTGCCTTCCCCGTTCGGAGATCTCTATCCGTCACCAGGGGGCTGCCTGTGGGAAAATGAGCATGTAGGACAGGGAGAGGGAGCCGAGTCCCGGGCTCACGGAGCTTGGAAGGGGTTTTGGGGGGTTGTTGCAGTATTGTTCTTCTGGTTGTCATTAGTTCTTTATAATGTTTCATGAAAAATATCTAATTGTAACAACTGTATTCCTCCAGTGAACATATTCCTTGAATTGAAGCTCTCACAATGGCCACAGGATAACTGTCCTTGAATTTGAGGCTTTGTGAGCTGTCAATAGGCTTACAATGTGCTGAATTAGCAGGCATATTAATGGGCAGATGCAATTGCGGCCATTCTTCCCCCTCAAATCTTCTTATGCAAATGCCCCATGAATTCAGTTCAAAGCGCAGCCTTCAAAATGAGCTGAGGCCCCTCTCAGAAGGGACCCCGGGAGAAAGTGACATGAGAAAAGTTTAGACACTTGTTTTTATAACTGAACATGATCTTGTTATCATAATCTGATACTGGTCACTTGCATGGCCGGCTTGTAGGATTTTAAACCCTTAACAGAGAGAGATAATCTCCGCCTTTGTAGGAGTGTGGACAGATCCCTGGCGCGCAGGGGAGCGGCAGGCAGTCAGAAGAGCAGCCGAGTTTTCCCAAACAAAACTTTTCATGATAAAAGCTTTTATCCTATGATAATCAGCCGGCCGATTTCGGGGGTGTTGGTAAGGTTGGCAAAGGGCAGGGAAAGTGAGGTTTTTTTAAAAAAAAATTGAAACAACTGATTCTGGAGATGATTCCCAATCAGCCCAACGGGCCCCTGGGTCCCCATAACAGCAGCTGGAGAATGTTCAAAGATTCCAAAGCAAAGTGAAGCCTGGTAACCTCTACCTCGCCCCGGGCAAGAGGACGGAACTTAAGCACAGCTAGTACTTTGGGGGTGACCAACAGTGGTGGACATTTTTACTCAGTTCTTAGCACTTTATATAGATCAACTTCTTTATTTTTCACTAAGACCCCTTGCTGCAGGACCTATTAGTATCCCCATTTTACAGATGAGAAAAATGAGGAAAGGGGATCAAGTGACTTGCTCAAGCACTAAGAGGTGACTAAGTCACACAAAGAAAAAGTGGACGAGGAAACATTTGCTAATTCCAGTAGAAACTAGGAATTCTAGTGGGAACTGGAAATTCCATTGGGAACTGGGGATTCTAGTGGGAACTGGAGATTCCAGTGGGAACTGGGAATTCTAGTGGGAATTGGAAATTCCAGTGGGCACTAGGGATTCCCCAAAGAAGAATCTGATCCCATCCCCTTCTCCCCAAACCTGCATTTGGACTTTGGGCCAATGGGTCACTACTGAGTTCTGGCCTTATTGACACAGTTTTATGATAAATTTGTATTTATAAAGATATTCCAGAGGAGGATATGGATTTAATAATAGTGTTCTCTCCTCTACACGGCAGTGTAATTGCATGTAGAGCCGAATCCCACAGCCACACTTAAGTTAAATACATTGAGACATTATGTTATAAATTGGAAATCAGTTATGTTGCTTAACAAGAAGTGACAGATCGTGTGGTATCATTATTAACAGTAACAGGCGGCGTTATCTGAACTATTTATTCATTTATTTACCGAGTGTCAACTCGTTCATTTCTCATGCCCCTGCTGGGAAGAAGGTTGGCTCATAAGTTCCATTTCCAGATGGGAAAACTGAAGACCTGGGTGGAGGAACTCAGGTTTGTACCCAAGGACACAGGGTCAACCACTCTGCGCCTCGTGGATCAAGATGGCCTGGGACCTGGGATGGGGGAGGGGCGGTGGAAGGACCTCGGTCCCCAGGCCAGGCTAAGGCACCCTGCCTTTGCCCAACCTCGTCCTGTGTCTCTCCCTGCATTTCCCAGGGAATGTGTGCAAGTGTGCGCACGTGTGCGTGTCTGTGTCTGTGTGTGCATCTGGGTACACTTGTCATCTGTGTGTAGGGCTGTGGAGGTTGGCTGTGCAAAGGGAGGGCAGAGAAGAAATGGGACCAGGAGGCCAAGATCTGGCCTAAGGACTTAGATCTGGGGTGTCCCCCGCAAGATCCATCTCTCCCTCCCGTGACCTGGGAATCTAAAGGTTTGTTACGAGAAAGAATCAAATAAAAATAAGAAAAGGGTGAGATGTGTCTCTGCTCATCAAAAACATAATGAGAACAACAAGAATAAAAGCAATAAATGATGGTAAACCACCAACGGGCACTAACTAGAGATGACCGCCACACCCCGGGCGTTACCCTGGGATTAGCCAACAGCCTTACAGAAGGCAGCGCAAAGGGGAAAGAAAAAAACTGTGGATTTGGGGGTAAAAATCAAGCAACTGTCAGGCACATGGAATGGGGAGGGAGAGATGAGTGACAGATGCCGTGGGCCACCTAACGAAACACCGTGGACCAGGTGGCTCAAAGAACAGAGATCAGTGCTGGTGGCCAGGGGTCCAAGATCAAGGTTCCATTAGGGTGGCTTTCTGGAGAGGCCTCTCCTTCTGCATTGAGGATGACCACCTTCTCACCGTGTCCTCCCACGGCCTTTCCTGTGGGTACAGCCAGAGAGGGAGAGTCAGAGACAAAGACAGAGCCTGTCCTGGTATCTCCTCTTATCTATTTATTTATGCTGGGGATTGAATCCAGAGGTGCTTTACCACTGAGCCACGGCCCTCAATCCTTTTTATTTTTTGGCTGGAGATATAACTCAGTTGGTAGAGTGCTTGCCTGACATGTATAAGGCCCTGGGTTCAATCCCCAGCACACATACATACACACACACAAAGAAAGAATGCCTTTTATTTTTTTATTTCGACACAGGGTCTTACTAAATTGCTGAGGGTCTTGATAAGTGCTGAGGCTGGCCTCAAACTTGAGATCCTCCAGCCTCAGCCTCTTAAATTGCTACAGGCATGCAGCTCTCCTTTCTTCATATAGGGGGACCAGTCAGATTAGTTCTCCTTGTGACCTCCTTTAGACTCCAAAACTTTCTTAAAGGTCCAATCTCCAAATAGAGTTACACTGGGGATTAGGGCTTCAACATGGGAATTTGGGGAGCACCGTTGAGTACATAATAAATCAGCAATCAGGCTGGGCATGGTGGCACACACCTGTAATCCAGCTACTTGGAAGGGAGGCTGAGGCAGGAGACTCACATGGTCAAGGCCAACCTCGGCATCTTAGTGAGATCCTGTCTCAAAATAAGGAGTGAAAAGTCTGGGGCTGGTTCAGTGGTTGAGCGCTCGCCCAGATGCAGCACACAGTACCACGAAATATGAACAAACAAACCAAAAACAAATGAGAAGTCTGGAAACACTTAAGTAGAGGACGGGCCGAGTGTGAATAGTTTGGATAAAGAAGTCATAAACACGCCAACTGGCTTTGTTTGGTCTACACAGTGTTTCAACAGTGGGATGATGGCGGCGGGTGGCGGGGGCACCTCAACATCTACATTTTCAGCTTGTTTTGAACACGGAGCCTGCCTTCTTGAGCAGAATAACCAGATGCCTGGAGATGTGTAGGGGTCAAGTTCAAGTTCAATTTTTCCAAAGTCTCCACCACTCCCTATCGTTCACTTCTATAGTTCTTCCCTCAGACCTCAGGAGTTAAATGTGTCTTGAATTTCCTATTTTTAAACATTTTGAAGAGGCCCTGAGGTGCATATCTCTATTGCCTGCTTCCTGCGGTGTCTCAGGCAGTAGGTCCATAATCAATCACCCTCATATCTTGACAGTAAAATGTATGAATATTCAGAATATCCACACTGAGTGGGGAAACTAAGGCTTAAAGTAGACTCTCCTCTGCACGGGGCAGGTTGTGCTGCCAAATCAGACCAAGTGGGAACAGGTTTTTCCACAGATGAATTAGAGCACAGGAGCAGCCTTTTGGATTTGGGGACTTGGGGTCGGAGTTATGGTCCTGTCTCACGTCCAGCCTGCGTGGCGCACTGTGTTCAGACTGGACCCTCATTTGAACTTCTGCTGGAAGGGTTAAAATGTGGATGGTGGTGGGAGGAGAAGCATTTCTGGGGACAAACAATCGGAGACAGGAATGCGTTGGGTGTATTTCAGAGGGATGTTTGCTGGCCCGGGTTTAATGAAACAGATTTTCTGTAAAACAATTGCTGGAAAGGAAACATACTTCAGAAAGTCTTTCAGAATTAAAAAAAAAAAAAAAGAAAGAAAGAAATGAGCCAAGAAAAGACGTGGAGGGGACTTCGGTGCATATTTACTGAGTGAAAGAAGTCCATCAACAAAGGCGGCCTGCTGCGTGACTCCAACTTTGTGACTTTCTGGAAGAAGCTACACTGTGGACACCGTAAAAAGATCCGTGGTTTCCCTGGGTTGCTGGGAGGGAGGGACCGACAGGCAGAGCATGGGGGAATTTTAGGGCAGAGAAAATACTATTTTGCTAGATAAATGTCAATCATATGTTTGCCCAAACCTACAGAATGTACAACATCAAAAGATAAAAAAAGAGTCCTAAGAATATTGCAGCATGAGATCCCGTGTCCTGCTGTGGTCCCGTTTGTACCCACGGAGGCTCGTCCAGGGCTCTGGGTTGTGCAGATGGCAACTCTGGATGATTCTGTAGAAGCCCTGTGTGGGCTCTTGGGCTCAGCCATGACATTGACGTCGTCATCTGAACGCTGAGGCCCTGGCCTCTCATTCCTCTGCAACAGGAGTTGGGGAAAAGTCAGAAAGAGTGACCAGAATGATCTTATCCAGGCAAGTCGCAGGCGCCCGTGGACATAAGATACACTCCCTTCACCGTTTCATCCAAGACCAAAGTTGGAAAGGAAGAAAAAAGACCCTGATTCTTCCTTCGTTGCTTTTTCTTGAAATCAAAAAAATTATGTTTATTGTGCATTTCAACAGACCCTTTAAAAATATGAAGTTGGATCTAATCCCACTCGTTTTCAATGACTTGGGGGCAGTGAACAAAACAGACCAAGGTCCCCACCCTCAGGGAACCTAGCCTTCAGTGCCGAAGGTCCAGCCCACAGTCCTCTTGGGCCACATTGGGTTGAGAGTCCCTAGGGGCAACCAGTGCACCTCTAGCGCCATTTAAAGAGAGGAAACTGAGGCAAGTCTAGAAGGATCGCCTCTTTCTTCCTTCCTGATTTGCCCAGATTTAGTTAAAAAAAATTTTTTTTAGGTGCAAAGGAAATGGTGTTTCAATTTGAGCACATTGAAACTTTCCCCTGAAGAAGGAAAACTCACTTTGTTGGGTCAGGCCGGTTGTTTGGCCCTAGACTCCCGGGGATGTAGGAAGGACCTCAGAAGGTGACTGCGGCCCACTTGCCATCTCTCCACAGGTACGCTCCATGCTTTAGAGGGATTTCAACTTTCCCCAGTGCCCCCCCCCCACACACCCGGGCGTAATTGGAAACTCTGGTTAACGTACCGTGGCTTTTCAAATTGAGTTGAAAAGTTCATCAAAATGTCACGAATCTGCTTTACATAGCCTTTCTTGATTAAGTCAAACTTGTCTCTGACCGATTATCTAGGAAGCCACGCTCTAGGAGGGGGCTGTTTTGGCATTTGTGGCCCGACATTAGGTTTGAGAAGGGAATGAGCCCTCCACGTGGGGTGGGAGGGCGCCCAAGACCTACTCAAATGCCATCACCAACCCCTCCCACAAAGGGAGGCTCTCTGGTTCACGCATGTAATTTCTAACCCATCAACCATTTTTGATGGCCAAGTTCAGCTGAGCATCTACAGTGTGCAATGAAGGAGAGACACACACAAAACAGTCATCTCATAATCTCAAGGTGACGACGTGGAAGACACTTGTCTTGCGTGTTTCCAATTAGTGGCTAACCAAATTGGATTTTGCTCTCTGTCCTCTGGAAGTGACACCAAAAGGACACCCTGCATTCTCTTCTGCACTGTCCCTTGCAGTGGGTTTGGCAAACTGGGGAACCCAGAACTTTGCTCTGTGGCTATGACAGCGACAGCAACGACGATAATGGCAACTGTGACATGTTCCTGTAGGCCAGGCACACGGGCCGGACCACACTGTCACTCTCTCCAAGAGGTGAGTTCCCCTGTTCAGTTTGAACTTGAGTTCGAGAAAAGAAAGGTGTTCTGGTTCTTAGCTGTCCTGAGTAAGTTGGGTCACTCCCCTTGCCTGACCCAGTCATTTTCCACGAGACAGTAGGACATTTCTCAGCCTCAGATTGCCCGGAAGGCCACCCACAGGCCCTCAGGTCTGTGTGATATCATTTTTTAATGACTCGGCCCAAGAGTTACAAAATCAATGTCAACCTAGGAGGACACAGGACCCTGCTGGGAGCCCAGGGACCATGGAGTTGGTGGAGATGAGACTCCGGGGAAGGCCAGCGGCGGGAGGTGCACCTGAGCCCTGCTCATCTGGAGGCCACCATGATCCAGCCGCACACCTTGCTACCTGCACATCCCCCCAGGAGGCCTGAGAAGGAGGAGGCTGCAGTGCTCCGGAGAAGGCGTCTCCCCTGGCCTGGCCTGCGTCCCCTGTGGGTCCCCCTGTCTGCCATGGTGGCAAAAATGTGGCGGGTGAGACGTCCTGAACTCCTGCCAGCAGGCTCCTTTCCTGTCACTGGATGGTGTTTATATGGGTCAAGTTCAGGGAAAGAGACAGACAGAACCTGTATTTCTGGGTTCCAGAAGCTTCAGCGGCCCCTGACTGAGCTCTGGGCAAGCTGCCACCCAGCACCTCAGGGCGCTGCCAGGCTGATTCACGAGTTCCTGGTCCCCCAGGGACATCTCTCTTAAAGTCCGACTCCAGAGCGCGGCTTCTTAGGGTCATGTTTCCCATATCTCTTGGGTCTGTTCTGCAGGGGGAGGAGGGACACTTAGGAACCCAGGATCCTGGGGTGTTGGTTTTTTTTTTAATTATTTGAATTTTTCTTTTCTCCTCCTCCTCCCCTTCCTTCTTCCCTTCTCCTTCTCCTTCTCCTTCTTCTTCCTTGATATTTTAAGCATCTCGCCAGGTTTCGTAATTCATAGTGAAACGTGTCACCTCCCCACCTGGCGGACTGTCCTCGGACAGGCCACCTCTAGCGAAGCTGTGCTGTCTTTTAATAGCCAGACGTGGCTTTGTTTGTGAGAGACAAGGACCCCAGGCTGAACCACGCTGAGCAAAGCCAGGAATTTATTTATTGGCTAGAGCCACAAAAAGTCCTGGGTGGCACCAACTTGGGGCTGAAGCTATCACCACCTGATACTGACAGCATCTGGTCTCCTCCTCTCCCCCCCTCCCCTCCCTTCTCCTCTCCTTCCTGTAGGGAACCTGTTCATTAGTACAGTGGCTTCCAGAGACAATGGCTCAAGTGCCCCTGGATCGGTATTCATCCTTCTCCCAATGCCAGGACCACCCATAGTTGGCTCACATGGGGTCACGTACCCATCCGTCTCTGAACCAAATGCTGTGTCAAAGGATGGGATCCCCTGGTGGCCTCACTTGAAGTCACATCTCACCCCTGGCACCTGGGGTGGGGATGGCTTCTTCCGAACCACACAGATTGACACACGGACCAAGAGGCATCCCCAGAAGACACCCAGAGTCCACAGGAGTCCTGCTGTCCAAGACGAATCTGTTTCCACCAAAGACCCAGCCTCTTGGAGTGACCTGCAGGTAGGGCACCTGGTCTCGGTCTTCTCAGTACCAGAGAGATGGAGCCTCACTGAATGAATCAGGCTTTCCAGGTCCTTTGATTGGGAAGCTCTGGAGCAAGCAAGGATGGCTTTGCTCCAATGTCATTTTTAATCGGGACACAAAATGTCCTTCTAGAACATTCCTATTAGTCCCCTAAGCCACTAATTCCTATTCCTGCAAGAAATGTCTCAAGTTGGAAATGGTGGATTTCCCCTCTGACTTCAGGAAACTCTTGTTTTTCTTCCTTAGCGGGAAACCTTTATCTGAGTTTAAGAATCTATTATTTATTCACTGACATAGTTATTTATTTATTTTTGGTGGTCCTGAGGATGGGATTGAACTCAGGGCCTCACACGTGCTACACAAATGCCCTAGCACTGACCCACATCCCCAGCTGAGTGAAAGGATTTTATCCTTCACGTGTAGTCACAACCATGGTTACTGTTTCGTTTGTTTTGACACTGGGAATTGAACCCACAGGCACTTTACTACGGAGCTACAACCCCAGCCTCTTTTACTTTAATGTTTTACTTTGAAACAGGGTCTGACCAAGTTGCCGAGGCTGGCCTTGTATTTGCGATCCTCCTGCCTCAGCCTCCCGAGCTGCTGGGATAACAGGCATGTGCCACCATGCCCCGTCATGATGTTTGATCCGTGGGTTTCAACCAGGGACGATTTTGTCTCCCAGAAACAGAAAAAGAAAAAAAAAAAAAAAAGATCCAACAAAGATTGCCCTGCGACAGTCAGACATTTCCTTTTTCTCAAATCACCCAAACTCCAGAGGCTGGTCTGCTGATGGTCAGCGATGCCACCAGACCCCTGGCCCTATTTTTTTCTTCCCTGTCATCCCTCCCGGACTGACTCTCACCTTCCGGATTGTCACGTCACGGTTGTAAGGGGCTTTCTGTGGTCCTCCAACCCCTCCTGTCAAAGCAGGAGGACAGAGAAGCAGCGTCCTTCCCATACCTCGGATCGGGTCCTCCAAAGCTCAGCCTATGCCACTCTCCTCTTAGGGGCTTCTGCTTCTATGTCATCGGCAAGAGTGGTGTCCCATGGCCACCTCTGCCCACATGGGAAGTTGCGGAAGGGAATGATGTGCCTTCCAGTTGCATGCCAGGAGATAGCCCAGAAGAAAGAGCAGGGAAGGGATTCTGAACCAGGTGACCCACGGTGTCTGCCACTGAGGAGATGGCACTAGCCCAAGATGGTGGCGTAGCTTATCAGAGTCGGTCTAGGACTCTGGCGTGATATCTAGCTCCCATCTCCTTTGGATAGGATGTGCCCAAGCTTTTGATCATTGCTCTGCTCCTAGAAGGATAGAGCTGCCTGATGAACTCAGTGACCTCCTCTTGAGAAACTCTGCACACTGTCCTTAGCTGACCGGACGTTTGCATCTGTACTCCCGCCACCTTTGTGACCGCAAGTCTCTCTTAGGTCCATTTAGTTAGAACTGTGACAATGTGACTGGTAATGGTAGCAATAACTCAATCCCAATAGTCCTGCAAAAGAGCTCTGTGTCTTGGGTTTCAGATATAAGGAGTTCAAAAATAATCCAAGTGTAAAATCCCAAGCAAATTGCCTACCTGGAAACTCTCTGGGTGGAAATGAAATATCGAGACCAGCAGGTGCTTCTTCGAGACACACCGGCTGGTATGTTTCAGTGGCAGCCCATGAATCGGTGGCAAATTTAACTTAGTGGGCCATGACAGCATTAAGAAATGTGAAGTAGAATAATATAGAAAAAGGAAAGAGCAGAGTACACTGCACAGAGGACAGCCGGCACGTCTGCGTGACATTTATTTCAGCTGTGTGTGCAACACACAGTGGGGAACCCGGTGGAAAAGTTTGAAAAGCACTGCATTTGCTTTGTGTAGAAAATGAAAGAACAGGTTAAAAACTAAGGCTGGGAGCTGCGGCTCTCCAGGACAGCCCTTCAATGGCATTGCAATTCCCTGGGGACTGTCCCCTCTGGTGATTCTGATTTGCCACCTGGAGTACTTGGGAGCTGACCTTGGAGTTGGTGGAAGTGTGAAGGAGAAACAAAACTGGTGGCATGAATACGTGTCCTTTAGAAGGTGGGCTTTCTGGGTTTGGGTAGGTGGACCCTTCCTGCCTCTGATTTAAATCTATGTACATTGAAAGGAAGGGAATTCAGAAGAGGCTGGCCCCCACATCGCGCTTGCTGCTCTGAGAGGTACCTCTTGCTCTTTACCCCCTAACGATTGCAAGGGACAGAGGGGAGGGGGAGCACGGGAGGGGTCCCTTTGAGAAAACACTTGGGAAAATCTCACTAGTAACCTTTCCTAGTGGCTCTAGTTTTCCTATAAGAGAAAGCAAGCACTCTGGACTTTAATTCAGATGTTCTAAGATCTGTGACTTTATCTGATATGGTTCTTCCACCCGCAGTTGAGTAGTGACAGCCACCAGAAAACCTTCGCTGTCTGGAGTCCCAGAGAGCTCTGTTAAATCACCACTGTTACTTCTGGTCGAGGGGAAACTAGAAAATAGGCACCTGAGCTTTAAGATGAACAGATGACAAGGATTCTATGCTCTTTCGTGACCTTAAGCAGCATCGTTCAAGTGTACACACTGGAAGTCAGATGTATTAACACGTGTCACTTTATGTATTTTCTATAACTGATTTCATCTTTCCCTAGGGCTCTGATTCTCATCGATGGCAATGTCTTCTGGTTTTAAGATAGCTCTCCTTGAATAAATAGGAAATCAGCACGAAGTTCTGGATACAAGTGTTTCTTTATCCTCTGACAATCACCAACTTTGGAAGGGCTTATCATTTCCAATATGGTGCCCCGGCCAAGAGAAAACAACAGGAATCCCTAGGTATTTTCTGGAGACTCTCTGAAAGGATCTATACCCTGCTGCATGGTGAGCTGGCATCTGGTTTTGGCGTCTGGTGGCAGGGACCACTCCTTCTGGTACAAGGGACATTGGGCTTGAGTCCTCTGCTGAGGCCCTTAGCCTCTGTCGTAGCCTCCTGCTATGAAGTCCACTCTCTGGGGCCACATTATCTTGATCCCTGGTCTCTCCCGGCTATCTGTCTCCACGGCCTCTCTATCCTTTTACTAGAACATGTGAGCAAATTTGGATCCCCACGGACCTATCATCCTTGGCGATGTCCTTGGCTCCAGGTTGACCTGATGTCACACCGTGTGGTCAACCCCAAGCAGCTGAAGGCTGCTCCACTTCCTGCTTGCTGGGAGCCTCCTTGACATCGGGACCTCGTCCTCTCCAGCCTATGCCAGTACGACAGCTGCATGCTCGTGCCTCAAGCCAGCTCTTGCCATGTAAGGGGGTTTTGAATGATTTCCTTTGCCTCCAAGTGACCAAGGATGGTCATTCTCTCTCCATGCACTCAAAAGAGTCTAATTTGAGACACAGATTTGGTGGTGATCTCATTGTTTCTCTTGGCCTTCTCCTGAAGCAACAAAGTCAGTCTGACATCATGGATAGAGAACAATGAATAGATTTCTAAAAAAAAAAAAAAATTTTTTTTTTTTTTCTGTATTGGGGATTGAACTCAGGGGCACTTGACCACTGAACCACAACCCCAGCCCTATTTTGTATTTTATTTAGAGACAGGGTCTCACTGAGTTGCTTAGCACCTTGCCATTGCTGAGGCTGACTTTGAGCTCACAATCCTCCTGCCTCAGCCTCCTCAGCTGCTGGGATTACAGGCGTGCACCACTGCATCCAGTTTAAAAGAATTCTTTCTTGTTGTGAAGTCATCTTACCTTTCTGCTTCTACACACATCAGAATCTTTTTTCACGATAAGGAGTAAAAAAATTGTCGGGCGCGTGGTGCACACCTGTCCCTGCAGCTCGGGAGGCTGAGCTCATAAGGATCACAAGTTCAAAGCCAGCCTCAGCAACTGGCAAGGCACTCAGCAACTCAGGGAGACCCTGTCTCTAAATAAAATACAAAATAGGGCTGGGGATGGGGCTCAGTGGTTACGTGCCCAGAGTTCAATCCCTGGTACCCTGCACCCCCCCAAAAAAAGACTAAAAAATAAATGAGTGAAGCTACACTGCCCATGGCATCTGGAGAAGTCCCCCACTGCCAGGTTTGCTAGAACACCTGGGCTGGAGGCTGATGGGATGGAGTCGAGAGCCAGGAAGCTCTGCTCCTTACTCCCTGGATGGGCGACAACTCTCAAGTCCTCTGGAGAAGTTCGGGCTAGAAACCGTCACAGCTCTGAGCTAAGCCTTGGTGGCTCCTGCTTCATTAAAATAACAGGGGAAGCCCCTAATTTAGCCAGATTTAATTTTCAACTTTTATAATTCATTTAAAATCTGATCAACGAGTTAATTTATGACAAGGGCAGGGGGCGCCTGGCGAGCTCGTGGGTGGGCACTGGCATTATAACTTAATTTATGGTGAAGGCAGCTTGTGATAATTGAGTGCAAAAAGGTGGTTTCTCATCTGGATTTTGGAGTCCCAAGGTGAGTGGAGAGAGAATGAGGTGCACAGGGCTCTCACGCAGAGGCAGGGGACGTGGGCGCCCGCTGTGAGCGGCAGGAGGTGGGAGGAGGGGACGTTTTGGTCCATTGCCATCCATCCAAAGCTCTTGCAGGGGTGACAGTGTATATGGCAGCCCCACATCCAGGACAAGCTGGCTTCTCGTAGCCCTTGGGCTATGGGAACATGTTCTGAACAGAGTGGGAGAGGGCAAGCGGTGTCTGGGGTACAGGTGCAGCTGATTCTTAGGATGTACTCTGGAGAAAGCCTGGAGGTGCTCCAGGTGTGGCTGGGAGGCGTGGAGGGCTTTGAGTTTTTCAGGGACGTGGGACACAAGCAGGCAGGCAGCAGCTTGTGCACGAATGTGAGCACGCATGTCCTTATCTATGAGTGTGTGTGATTGTGCGAATGAGGAGGGAAGTGTGTATATCTGTGCATATGTGTGTGCATGCAAATGTGCATACATCCATGAACACACATGTGTGTAAAGCTGTGTGTGCATCTAAGGGTGTGTGCCTTGTGTGTCAACATGGCAGATACATGTCCGTCATGTGTGTGCTCATCTGTGGATATCTAGGTGGGGAATGTGGCTGTCTCTGAATATGAGTGTGTTCTTAGGGATATGTGTAGATTTAAATGTGTCTACACACCTGAGGGGTGTGTGTGTATCTGGGAAGCTGTGTATGGATGGGATGTGTGTTGGGATGTGTGTGCTTGTTGTATATCTGTCAATGTGTGTGAGCATACCTGTGGGACTGTGTGTACACACCCGTGTATGTAGGTGTCTGTGTGAGAGATGGGGGCGTGTATACCTGTGAGTGTGTGTGTGCACCTGAGACGATAAGGGCAGTGTCTTTGCACGTGTCTGTGTGCAATGCGTCATGTGGGCGCCTGTGCATCTGTCTGCGAGTGTGTCTCTGTGAGTGTCTCTGCCTGCGTGCGCATGCGTGAGCTCACCCACAGCTGTGAGCAGCCCTGGGCCCACGCGGTGGCTGCAGTTGGAATCTGGTCCTGGAGTACCTGTGACCGGCTGCGTTCCTGTCTTCTGTGGCATTTGTGGAGAACCTTGCTGGGCCCCAAGAGCCTCATGGAAAACAAGGCACCCGTGTCCCCGCCAGCACCCAGACCCAGAACAGGCATCTTCTTTGAGTCCAGACCCTTCCATTCAGGACTCCAGGCAGGCCGTGCCATGAATCAGCCTCCCAGGAGACCAAGGAACACGGCTGACCATCGAGTGGCTCCAGGGCCCTCAGGAAGCAGTGCTGGCCTCCTGGACACCGCCATCTCTCCCCGGGTCCCCCCCCCACCTAGCCCTTGGCACCTGGAGCCATCCTGTGGCTCAGCTCCTTTGGGTCTGTCAGGTTGTGGGCATCCCTGGTCATGTCCACCTACCTGATCCACAGGTTACAGAAGCCTGAGGCCGAGGGGTTGTTATTATCATCAAACACCAAAGATAACTTCTGAGGAGCCCTTGTTCTGTGCCCAGCCGCATACCTAGGGCTCGGCAAGTCTTATGTCATCCAACCCCCAAACATCCCATGCGTCAGGAATTTTTATATCTATTTCAGCAGTTGAAGCCCCGAGAGGTGCAAAGATTTGTTCAAGGTCACCTAGCTGACCAGTGGCCAGGCAAGGACTTGAGCTCAGTATTACTGAACTCCAGAGTCCATGCCCATGCATGGGGTCCCAGTAGTTTAACATCAGTCGGTCACTGAGGCCCTGCCCCCTCTGCCAGCCTTCCCGGGTCCACTCCATCTCAGTTCCACCCATCCGAGACGCTTCCCTCAGCAGGCCTCCTGCCCTGGACCAGGCCTTAGGCCAAGGACTCAGAGGGTACTCCTGTGTACAATTATAAAAGCACCCTTTTATGGTGGTAATCCCAGTTGCTAGGGAGACCAAGACAGGAGGATCACAAGTTCCAGGTCAGCCTCAGCAACCTCATGAGACCCTGTCTCAAAATTAAAAAGAAAATAGCCTAGGGTTGTACAAGACTCCCCAGCACCACATACACACACACACACACACACACACACACACAGCAAAAACCACCTGGGAGACTGAGGCAGGAGGATTGCCAGTTCAAAGCAAGACTTTGCAACTTAGCAAGGCCCCAAGCAACTTAGTGAGACCCTTTCTCAAAATAAAAAATAACAACAACAACAAAAATGTCTAGGGATGTGATTCAGGGGTTCAACCCCCAGTATGAAAAAAAAGAAAGAAAAAAGAAAAACAAAGCCCAAAAGAAAGAAAACAAAGAAAAATAGAAAGAAGTCTGGCGCAGTGGTGCAGGCCTGTAATCCTAGTGGCTTGGGAGGCTGAGGCAGGAGGATTGTGAGTTCAAAACCAGCCTCAGCAAAGGTGAGGCGATGAGCAACTCGTGAGACCCTGACTCTAAATAAAATACAAAATAAGGCTGGGGAGGGGGCTCAGGGGGTTGAGTGACCCTGAGTTCAATACAAGGACGGAAGGAAGGAAGGAAGGAAGGAAGGAAGGAAGAAGGAAGGAAGGAAGGAAGGAAGGAAGGAAGGAAGGAAGGAAGGAAGGAATAGAAAGAAATGGTGCCAAGTTGGGCAGTGGCAAGTTTGCAGGGCATGCTCTGTGAGGGGCACAGATGGTCCCCAGACCCTTTATCCTTCTATCAAATACCCATCTCCTTTGATGTGGCTTCTCTGCCCTGGCCTCTGCTCGTGGGGGCCAGACTCTTCATCATGTGCTCTCACGGGTCCAAGCCACAGGTCCCCTCCCAAGCCCAGTTCAAATGCAGCCTCCTTTGGAAGCCCTGCTGGTTCCCCTGGCAACGGGGGAGCCTCTCTCCCCCTTGGAGGAGGTCCCATCACCATTTCCACCTTACAGATGAGGAAACCGAGGCTCAGGGAGTTTCAATCACTAATCTAAGATCACACAGAGCCTTGGCTCAGAAGGATCCTCTGCTTCTCCGGTCACTGCATTTAGTGACTACTTGATGCATTCTCGGGAATTGGCTGGAGAGTGACATTTTTTTTTTTTTACCATGTCGTATTTTTAAAAGTTCTTTATTTATTTTAATTTGTTATATATGACGGCAGGGAGTGACAGTTTTTTTCTAATGATGTTTATACTTTAAAAGAGCACAGAGAGTAATGCTTAGCCCCATAGAATAGCTCCAACAGGGAGGCCCCAGGCACTGGGACTTGGCTGGGGACAGAGACCCAGACCAGAGCCGCCTTCTCGGGGTCCTCCAGTCAGCTCACAGGAAGTAGCTGCCCGGCAGGTTGGCCTGGGTCACGCTCTCCATTTCTGGAGGCCCCCTTTAAATCCGATGTTGTGACAGCAGGGTTATGACATGCTTCCTCTAATGCAGGTCTGGGACAGATTTTAACCATTCTATGGCATTTAATGTAGTTGTGGATTTTATAGCTGTGTGCCCTGTCCCCTCGTTCCCCTGGGCCTCGGGGTAATGGGCATATTAAATAAGGCTATCCCATGAATCAATGGGACATTCCTGGGCATCCTCATTTCGGTTTGGAAAAAGTGAAAGAGGAAGGGAGTTTTGGAGTTTTGCCTCTTGAGCATCTTAAAGGAAAACGGTATTTCTAGGCTGCAAAGAGGGAGGGGGATCAGTAGGGGAGAGACTTGTCCCCTAGTGACCCTCGCTATTCTCCTGGCTGCCAGGGGGCAAGGGTCTGTGGCTCTCCTTTTCCAAGTGAGCCCAGGGCCAGCCACATAGAGCTCAGGAAGCCACTGCTACGTGGGCAACATCTGCCAGGCCCCAGACCCAGTTTTTTAGGGGGTTGGCTGCAGGGTGTCTGAGCCTTGGCACTATTTGGGGCCAGATCATCCTCGGGTAGGGGTGGGTGGAGTGGCTCTGGGGCTGCAGGGTGGTTCACAGCGGTGGTTCCTTGCCACGACACACAGGAGCCACCTGCCCTGCCTTAGCCAAGAAAATCCAAGCTGCCTGCGGCATTGCCAAGGCTGTGCAGGGTGGCGGGTAGGAGAGATGGGAAGACACAGTGCTCCGACCAGAGAACTGTCAAACCAAGCGCAGGCTCCCAGGGAGGGAAAGAGCAGGAGAGCGTCATCCTGGGTGTGCACCAAGGTTATCGGGTGAGGCCCTCGCTGGCGGGTGGCAAGAGGTGTCCAGAGGCTGAGTGTCAGGTCAAGACAGAGCCAGCCCCATCAACCGCGCTCCACACACACCTCCTGGATACCTACTGTGTGCCCGGCATCAGGCTTGGTGAACAGGAGCGCCTAGTTCACCTTGCGGATTTCGAGTTTTGGAGTGACAATGGCAGAGTGTTCCTCCTGAGTAAAACATCCTCAGAAAATCAGATAAAGGGCCAAGGAATGATAATTACAATTTTAAAAGTGGAAATGACCAAGGCATGGATTAGAGGATGCAGGGTTTTAAAGTCTGATCTCTTTTTAACGCTCAGAACCACCCAGGGGCTGGTTGATAACAAGAAAACCAAAGACCAGGGATGTGTTAAGAAACTTGTCCACAGTCAGTCAGCAAGGAGGCAACGGAGGCTGGCCTCAATCCAGCACGACTGGGTCCCAGAACCTGGGATTTCTTTCTTCCATCTGTAACTTTTGAAGGAATTATGGGCAAACAGCCCTACACCCAGCACTAATATCTTACTTTACTAGATTTATCACCTATCTTTTCTCTCTCCATCCATCAACCCATTTTAGTTGTGTGTGTGTGTTTGTGTGTGTGTGCAGTGTGCAGTTGTGTTTGTGCACATGCATGCAGTTGTGTATGTGTGTGCACATGCATGCAGTTGTGTGTGTGTGCACACATGTGCATTTCAAAGTGAGTTTGAGACTTCAGTACACTCTAACCCTCAGTGTTATCAACCTGCATGTTAATTCACTTGAATTAACATGTTAATTCATGTGAATTAAAAATTAACATGTAAATTCATGTTAATTTTTGTCTACAGAATTTTCAGGATAAAATTCACTGGGATCTTTATGAAATGCGTAAATCTTGAGCACACCTGTGTGTAAATTTTGAAAAATGTGTATATCTTTGTAATGCTCACCCCTATGCAGACAGTGAGCATGGTCATGTCCCCAGGAAGCCCCCTCATTCCTCTTCACAGTCAAATTCTCTCTCGGCAGCACAGAAACAAGGACCTTCCCATATTTGTCACCATGGATCAACTCCATCCATTCTAGAATTTCCAAAAAAATTTAAAAAAAAATCGGCTCATACAGTCGGTCCTCCTCGATGTCAGGGCTTCTCACTGTGCTGTTTCTGGAAGCATCTGTGTTGCTAGGCCTCGCCCAACTTTGTTCCACTTTGTGGCTAAATTCCATTGAGGGCCATCCCTCGGTTTGCTTACCCATTTTCCTATTTATGAACACGAGGGCTCTTTCCAGATTCTCGACTCTGATGAATCACACTGCGGCGGACGTTCTTGCAGAATTCTTTTGGCAGACATACATTAGTATTTGTCTTGGGTAAATACCTACAGCTAAGAGTGCGGGGCCACAGGGTCATGACACGTTCAGTTCCCTAAAAGGCTACCACCTGTCCCCCCAGAGGGGTCATACTGTTCTACACGCCACTGACAACGAACAAGGAGGTTCCGGTGGCTCCACTGGTTTCAGCCATCGCGTGGCGGTGAAGGGCATTTGGGTGTGGTCTTATTTGTATTTTCCTGGTGAATAATGACACTGAGCACCTCTCATGTTTACCGACATCTGTGTATCTATCTCCCTTTGTGAAATGTCTGTCACATCCCTTTGCCCTTTAAAAAGAAATGTATTTAATCTTGAATTAGAGGAGTCCCCAGATATTCCAATGCCAGTCCTTGGCCGGGTGCACTTGTAGGGTCTGTGGTTCGACCTTCTGTTCATTCTGAAGTGAAAGACACTTCAGGTGGGTAAGAGGCAGTTTCCCTGTCCCCAGCATGCCCCGCCCCGGGGCTGGAAAGCTCATCAAGCTGAACAGTGCTTTGTTTGTCAGCAGAGTGATTTCTGGGCAGAAAACTGGAAGAGCCATTGCAAATTCTTCTTGGCATATTCCATGATGCTACTGTGATAAGCACAGTGGCCTAGTCTCTGAGTGATCACCATGAGCAGGAGCCCTGCGGCCTGACCTGGGTATGTGGAATTGGAATAACACCTTTAACCTTTGCTGAGATCCTGTGGTTGTTACTGCAGCATAACCTAGCCTATCCTGACTGAGAGAGGATCCCCTTCTCTTTCTGTACTTCGCCTAAGAGGTGCGATGTATTGATATGATTTAGCTCTTTCTTCCCACTCTAGACATATATCTTGCTGTTCTGTGACATTGATAGCTTGATTACCTTACAGAAAATGAAATAAATATAGCAGTTGTAACTTGATCTTGCCATTAAGTGTCTTCTCTCTTCTTGGCTTTTTTTTTTTTTAAGACAGCAGGAGAGTGGTTTTGATTTTTAATGTATGATATCCAACAAAGTGAATTAGGGCAGATTTTAATTCAAGCAGTAACAAACACAATTTAATTCTGTTTTGAAGTGCGGATGAAATAGTGGAGAAATCATGGGAATGTAGAGCTTCCCCCTGGGATCATGAAAGAGTTTGCATTAGCAAGCGAAGCAAAATCTTCCCTGATATGCGGGGAGACAAGAAGAGAAGCACGTACCCTGGATGTTAGAATTTTTTTTTTCTCTCAAAGATGCACAAGACTGAGCATTCAGATCAGTCACAAGAGCAGAAAGGGCTCAGCCAGCCAGAGCCGTGTCCAGCTTCTCTCCTTCAACCAAGCCCTATAGTCCTGGCTGCTTATTGTCAAGTGGTCCTGGCCCCATTTATCATCTGCAAATCCATAGCTTTCCAAGTTGATGTGTTCATTTAAAAACTAATGGCTCATTAAATGTTTCAGACTCCTCGGCGTATCAAAGGGGTGTTTACCAAAGGCCTAGAACTTAGCTTTGGGAATTAAAGAATGAATAAAAATCCAATGGATTTGACACAAGTCAACAAATATTTATTGATCCCTCTACAGGGCCCAATCATCGCACTTCGTCGATGACTCTGCCCAAAATAAAGTTAAGTGGAGGCTAGTTAAATCCCAGGGATGAGACATGTCCACAGAGAACTAGTTGGGCCTTTTATGTTTTCATCAGCAAATGCTCCCTCGGATGCACACCCCACCCTCCTCCATGTTGGAAAAAATGGCGGCATCCCTACAGGAGAAACCGTGGGATCCTGATGCGGGCCGCCATGTTTTCAATTGTGCTGCTTCCCTCTGCCTGGCTTCTTTCAGAGGAGTGGCCTCTGGACCTGCACTCATTTCTGTGGCTGTATCAATATCCTTCGTGATGGCCCAGCTTGGATCCAATGGATAATGACCTGCTATGGGGATTACCGTTCATTTTGCAATTTTATTTCCATCAAAAGAGTCAGGCTTAAGGGTTGCGGCCCTGCCCCACTCCCCAGGGCTGAGGTCTTAACTCCCTGGGCTGGGAGCCCCTGATGAGCACACATGGAACTGATTTGGTGACCAGACGGCCTAATGGCAGACGGAATTGTGCTGGAGAAACTGGCTTCTCCACTGGCCTGCGTTTCTAGACCATGTCTAAAGCTAACAGTATGGAGCCACTCCTGGTCGCCAGATGGGGCAGAAGGCCCTGATTTTATTATTTCACTGAATCCTCACAGTGTGTGTGATTTCGACTCTCCCACTTTACTAATTATTTGGAAACTGAGGCAAGGAGACTCAGGGCCACTGGACTTGTTGAGGGCAGAGTCATGGTTTCCCCCCAGGAAATCTGACCCCAGGATCATCATTAAATTTTAAGAAAACTGGGCGTTGGCCAGGGTATGATGAGGTACATGAGGGCGGTCACTGCAGTGGTACGAGCTGAGCAGCCTCCATTGCTAGGCGCTCTGTTCCCAGAGCGATGTGAAGGGATGTATGAAAAAATTAAACTTGTTGAATTAAATCTGAATTTTTATTGAATCATCTTCAAGATCTGATTTTGAAAAAGGGAAAATCATAAAACAGTGTATGCACTTTGATTATATCTATGTCAAAATAGGAGAGTTATATCTCTGCACATAAATATGGAGAAAAAATGCAGAGAAGTTACTGGAAGGTGTGCATAAAATCATAGCCCTGGGGATGAAAACAGGGTAAAGAGAACGAGAATTTCCGCTTCTATAGAGCACTGATCCCCTTAACCTCTTACAGTAAGAATGGGCTCATGTTCTTACATTATTTTTGATAATGTAAATAATTTACATTATTTTTACATTACAAAGATAATAATGAGTGTTGGTTAGGATATGGAGAAACTGGGATTTGGATCGCAACATGGAGCAGATAGTTTAGAAAATGTTTAGTTGGTTCCTCAAAATGTTAATCCATAGAGTCACCGTATGACCTAACGATTCCACTGAGAAGCATACACATACAAATATTTATCGTTGCATTAATTTTCATAGTCGAAGAGTGAAAACAACCTAGTGTCCATCACCAGATGAATGTATAAATAGAATTCAGTAGAATCAGACAATGGAATATTAGTCAGTCATCAAAAGGAAAGAAGTCCTGAAACATGGTACAACATGGATGGACCTCGAAAACAGGATGCTGAGTGAAATAAGGAACTGAAACTCCAGTTATATGAAATTTCCAGAATCGACACACCTATTGAAACAGGAAGTAGATAAGTGATTGCCAGGGCTGAGGAACAGGGTAGAAGTGGGAAGTGTCTGCTAATGAGGCCCATATTTCCTTCTGGAATGATAAAAAGGTTCTAAAATCAAATTGCCATGATGGATTTCATAACTCTGACTGCTTTAAAAACTATTGAAGTGTACACTTGAAGTGTTTGAATTTTATAATATGTGAAATACATCTCAATAAAGCTGTACAAGTTACTTCCTCATTAATTGTTAAAGCTACAGTATTTAAAAATACCAATTTTAGATTATAAAAGTGATAGGTTCATTATAAAACACTTAGATAACATAGAAAGCTTTAATGAAGAAAATGAAAGTTAACAGAGACTTAAAATTTTCTAATAAAAGGACCCGTGTTTTTAGAAAATAAAAATGGAAAATATCAAAGTATTTTATACTTTGGAAGGACCCATAAGGCTTTCTGCCCTCTGAGGTCCCAGTCTTTCCCTCCGGGGACAGCTAGTTTCACCAATTATCTAGTGTAGAGCTCTAATATGTTTCCACGTACACATTCTCTTTTTTTGTTTTGTTTTGTTTGGGGTGTACCAGAGATTGAACTCAGGGGCACTCAACCACTGAGCCACATCCCATCCCTATTTTGTATTTTATTTCAAGACAGGGCTTCACTGAATTGCTTAACACCTCACTGTTGCTGAGGCTGGCTCTGAACTCACGATCTTCCTGCCTCAGCCTCCTGAGCTGCTGGGATTACAAGCATGAGCCACCGTGCCCAGCTAAGTACACCTTCTTATAAATATAAAATTCTGTGTCCACATATAAGTGGAATCATGTATTCATACACATAAATCTATGTACATATAAATGTACATTTTCACACATGTGCACACACACACACTCAAAGACTAGAGGTGCAGCTCAGAGGTAGAGCACATGCTTAGTATGCACAAGAACCTGGGTTCAAAGTCAAAGTGCTTATAACAATGTACGAAAATATCACAGAGGAATTCATTTTTTGTACAATTAGTCTGCCTTAATAATTATAATAATAAAACAAAATAAAAATAATTGGGATCATACAATAAACCCAAGTTTTAAAAGGTGAATGATTTATTTGGCCATCTTGCTGCATCGACATGTGTGACTCTAGTTCCCCTTTTGAATAGCTGTGTACTACTCCACACTTCAGTAGCCTGTTCTTTTTCCGCTGGTCATCCGCCTTGTTTCCTTTCTGCTGACATTGATGCCTCCCGATATAGGATACAGACCTGCAGTGATTCGTAGAAAGTCTCCAAACTTGGGTTTTGATTGAAATACCTAATTCATACCCCTGGTACAAAATTCAAAAGCACAACAGGTTATGCAGTCAAAAGTCCATTTCTTTGTGCCACTAACAAAGTAGTCCTCATCCTTGGGGCCACCTACTGGCACCGAATTTGGGTCCCTTTATAAACCTTCAAAACAGTGTCTTACGTGGGTGGGCGGTACCTTTAAAGTCGACCTTCTGAGGTGTCAGTTCACATAGTCACCTTGGTCCTTAGAGGTCAAGAGAGACCATTTCTTCTTGGCAAATAGCAAATCAAATAACTTTTTTTTTTTTCAGTATGGGAGGATTGAACCCAGGGGCACTTTGCCACTGAACTATAACCCCAACCCTGAAGAATTTTTATTTTGAGACAGGGTCTCACTAAATTGCCATCCTCCTGTCTCAGCCTCCCAAACTGCTGGGATTAGAGTGCTGAGATTGCAGCCTCTAGGAAAGATTTATCTGTACACCACACACACACACACAGAGCAAGTGGGGGTGCTGGTATAAGGTAGAAAGATGCTGGGCTTTTGAGTCAGAGAGGCTAGATTTGAATCTCAACTTCACATTTCATTTACGAACCATGAACCTGAGTTCTGAAACCTCTCTGATCCTAGATTGCCGGACTGCGAACTGGGGATAAATCTGCCCACCTTGCAGTTCTAAATGCAGCGGGGCAAGGACTACTGTGATGCGGGGCCAACATGCTTCTGGTTAAGAGGGTGCCCCAAACCTTACTAATCAAGATACACAATATTTTGAGACACTATTTAAAAAAAAAGTCAAATTAGCAAATTCAGTTGGGCTGGCCGCAGGGAGGGCATTAGCCATGATGGACGTGGTGCCTCTCTCTAGCCCAGCACCTGCAAATAGGTCTTGCAGGTAAATCCAGGAGCTGGGTTGGAGGGTATTTGTAGAATCCTTGGTTCACAGAGTACTTCAAACCCCTATTCTCTGGTGACTTAGGCGCATCTCACCCACTGCCCTGCCCGGTGCTCACAAAAGGAATGGGGCTCCCTCCTCTAGCCATTTATCAGAGTGACAGATTAAAATTATGTAACAGGAAGTTTTCTGTCCGCATCGTAATCTAACTGAATCACCAGGTCGCTATTGATAATTCATTATGTGTCCGGGCTCCCACGCAGCGGCTCTGAAATGCTTTTGGCCATAATGATTTCCTAGCCCTCTCCTGTAATGGCCTCCTGACGGTGTCGATCAGCTCCTCTTCCAGCGACAATAATATTATTCTGCCATCCGTCTTGGGAGGATGCTTAAAAGCTTTCTCTCATTTTCTCCATTTAACTCATGTATTATCCGACTTTTTACATTAAATGGCCATCCTTAATATCCCCCGACACGTCACCTCTTTTCTGGAGAGGACACGGGTACAGTACTTCCCCGATTCCAGAATCTATACTAATCCAATCCCGCTCTCCCACTTCAGCCGGGAGCAGTTCGTGGGGGCGCACGGCGGCATTTAATCTGGACAAAGAACTTATGAAAGAGAACAAAAACAATTTAGGCTGCAGTTGGTTAAATGCGGACGTGATTGATGCAATTTGTTTTATAAAAAGGAATTAGCAGATATTGAAGTCAAGTTGTGGGAGGAAGGTCAGAATCGCCGGGGTGCGGGATGCGGTGCCCTTGGACAACTGATGACCGGGCTTCCTTAAAAGCCAACCTGAGCCATCGGTGGCTCAGGGAGAAGAGAAGCTCCGGCCAAGGCCCTCCATCTCCCTCCTGGATGGAGCATGAGCCACTGTGCCCAGCTAGTGGCTTCTGTCCTTGAAGTCCTGAAATCTGTCCTTGAAGTCCTGGACCCTGGCTCTGATCTTGCATCATAGTGTGCAATCTGTGCTTCTCAGTCCTGTGGGGCAGGGAGCAGGGATCCTGCAAGCCCATGTTAGCACCTGTTTTAAGGGAGAAAGAATGTCTGAGGGTTGACCCACCTTCCCCACAGAATTCAAGCACAAATTGGAGGAGCTGATGTCAGGCCCTTCAAGGTATAAGGGGGCATAACTGACTCTGGCCTTGAAGCCCCCTGGATTGGGGATATTTTGATTTTAAGAGTCAGGGACACCGCTCCACCCACCTCTTAGACCACCCCCACCCCCTACCTCTTAGACCCGCCCCCCCCCCCCCCCCCCGCTCAGTAGCAGTCTGATTGCTTTCTTGGGCAGATAGAAAGTTCCATCTCACTAATGGATTGGGGGCAGGACATGGGATGCGTTTGAGGGACTATAATGGAGAAGACGTTCATTTCAATCCCAGAGTGGCTGGGGGCTGGGAGGGGGGCACTGGGTGAAGGCAGAGGACAATTAATCATCCGTCTTGTTGACGTGGGCACCAGCCCCGAGAGGAAAAGATGAACTTGACCGACCTACCCAGAATCTAAGTGGTGGTCACCCAAAGAACACAGTGGACACCTCCCTAATCTTTGGAGCTAAATTGATCTAGGTTTAAAATTCTGTTTCTGCCAGGTAATAGTTGTGTGACTTTGGGCAAGTCACTTAAACTCTCTGAAACTGTCGAACAGGAATAAAAATATCGACTTCTTAGGATTAAAATGAAGTGTGGGGAGCATAGTAGGTGCTCAGTCCAGTGGTAGCTCTGTGCCGTTCTAAGTGACTAGCGTAACATATGTCTCCTTGTGTGGCCAGTCTTCCTGTAGCCTGATAGATTGTCATAGCCGAAATTTCAAACGGCTAATTGGATCGTAAATTGACCTGTTTATTCCATTAAAAACAAAGGGCCAATATTGAGAAATTAAAATTATAGAAGGACTTCCTCTGATGGAATTTGTTTTGTACTTTAACCATTAGTCTTCAAAAACTTCACTTGGCCATTTGGGGTTGCTGGGGTGTCATTGGCAGAGACCTCGACAGAGAGAGATGCTTTGCCATCTCCTTCATCCAAAGGTATTTATTTCATTTTATGTTTGCATTCTGGCTCCGGGACCCTCTGTGTTGGCATCATGTTGGATGATAAATCCATTTGTTTGGGCAACTTCAGGAGGGAAATTTGCCCAGAAAGCTAGCTGAAGCTGGCTTTGCAGAAAGCCAAATTAAGTCTCCAGCAGACTGGGGTCCCTTCCAAATGAGTTCCCAGAGGGCAGGAAGCGGTGGGTTCTGTACAGTGCGCAGCCTATGCCCAGAGCCCCCAAACCATGTTAAACAAAGAAGACCAAACCATTGGCAGTGGGATCGATTGGCAGATATCAGATTTCATTCCTTTGTCTTCGGCCCCGGCTTCTTTTCAAACCCCCATCCAACCTTTGTGGGGGAGCGAGCTTAAATGCTGACAAATTTCCCCCTCCATAAGAAATTG
>NW_026000221.1:23442191-23529888 GCF_001458135.2 Marmota marmota marmota
CTGTCCCCTAGGATGCAATTGCCGTATGTGCATATCTGGGTTCTCGGAAGGATTTTAAGCAGACAGGTGATAGAGATGGAAGACACACCAGGGTCAATTCACTGAGACTCAGTTTCCTTTCCTTCTGCATTGAGTGTTGCAAGAACATATTGACAGGGCTCTGAAAGTGAGAGGAATGGAATTCTAATGTAGTCTGTGTAAGCCAAAGCCCAAGACACTTCAGAAGGCTTTCTGCACAGACTCTAGCTGCAACTTCTCTTTGATTTTTTTTTTTTGTTTTGGTATCGGGGATTCTATCCAGGGATGTTTAACCACTGAGCCATACCCCAGTCCCCCGTTTTAAAAATATATTTTATTTAGATACAGGGTCTCTCTAAGTTGCTGAGGCTGGCTTTGAACTCGAGATCCTCCTGCCTCAGCCTCAGGAGCCACTGGGATTACAGGTGTGTGCCTGCAGCTTCTCTGAATCAAACACATCAACCTGTCTTTGGGGAATGTTGTTTCATAAGGCGTTTCCCCTCAATTCTCGTCCATTTGGAGAGTTTCCAATAGAGCCAGAGAATGTTCTGGGAGAGGGGAATTGTGTAGGCAGCATTGTTTTTGAAAAGGAATTTAATGGCAACAGCTAAGCTCTCAATTAGAGCCAAGTCATACGGATTTGGCACTAATCTGAAGTGGAGGCCAAGCTTGTTGGTAAAACCCTGCCTGGTGTTGGTGGCTCTTGCTTTCTGAGTATTTCGAGAAAGTGCTTCCTTCCCGGATTTAGAGATTGGAAATGCCACGTGATTCGATTAAGACAATCATTTTTATATCTGTCCCGGTGATTGTTTTCTCTCTGCCAAATGCTCACAAGCACTGAACTCGACATGGAACTGGCAAATGGGACCTCTGATGGATTGAAACGTACAGGATGTTGCCAGAGGGCCGCATAGTTAAAATAAAATATACATACGGGGCACGCGAGAAGGCCGCTACCAGCCACTGTTAAGTTAAGCAGGGCTTGTCATACGGAATTTCAAAATCAAAGCTTCACTGGATCATGGAATCATCTGCGGCTAACTGTGCGGTTGGCGGGTTTCTCCCCAGCCTGTGCCTCAGTTCTGCAGAAACCCTCGAGAAGTTTCCGGAAGGAACAAAGCTGTTCTGTGTGCACCTGATTCTCCTGCCAGCATTCTCCTTGGTTGGAAGCTGGTGATTTAATGAGAAGTTTTAAGTCAAGGTGTACTCTCCTTACCTGAGACAGGGTTTTACCTGAAGCGATCGCCACCTGATCGTTGCAGGAAGCCTGTGCCGGCTCTTTGTGTCTCGGGATGGTGCCACCTGTCCGCAGTTCCCACAGGACTCCGCGGTGCTCTTTAAATGAAATTATGAGACATTATCAGATCCGAGCTGTTCTTTGGCTGCAGTGAGATAATTTCTGGAGGCAAGACACCTGGCCGGCCTCGAGTGGTGATTAATTTTATGTGTTTAGGGTGCAATCATCACTCAGAAAGAAGGTGGAGGGGCTGGCGTGATGGCCCGGAAGGAGGTGGCCCTTGGAACTGTTCTACATCATCGGTTCCTTTGATCGCTGGCAGAAGTTCAAGTATAACTTGGTTGCATCTGCCCAGCCTAAACACATACTGTAGACTCTGCAGAGCTCCAGAGAGGAGGAGGACCACGACGTCAGAACAGCTGGAGCCAAGGAAGGTCTGCTTTGCTTTTTTATGTGTGTCTTCAAAAATGGCATGCATTGATCCGTGGTTTGCAGTCAAAGTAGGTTTGCTTGGATGCGGGCGTGGTGCGTGCTGTGGTGTGCTGCTCACAAGCCCCTTCAGGACTGAGGCATGCGGTCCCCTCCCTCCAGACCCCACTCCACATCTGGCTCTGGAGTGAGGGCTTCTGCTCATAAGGGCTTCCCTCCCCAGGCTACAGGGAAGGTTATATCCCTTCCCTGAAAGCTCATATCCAAAGACTGATCAGAATCGGAGCATAAAACCCAGCTCGTCTCAATACAGAACAACTCCAAAGGGTCATCCTAGTATCTGTGTACCATGTGGCACCAGATGTGGCCTTTGTCCCCTGCCACCCTACCTCCTCCTTGCTGTGCCCATCTCCAACAGGTGTCACCCCTGAGAACACCCCCTGCCTGCCAATTTCCATTTCAGAGGCTATTTCCGGAAAGCCCAACCTCAGACCATTGTCATCTATATGAGAAAGGGGATTTGACTGTAAGGTGGAATCAGATGAATTTTTGTCCCTAAGATTGATATCCACGTCAAAAAATAAAAATCCAGCCAGGGTGACGGATACGCAGTGGTGCCCACTTAACATACATCAGTTTCTGCAGCTCTGATGGCAAACGGCTCTCGGGTTGAAGCTTGCCTTGGTGAGCAAGGACAGGACTAATCAGGAAAATGATGCATGGATTAAAGTAAACACTCCGAGAGCATTTTTTACTCAATCAAAGAGATTTAAGGGAAGGGATGCTTACACCAACCAGAGGAGAGGGGAAAAATGCCCCTTTTGTACTTCAATTAGCAAACAATAATTTGGATAATTGGAAGCAAATGTTTCTTCTTTTATCATATGAATTCCACAGTTCTTTGCCCAATGCTGTCCCCTGCAGGGTAGAAAAAATCAAATCAGAAGAATCTGAGCCACTCACCAGCCAAGATCCCTGCGATCACAACCACGGGAGACGAAGGTGGTGTGGCGGGGCCAGCACTTCACATCCAGGCCCCGTCCCGGGAAAATGTCACCGTTTTCTGGAATATCAATTCCTAGAAATCCTGCAAAGACCCTCTCTATGAGTCGTTGTTGAAGCCCCCACTGCCAACCTCATGCATTTCCTAGGTTCAACATGGGAGTAGCCTGGGCTTGCTTTTTCCAGCTAAAAGGCCATGTTTTGAAGAAACACAGAGGAAGCCGGTGGATGGTGTAGAGACAAGGCACAGAGACATGTTTTTTTAAGAGCTCACCAGCAAAAGACTTGAGCAAGTGGCTTTCAGCTCAGGTAAGAACAAAACCCCAGGAACCCTAAGCCACGGCTACAGAATTCAGCTGCTTTCTGAGACGATGAGCGAGGCTGCAGATACACTATGGAGAGACTTGAAAATCAAGTCTCACCCTGATCCTCCAAGGACCCCAGCTGCAGCCCAGGGCTGGTCCTGAGGAATCTGCCTCCTGCTTCCTCACCACCAACTTCTCAGGAGACTGAGAAGGACCCCTCTGGAAGCAACGTGCCATCTCTATACACACAGGGTGGATAGACTTGGATTTATGACCTTTTCTGCATCTTAGGTGCAAAAACTAAGGCCGCAGCCCCATATCTCTTTACTTTGTCCCTCTCTTCCTTGTCTCAGCATCCTGCCAGTCTTACCCTACTGCCTTGTCTGTGTCCTGATGATGACGATGACAATGCTGTCCTCAAAGAGGGTCACAACAATATGCAGAATTGCAGTTATCCCATTTTACAGATGAGAAAACCAAGACCCAGAGACGTTGAGTCACTTGAGCAATGTCACAGAGCCAGGCAGGGTGGCATCGCTGAGCTCACTGGAAGCGGAGAGCCCACAGACCCCTTCCTTACCTGCACAACAAAGCAGAGGACAGGAAGGAGGAGGGGCGCTGGGACACCTTCTGTGAAAACAGTTAACCCCTTAGAGACCTGGAGGCCACCATGGGCATGCGGGTGCCGCTCTATGGAAACGGTATCTGGGGTCCTGGCAGGGGGCCAGAAACACCTGAGAAATCCCTCCATTTACATAGACCCTCCTCTGAATCAGTTCCAGGTTGGGGACAAAAGCTGGCCATGTCCCCAGTCTGAGAGGCCTCGCAGGGTGGTTGGGGGAGACAGTCTGGATCTTGAGGGTCCCCCCCACTGCTCTGAGGGGTCTCCAGGCTGGCTGAGGCCCGGGCCCTCCGTCTGAGGAGCCAGCCAGCGGTGGAGTGTGCATCTGGCAGCGGCCCTACCTGGTCCCCCGAGAGGGACACTGTGCACCCCGCTGCTTCATCTCTAATGTCTCATTTCCGTTCATTTCCTCGGCCTCCATTTCTGAAGTCACCCACCCAGGCCTCCACCTAAGTGCTCAGGGAGATCCCAGGCCTCACTGACGCCCTCCCGGGCCCACCCTAGGACTCAGAAGTGGGGGTTCTGAATGCTCAGGGAGAGGTCATTCCCCCCACATCAGAATCAGCTCTGGGCAACCCACATGTCATTGCAGCCCGGTGGGCTGGGGACCCCAGTGGTGGGGATGGCCGGCCACGTCCCAGCTCTCCCCGGACTGACTCCTCCCAGGAGGCCCCATGCACAGAGAGTGTTGGAAGAACCACAGGATTCAACGCGTTGTTCGCCTGGCAGACACTTGGGCATGAAAGCAAGAGATTCCAGGGAACGGTGGGCCATCTGCATCGAAAAGGACCCCTGACCTCGCAGAGGCCTGTCGGGGCAGCTCAGTGCTCCTCCATGGACAAAGGCTAAATGAGACCTGGGAGATAAGGATCGGGCACGGGAATCCTCACTCTTGAATTTGTCCTAATTCAGTCAAGAAGAGTTTATCAAACTCCTTTCACACATCGGACCCCGTACTGGACACAGTCCCTGTCCGATGGACAGATAGGCATGAAGCAAATAATCAGAAAAGTCAGTGCTGTCCCAAGGTCCTGGCCCTCACCCCTCTGGGCAGCCAGGCTTTCGGATACCTCCAACCTGGGGAGGGTGGGTGGTCTCTGGGGAGCAGCAACCTCATCTCCTTCCATAAGAAAAAACGACTCCGTTCTCAAATATCAATGAAGAGAGTGATCACCTCGGTTCACACACAGCAGTAGACCCAACCACAGTGCCATCCACCTGCCAAGAAGGGAGGGGCACTCTTTCTAGGGGACGCCATCGGACCTTACAAACTTCGTCCTGCAATCACAGCTGCCCCCGAGCTCACAGCTCTCCAAAGGAAGGCCAGGTCTGTCCTCCAGACAAGCACAGCACCTCGCCTCCCCCAAGCCAGACTTCTGCCACCACGACCAGCCATCATTCAGTTGCCGCGTCCTATGAACTGTGCCCGTGATCATTAAGAACTTTCTGGAGCAAGGTCGCCGTTGGAAACATTGATTTCCTTCACCAGAAGCTCCCACCTCCCATGTGCTCGATGCTTTGACCTTTTCTTAACATCATTAAGAGATAAAAAGTTAATCTACTGAAAACAAGATGCGTGACCTTTCAGAAAGAGTGGGTACCAGTGTGGGGCCTCCCTCCTGTCGTTGGAGAATTTCATGTCCAGGAGGTGGGTGTTGTGTGTAGCCAAGCAGGATAACTGTGGGGAGCACTGTCAGAGCACAACCCGGAGGCTCTGGATCTCCTCTACAGCTGCTGAGCATCAGGCACAGTGACCAGGAGGGACAGGAGCAAGCTCCCGGCTCGGCCACCGCTCACCTTCATGACCAATCGGTTTCATGGTTGAATATAGATGTTGGCCTGGAACATGAAGTTTGCTAACAAGAAACTGTTGGTTAGCACAGTGACCCTTAAGTAGGGTCCAATGGACCAGAGACCCCTCATTCATTCATTTACCCGCTGACGGTGGTTCACTGAATGCCTGGTAGGTGCGGGGTGCTTGCGCAGGTGTTGGGAATACAGCCGTGAAGAAGAGGAAAGCCAATGTTCCCGCCGTCGGGGAACTCACCTATGCTCCTGAGAAGACAGAAACCTCAATAAAATAGAAATCATAGACAACAAATAAGCAAAAGGGATGATAATCAAAATCGTGATAAGTCCTGTAAAATAACATATAGGAGAGAGTCACAGGAAGCCTCTGAGAGATGCAAGGTAGAGATTTGAAATGTGAGAAGGGGAACTGGATTTTTTTCCCTCGTCTCTTCTGAGATGATCGAGGACAGCCGGTAGCCAGGACGCCTTTGCAGCCCTTCCTTTGCTTTGTAGTTGGTCATCTTCATAATACAAATTCCTGTGTGCGGTGGAGAAGGTGCGAAGCCCACCAGGGTCAAGGGGGTAATCTTTCTTTCGTAAATAAATCAAGCTCGTGGAAGCACAGATCGCCGAGGGGTTTAAGACCCCATGTGAGCAAGGAGAGTCACTGGTCCCCTGAATATATTTGAAAACAAAAGTCCTTAAAACCAATAGAATCACCATATCTTATACTCAGGTACAAAAGTTCTACCCAATCAATGAGGATCCCAGGTATGAGCCCATTTCCAGTTAACCCCACACCTCCTTCCCGTCCTTTCTGTGTCAAGTAGTAGAAGCTGACTTTTATCCAACTCAGTGAGGGTTTTCCACAAGTCCTTGGCCCATGGAAGGCGCCCGAGGTGGAAACAGGAGGAAAGGAAGAGACCGGAGTTTGGCTCCCTTTGCTCTGGTTCTGGTTCAAAGTCCTGAAGGGCACCTCTCCCTGCATCTCCAGGAGCAGGGCCACGGTGCTCCTCGTTCCTGCGGGGGACTCATGCATCCTAGTTCTGACTGGCCCCAGCTCTGGGCTGGAGCCCGACCTCCTGACCTAACAGTCACAGCAGCTTCCTGCTGGTACCAATATGTAGGTCACCCCCCACCTCCTAAAATCATTCTTTTCACTCCTCCAACACATTTGGTTCACGACAGTAAATCTCCCTGATCCAACTTCCTGAAGTGGTCCTGTCCCCCTACCTGTTGACACTCTGATGTGAACGTGGTCCGGCTTCAATAACTCCCCTGCTGAGCAATAAGAGATCCACCTGTGAAGTCTCCATGCCTCCTTGGGAACCAGCCCCAAACACACCCATCTACCACGGGCCATTTCTATGAGCTGATGTCCCACCAGCCCAGTCCCGCGGGCCTCCAGGGTCCCCGTCAACATCCTGCACTAAGGATGTTTGGCTTGTGCATGGTGGGGTTCATCTCCATATTTGCTCCCTCACTACTGGCTGGACAGTAAGTAGGCTGTCCGAAAGACAGTCCACCCCTTGGCTCCTTGGTCCCAAACCAAATTGGGCCAGTGCCACTGGTCCCTGGGGCCATGTTTCTGGGAACTTCTTTCCAGAGCCACACATGGAGCAAAATGGTCTGAAGTCCTCCGGAGGTTCGCACCTCACGAGGGGCCCAGGAGCAGCTTCTCTGTGTGTGAGGTTAGATGGGTAGTGACATCAGGTGACAAGTGGCCATAGTTGGCTTTTTGGACACTTGCTCTAGAATCCTGTCCTCATTCCTGACAGTTTCCTGAATGGTCAAGACCCGCTGAGGGACAAGCACCTTTGCAGCCCAAGAAGGGCTCACATTTCTCCACTCGGCCTTTCTCAAGTGGTAACCTGAGGATCAGAGAAATTGAACATGCAGAGATGGTTACAAGTGAAGATTCCTAAACCCTAAAAAGACCTTGGAGCAAAACTCTCTTGGATTGTGGCCCCAGAGTTGGGACCTTAACCAGCCTCCCAGGTATACCAACGGTCAGAGGGTTTCAAAGCCCTTGTCGAGGGCCAGGAACACCCCAGTATTTTGTGAGCCCTATTATTCCTCCGTTTCTTCTGTAAACTGCACCCCTTACCACAAAAAGGTGTCATTTTTCCACATGCTCTTGATTCAGAAGGGGCCACCCGACCCAAACTGACCAATCAGAAACATTCCTGGGATTTTTGATTGGAAATGAAAAAGAGAAGTGTGCAGTGTTGGGATGAGAGGCCCAGATCCATCAGAAACAGCTTCTCCACCACGTAGAGAAGCACACTCAGTGGAGGAGATGAACCCACCATGCACAAGCCAAAAGGAGGCCGAGGGAGACGGTCCTGGGGGCCCAGGGTGTATTTTTGGTCCCTCCTGTGGATGGGCTGTTTGGGCGGGCTGGGCTCCTCCAGCTTCTTTGGATGTGGGCAGCCCATAAGTCCCTGTCTTACCTAAGTCACTTCAAATGGAGTGGAAATTGCAACAGATGGACTTCACGCCATTTTGCACAAGGACAAATGGTTCATCTCACGCCTGTGCTCTTCCCTTTCCTTCTCATTTCTTCAAATCACAGCTGGAAGGAAACTCAGGAATCACCTGCTCCAGGGATGGCACAGTGCTCTCCCGAGTCCTCAGGTCCCTGGAGAATCCTAGGAAGGAGCAAGTGTTGGGGCCCCAGCCTTCCCCTCCCAGAGCGGTACCTTCCAACATTTAGGTGCCCGGCTTCCAGGTGCAATGTCATTTGCAAGCAAAGCAAAAAGAGGTTCTGTTTCGGGGGGTGGGAAGAAAACACCCACACTGACCTAGCACCAACCTAGCTTTGTGGGCAATCATTTGGTCAAATTAAGTGGCCAATTCTAAGATGAGACACCTTATGCATATCCGCCATATCTCCTAGACATGGTCAAACGAAAACTTTTCCTTTCACATGCTTTAAAAGGTATGAGTTTGTCTGTTTGCTTTTTTAAATAAATATCAACATGAGTTTCACCTGGGAATTTGTCAACTGGAAGAGCAACTACTTGTAACTAGAATTGTCACTTGTCCCGTCATCCAAAATGCTGTCATGATGTGAACCAGATGGTGAGGCATTGGGTGCATAGTAGGTCCTCAACATACTTTAGTCAAGGCATAGAAATCTCCCTTATCAATAACTTTTTCTATGTGTTCAAACACCCTCTTCAGTTTCTCTCTTTGGTAGTGACAAGGCAAAACAGCCATCGCTCAGGTGGGGCGGGGATGGTGGGAGAAGCTGAGTCAGGTCCCTACTGCCACTGTGAACAGTACCGTGGCTCCTTGCAGTGCCAATCTTGAGAGTGATAGCAGATGTGAAAGTCAAACACAGGATTTCAGAACGGTGAACTGTCTACGTGTGTGCCGAGAAAACCTATTCATCGCCAGGGCTGGCCACTCCGTCCCCTGGTCCTTCCTTCCTAACAGACTCCTACAGTTATATATGTTTCTGGGTGGCAGCGTGAGTGTCGTCTGGGGGTTAGGACTTAGGCTGGGCTGGGTGGCGACAGCCCAGGAGAAGAGCCCAGCCAGGGTGGGGTGACCGCCTGCTGCCATCAATTTTGAGCGAATGAGCCCTGTAATTTTACCCAGCACCTCGTTTATGTGCCTGACAGCCACCTCCAGGGGCTAGAATGGAGCTTACAGAGTGAGAAATAAAACATCAGGAGCATCCAAAGTGTGGCTGGGAGGGGAGGGCTGGGGCTTTCCTGCTGAGATACAGCTGCTGATGGAGCCGTCCCACGAGAATTAGCCTGGGATTTGCCTCGTATCAGGTTCCGGGGAGGAACGGAGCAGGGACTATCCACATGTGGGGTCCCTGGGGTCCCAACTCCTTGGAAAGAGCCTCAGAGCATTGGTATCCTATGAAGACAGAGGATGACCTGGCTGGGATCACCGGCTCCCCCACACTTAGGTGACTGTGAGCAAACTGAATCCCACCTCTGGACTCCGGGGTCCTCATCTGTAAAATGGGGCAATAGCAGGACTGATTGAGAGCCCCCCGTGGAGCTCCTACCAGGACATGGAGACTGCTCCATACACAGGAGTCGCGGCTGCTCTGATTATAATCAAGAAGGAGGTCCGGGCTGCGCAGCTGCTTGTCTGCATGTGGAGGGCCCCCGAAGCCCCTCGACAGCCTTCCCCTTCCTCAGCCCATCTGCCAGGGTGGCCCCCGATCTCCTGACACTCTTCGCATATGGACACAGGTGCTGCCGGAAGGCAGCACACACCTGGGTTGCTCTCCGGCTTCCCAGCAGTGCCCCCACCCTTGCTGAAGCTCCATTCTGTCACCATAAAACAGGAATAATAGCTGAGGTGGTGGCTCAGTGTCAGAGAGCTTTCCTGGCATGTGTGAGGCACTGGGTGTGATTCTCAGCACTGCATATAGATAAATAAATATCTGCCGCAGTCCGGCTGCAGCAAAATAACCGGGGGCTGACGAACAACTTGTGCACGTTGATACAGCAGGAGTGGGAGCCGTTGATTGTAGGACAGGAGGGGTATATATACATTCCACACAGCTTATCTAATTAGCATAAACTCGATACAGCAGTCAACCAATTAGGAATCTCCACACTTAATGGCTCACTGGCGTTAGTTCACAAACCACTCCCTCTGGCGAAATGCCAGGCGCCATCCTGACTTGTTTACAGACTCTAACAAATATCCATCAACAACTAATAAAAAAATTTAAAAAACAGGAACAATAGTCCCACCTTTCAAGGCTCCTGCGAGCATCCGCAGAGATGGTGAATGTCAATTGTCTCATGGTGTCAGGCAGGAATCACGCATCCAATAAACAGCTACTGCAATGACGATAATGATAATAAATATTATCATTGACCATGAATATTTGAGAGAACCCATTTTTTTTTTTACTTTTGTCTGAAAGAAAGGGCCTGAACCTGGTCTTCCTGGGCAGGGTCATAGCAAGCAGCCCTGTGAACTCAGAAAGCACAGGTCACACAGGCTTTGGAATTCAAAATCTTATCCTGTCTTCACAAAAATCTGGTTCAGGGAAGAAGGTGACTGAGAGTTACTCCCACATTAAGATGAGGTGATGAAGATTTATGAAATCTCCACCGCCGTGGGATCACCCATCCTGACCAGTCCAGGCCCCTAGCTGGACTGGGGCTGGGGACGGGCCTCCGTAGCTGAGCACTTGCTAGAATGTGCAAGTCCCTGGATTGGATCCCCAGCACCAACAAAAATTAAAATAAATAAAACGCCCAGGCCTATCTAAATTCTCAAAGCCCTACAGTCCTCCGGTGACCCCAGTGGCTCTCCACCAGGAGCGATTTTGCTCCCTGGGGGACCTCTGACAGTGTTGGGAAATGGCTTCTAGTTGTCACACTGATACGGGGGGATACTGGCATCTAGTGGGTAGAAGCCAGGGTTGCTGCTGAACATCCCATAATGCCCCTGACAACCCCAAACACATTATCCATCGTCTCATGTCAATGGGTTGAGAAACCAAAAAACCACCTTCTAGCTGTTTCCTTCTGGGGTGTCCTGACCAGTGGAGGCCAATCAAGGGAAAAGAGAGCCCGATGGAAATGGTGACGAGGGAGGTGCTAAGGCACCTACCTTCCTCCTGAGCGTGGGGGGTGCTCTGAATAGGGTTTTGAACTGGGTATACTAGTTGTCATCACTTCTCACCTAAACCCTCCAGTTCCTCTGGTTGACACATGGTAAGACTGTCATTCCCCAACCCCACAAAGCTGGGGGTGGCCCCTGACTTGCTTTGGCCAATGAAATGTGAGCAAATGGAATATCTGTCACTTCTGGAGGTATTTTAATGGCCAGAGAATGACTCAACATGTTCCTGATTCTAAGAAAACAAGGAGAGAAAGAGAGAGATATTGAGAGAAAGCATGCTAACCTGATCCTGTGTCCCTGACAGAGATGACACAGAGCAGAGCTCCCTGCGTACCTCTGATGACATTAATGTGAATAAGAAATAAACTTGCATTTTTTTCAAGCCACTAATAGGTGGGTCTTATTTGTTGCCAAATCATAGTGACAGGCTAGTTGGGGGCCTGTCGTCAGCAAAACCATTTCCAATTACCTTGGGAAATGAGAGGTACAGAAAGCTCCGGAAGTTCACAGCAATATTCAAGTTATTTCACCTATTGGGCTTGTTCAGATCAGGGCCAGGGACGCTGTTCCTTCCCTTTTCTGAAATGGGAGAATGGACGAGGTAAGGAGAAGGAGACCTTGGCACCTGGCACGAGTGCTCCTAATTTCTAGGGAAGACCTTACACCTTTAGTTTCCCACAAATGGGAAAGAATGAATAGTTATCATTGTTGTTTTAAGTGACTCTGTTTGGGAATGATTTTTTTTTTTTACATAATTGAAACTGTATGAATCCGTTACAATTCAGGAAGATATTAAAAGTGCCAATTGCCTTCTCATAGCTGTTTATTATAAACTATTGAAAAAGAGAGAGGAAGAAGATTATGAGTTTTCAAGAAGAATTTAGAGAAAATAGAACAGGTTCAGAAGAGTCTCTCTAGTGGTCAGATATATTCTCTAAGTAAGGAATGGTTTCAGGATATAAGCTGTAAGTCCCTTGTTAAAAACTTAGAAAGATTGAAAGCTACTTAAACCTAGCAAACCCTCTCAGCTAGGCAAAACTAATAACAATAAGAACATTGTCCTAAAGTATATTTTGCGGGTAATTTATAGACACAGTTTTTTTGAGCATGTCAGAACAGAAATACCAATAAGATTCATAGTTAACCTACAGAAATTTTAAGAGAACTGAAATTGGTGAAAGCATTATCTGCTCAAATCCAAGGGGACATGATTCATTCAAAATGGCCTCCAAGTTTTTCTAAGCAGTAACCATGTTAAGAGAGGTACTCAGCTACAAAGAAGAACAAGTACTTTTTTTAAAAAAGGAAGGCCCTGTCACTGGAGAGTGCCAAGAGCTCAGAGAGCTAAGGAAAATGCTGAAAAAACAATCGAATAAAGAATCCTCTTAGAACTGGGTCATCATTAGGTAACATTCCATGCTCCAGAAGTTGGGGCTATGAAACATGCCGCAGTCCGGCTGGCTGCAGCAAAATAACTGGGGGGTGACGAATAACTTGTGTACGTTGATACAGCAGGAGTGGGAGCCGTTTATTGTAGGACAGGAGGGGTATATATACATTCCACACAGCTTATCTAATTAGCATAAACTAGATACATCAGTCAACCAATCAGGAATCTCCACACTTAATGGCTCGCTGGCATTACTTCTCAAACCACTCCCTCTGGCATTTTGCCAGGCACCATCCAGACTTGTTTACGAACTCTAACGTTCCCCTGGCAAAATGCCAGGTGTTATTTTGACTTGTTTACAGACTCCAACAGAAACAGACACCTGGTTAGATTTAGAATTGCTATGGGCCAGCAGATGCTGTGAACTTTTTCTCCTTTTTGAAAGGAAGTATCCATTGCAGTCTCTCTGTCCATGTTTCAGCATTGTATACAGAGGGTGTATATATATTCACTTTGCAGTCCCCTGAGGAACTTTTCCTAGGGAGATTCTTCATCATTGTGGCCCTAACTTACCTAGCTGCATTTTGGAATTCTGATTCACAATGTTATGTCATTTGTGCATGAAGATGGAGTACGTTTTGCATGCAGAGGGGATGTCACCATTCTTATGACAAGCAGGATTGTGGTAGATGGTTGTGAAGAGGCTGATTTCAAAAAATCTCTCTCAACCTCAATGCCCTTTTGTGATGTGAGTTAACCACATTTGTAAAGAGCATTGAGAGCTATAGCCCATTTCCCTTCACCTTGATCTGTTGGCCCCACAACTTCCTTTGACAATTAGCCTGTGGCAGAAATTGACCCACTTTTGAGGCCTTTAGAGACCTGGCACCTGATGTTTCCCCTGGACCACTCTTGCTGCCCAGAGAGGAAGCTCAATCTAGATGATCAAACATTGGGAAGCCACAGAGAAAAAGCAGTCATGTGAAAGAGACCATGGCTTCCCTGTGGGACAGCTGGCACTCTGGTCCCATGAATAAATGAGGTCATCTCGGGTCCTCCAGGCCCAGTCAGCACCCAGCCAACTTCATGTAAGGCAGAGATGATCCATCCCTCTGAGCTGAGACAAGCCCAGTGGCCAATCCACAGAACTGCAAGTAATAAGAGGCTGTGGTTATGAATCATTAAGTTTAGGGCTTATTTGTTATGCAGGAACAGATAACAGCAGCAAGGGATTTGTGAAGGTGGCTTCTAGGTAAAAACTGATGAAATGGCTCCCAGTTCACTCCAAATCAAAGGTGAGCTGTCAGAAATGACACCCCTGTCTCAGTAGCCTTATTTCCCAACAGGCCTTCAAATAGCACCCCCAAAAATCACATGATTGAGTCAAAGTTATTCAAGTAGGCAGCAGGAAACCTGGGACAATCGCCACCCCCCCCCCATGTGTGTGGCTTCAGAAGCCCGCTATTAACCTCTGCTTTGTGTCTGACCTCCCTTACCTGCCAGGATGTGGGCACTATGCTGGTCCTGGTCACTCTAAGCTCTGAAGATAGAAATACGGTTTGCATAGGAGGTAGCTCCATATTTGAAAAGCCAAGCAACATCAAGGTGTGGATTGGGATGGTCATGAACTTGGACTAGGGTGAGATACAGCAGGAAGCTAGAGGATTGTTTTTAAATGGAGAAAAAAAAGGGGCAAGATTTATTAAGGACTTAATTTGTGCTGGGCACTGTGGAAGGAGCCAGGTATGTGCCTTCTGTTTTACAGAGGAGAAACCTGAGGTTTGAAGAAGCCAAATAACTCAATGTCACACAACCAATGAAGGGCAGAGAAGTCCAAATCCAGGTGTGTCCAGTCCAGGAACAGCACCATGCCATGTTAACATCTCTGTCTGACCCGCTAGTATCTTGAATCAGCAGAAAGTTGGTCCGGATATGGAAACAAGCTCAGAGAAAATGGAAGATGTTATACAATTCTGTCGAATTAAGGAAGCCGGAAGGGTGTGCCAGGCAGGGTACCCGGCAGTCTCTCTCTCTGTCTCAGTTTTCCCTGAAGACTCCTTCCCTTATTCATCGCTTGACAGTGTTTACTAAACACACGCTCCATTTCAGCGCTCTTCTAGTTACTCAAGATGCATTAAGGAACAATGCAAAATTCCTACTGTCCTGAGATCTACGGTCTAGTGGGGAAGAAAGACCATGCCTAGTTTGTCTTCTAAATAAATCTCTTTTTCCTCATGTTAAAAAAACAAGCCCAAGATTGTTTGGAGAAGAAAATTAACACACTTCCCATCAGCCTCCATTCTCCATTTATTCCTCGGGGTGAAATCTCAATAGGGACTGATTTTGCCCACGGACCCCCCCCATCGGGGAGTCAGGCCATGATTAAAGGAATTTAGAGAAACCCTCAGCCCTGCCCACCTGGGTAACTCCAGGAACCCCCACTTCGTATCCCCTCCACAGCTCAGCTCCAACAGATCTCTTAAAAACGAGCCAACAAAGCTTGGAGACACACTTTCCCTCCTACCGATAGCAATTCAGGTGCCATCGTCTTTGCCAAAATAATTGCTTTTTTTTTTTAAAGCAACCTCAACAGGCTGTTTCATGTTCTAGGTCCATTTATGAAGATGCCATTCACTCTGCGGAAGCCCTGCTTAGGAGAACGACTATTCTTCTAACTGTAGCTTAATACCTTGAACTTTGAGATTATTTCCCACTCCGTCTTTTGAGGTGAGCAAGAAGAGAGTCTTACTTGGATATGTGATCCAAAGGCAGGGGACATTTTGGGGAGGGGGAGGAGGACAGCACAATTACCAGTTAGAACTGACATGTTGGCAAGAGTTTTTAAGGTCATCGAAGTGTCATCCACCCTCCCAGATGACAATTCCAAAAACAATAGTAGTTACTAAAGGGAGAAATGGCAGTTGTCGTCTTGTCAAACAGAAAGCTAACCATTGTGTTTTGCACGGACACCCCGTGGTTTCCACCCATTTTGCAAAAACATATTTCCCTTTGGGCGGGGATGGTCCATTCTTTCCTTCTATTACATCCTTCCATGAACATCCCAGGGGTCCCAGGGGAGGAGAAATCCACCCAGATATTTGTAACTCTGAAAGTTCATTTGCGTCATCTGCGTCCAAGATGGGTCATTATTCTAGGTTCAAACCACATCCTGCAAAATGAAAACAACAAGGAGACCTTTGGCCAAAAACCGGGAGAGGAGGTGGGACAAGGAACCAGAAGTTGGAAAAGTGCGGAGGTGTTAAAAGGCAGAGCCAGTGTCTCCAGAGCCTGGAGAAGCCAACTCTCCCTGCAGCCTGGTGTCATTACAACCTCTTCCTGGCTACTTGTGGTCCCCTGGAGATTACTATAAGTAACTTATAATAGAAATTTTATTAGCGGTAGTAATTTTTTATGATAATTAGAGTAATCTGCAGCCCATAAAATCCAAAGATATATAGTTATATCTTTTATACAGGAAAAGTGTCCCTCCTAAGTATAGAAATACCATAAATGGCCAATGCAGGTTTATGACCAGTGCCAGCTTTTATGCCGGCTGTTTGGTGAGCCTTCCCTTATTAACACTCTTCATTACATCGGCAGTAAACGTTTGATGACAAATTCAAAGTGTGCTCAACCAGGATCGAAAAGCAACAGAAGTGTCTCCAAGTGCCAGTTAAGTCCCATGTCCTCCCCCTCCGCCCTCTCTTTCCTCTGAACAGAGGCTTCTCAAAGGCAAGGTCATTTGTTAACAAACCCAAGCTCAGCCGGGTCAGCATCTGTTTGGGTCTGACACAGGAGTATTACAGCATGATCCCAACAGCCCATGATTTTGAGAGTATAAGACCTCGCATCTTAGTGGCTTCATACTACTGAGGTGTTCTTTTGGTTTACCTGTTGGTCAAGGGCAAGTGTCCTGGTCAGAAGGTCTTTTTCTTCCAAGAAGTGATTTAGAGACCCAGTTTCCTCCCATCTTATAACTGCTCCATCCCCTGGGGCTTCATAGCCATCTGCATCCATTTGTGAAATGCAGGAAAAGAGAAGGAAGGGGGCACTTGTCTATTTCAAACATCACCCCCGCCGGAGGGAGGGACGCGGGCAGTGGTGAGAATCGTTACATGGCCAAGGCCAGTTGCGGTGGGGCCTAGGGAATTCTGTCCTGGGTGTGGCAGCTGTCCGACTTCAATCACCACACTTTGTGGAACAGAAAGCAAGAAGGGTGTTGCAGAGTGGATCCAGCCCTGCCCTGCCGGACAAGAGCAGCCCATACTTATAATATGTCTACATAGAAAGATGGACCAGGGAAACAGGACAAAATGATCATAAAGTTCAAGAACTAAATTCTAAACTCAGATCGTGTGTTCAAAGCTGACCTGTCCCCTTTCCTGTTTGTTCAGTGTGGCTCGGGTTATTTAGTCTCTTGGAACCTCAGTTTATTCAGATATAATATGGGAATCAAAATAGCTAATATGAGGCTGGGGATGTAGCTCAGTTGGTAGAGTGCTTGCCTCGCATGCACGCACAAGGCCCTGGGTTCAATCCCCATCACACACACACAAAAAAAAGCTAATATGAGTCAAACGCACAGAAGTGCCATTTAAATGTTATTTCTTTTAATCCCTACTGCAGCTCTATGAGATAGGTGCTATGATTATCTGAGTTGTACAAATGGAGAAACTGAGGCACAGAGAGGTAAAGTTGTCTATGCTAATTGCGCCGCTTTATGGAAGACTAAAGAGTCCCTCCTAGACCTCTTAAGTTCTGATCACATGGCATCCTGAACAGTAGTGTAGATGAGATGATAAGGAGAGAGAGGTCTTGGTGAATAGAGAGCACTTAATATCTGATTATTCATATGCCTCATATCCCCTCTACTGACTTGTTAAAATGCCTGAATGTGCACGAGTAGAATCATTGTTTTAGAGTAAGGGTAGCAGCTTTCTAAGATTGCTCTGCCTAAGTCCCTTCTCAATGGATACTCCTCAAAAAAGGGGGGAGGGGCTTATAGGCAAATAAATGGGAATGTGTTGAATATCCTGGCAAGAGTCACAAGGAAATTAGCTTGTTAAAGGCGCTGGTGAGTCCTGCAATAAAGAAACCTGTTTAACTTTGTTTAACCCTGAAATTCTTAAATTTATTTGCTTTTGCAACACATCCATAGCTAAACCAAGAAAAACCTTGCTTGGTTAATTGACCAGAAGTCAACTAATTAGAATTCTCAATTAACCAGAAACATGTCTCTTTCCAACACATTACAGAGAAAGAGGAGATAGATGACAAGTTAATACGCTGATAACTCTAAGTTGAAAACAGGGCAAGAAACGGGAAAGTATTTTCCATAAAAATAACAAAGATATTATCCTTCACAAATAAACATCATACAAATCAACACCCAGAGAATAGAGGATACAGGCAAAGAATAGGAAGAGTGTAGGCGTAGAAAGCACAAAGGCATGAATATAAATATAATGTACTAAAATATCTTAAAATTTGGTAAAGATGGAAACACCAGTAATCAAAGAAAGGTAAAGTAAAATGATAAAGTTCAGATTTTATGTGGAAAATGAATAAGATTGCACGTATTCGATGTTGGTCGGGGCACCAAACATACAACCTACTTATGTCCTTTGACTGGGTCATACCACTGAGAGGAAGGTGAACTAATGCGTTTACAGAAGTGGGGCTGTGGGCGTGGCTCCCAATAGAGCACTTGCTTAGGATGCGCAAGGCCCTGAGTCTAATCCCCAGAATCACACACACAAAAAAAAAAAAAAAGAAAAGAAAAAGAAAGAAAGAAAAGAAAAGAAAGAAAGAAAAAAGAAAGCTCATGTGCGAGTGTATTTATTGTAGTTCAATTTATAATATTGAAGATGAAAATGATCAGTGCAATTATAGAAAAGGAACTAGAACATCATGGCTGTTCATTACAGAATGTGTGATGAATCTAAGACATTATTTTCAAAGAGTGTTCATAACAAAGCAAAACGCTCATGTTATAATCAATAACAAGACAAACTTTGGGACAGAAAACTATGTTTACAGGGTTAATTCAGTATCACAGTATTAGTATTAGGGAAGAACAGTGGCAGTTCTAAGTTATAAAACGAGAGGTTATTCTGTTTTGTAAATTTTGCTTTTCTCTATTTTCCGGCCTGTCTACGATGACCATGAATGATTTTTGCCATCCATCAGAAAAAAAGAAAAATAAGTAAATGGCAAAAGTAGGATCAATAATAAATCAAATAAGACGCTTTCTGATCACTGCTGATCCAGCCTCCTCCCCCCACACCACCCCCGCTTCTGGCTGCATCCTGATGGATGATGTTCACTCAGATTGGCAACCAGGGGCCCTGTGAGATCCTCAGCCACTGAGAAAAAAATCCTGCCGAATCCTCCACACTGAACGTCCTGAGGCAGGAGCGCGTACCACCACACCTTACACAGATTTTTCAGCAATCAGATGTGAAGCTGAAAGACCTCTCTGCTCTCACTTAACCAAATTATCACAGTTGCCAAAATTGCATATTAACAAAGAATTCGGATCAGGGGAGGCTCTAGGTTCTGTATCAAGTTATGTAATTATCTGCTGCTCCTCCAGCTAACTTCTAACTCTGCCTTTAATTTTTTTTTTCTTTTCTTGTCTTTTAACATGGTGCTAAAGTTGTATCTGAAATGTCCCACAAAGACTCAGATGTTAAAGGCTGAGTTCTTGGGGTGGTGTCTAAAAGAGGTGGGGTCTAGAGGGAGGTCTTTAGGTCACTGGGTGTGCCCCTGAAGGAGACAGTGGAACTTTGACCCTTAGCTCTTTCTCTCTCTTTTGCTCCTTGGCCATAAGGCAGGAGGTTTGCCACATGTCCCCGCCATGATGGGCTGCTTCACACAGACCCCAAAGCCATGGGTCCAACCAATCTTGATCCAGAACCAGTCAAACTGGGAGTGAAAGTAAACTTTCTCCCTTTATATGTTGATCACCTCAAGTATTTGTTATAGAGGCAGAAAGCTGACTAATACACATGGAAAATTAACACCAGGCTACAAAATCCAGTTCTGGAATATTCCCTTCCACTCTCTCCTGTGGAGGAGGTTACTTGGTGTTTGCCAAATCCCTTATTGTTTTGTTTTTTGTTTTTTTTTTTCCCCTCCTGGGCACACAGACAACACCTCCCATTCTCCTTTGCAGTTAGGAGACGCCACGTGACGGGGGATGGCCAAAGGCAGGGGATCAGAAGGGACACACACCCCTTCCACAGGTGGTTCATAAAGCCCTCCCACAGGCTACCAGCTCTATTCACTCTTGGTTCCCCACCTGCTGGATACACAAGGAGAATCCAGGAGAAGACTCCAAAGACCTAAGGGATGGGGACCATTCAAAGAAAGGAGCCCAAGTCCCTGAATGACTGTGTGGAACAGAGTGCGCGCACACACACACACACACACACACACACACACCAGATCCTTTGGGTGCCGTCGTGATGAGAGATAAACAACTGTTGTAGTATGTCTCTGAGGTCTGGGGCGGGAGAGGTTTTGTCACAGCCGTTGGATTATCCTGCTGATACAGCACCTAACTGTGAACCCACTCAGCGCATTACCCTGGGTAGGATGATGGCAGAGGAGCCCTTCAGATTCAGTGGAAGACTTAGAGATCGTCAGGCTTGGATTTTCATCCCAGTCCCACCACTTTCTAGCTCTTGGGCTTTCACCAAATTAACTCTCTTTCTCTGAAACTCAGTTTCCTTTTCTGCAAACAGAATATATAAACTGTCCCCAACCCGTGGTGTTGCCTTGAGGTTTCAGTGAGCGTGTGTGATGGACAAGGGCTGGCGGTCAGCACGTGGGTGCTTCTCTTTTCCACATGCACATGAACTACCATCACCTCTGCTTCTCCCTCATGGTGCAGGAGCAAAGGGATCCCTGGGGCAAAGGTCCCTCAGATTGACCTTCCGGTATTCTTTCATCCAGACACTTCCCACAGGTCACGGTTCCTGGACTGTGCTCATCACCCAATGTGCATATTCTAAACCAAAATGTGTCTGGAAAACTGAAAAAGAAGGGACTCAAATAGAGAAAGTACCAGCAAAGCCACTGAGGAGAGCTTGGCTGTGTTTGAGCACAGCTTGTGTCAGTCCTCTATCCTCAGCACCCAAATCCTCGGGGGATAAGACTGTCAAGTAAAGAGCCCCCATTCCTCCTGCATGGGGTCACTGGGTGTCATCAGCCACCAGGTACCATCACAGATTCTGGGGTTGTAACAGAATCTATATGGAAGGAGCTCAAGGTCCAGGGGGTGCACTACAAAGTAAAGAGACACAGCAGAGTGAGAGGAAGGCCGCAGTCAGTCAGTCAGTCAACAAACAGGGAGCTTGGAAACGTGCCAGGCACTCTTCTGGTGTTAGATGCTGGCCAAAGGAAGAAAAGAAGAAGAAAAGTCCCTGCACTTACGAGGCTTAGCTTCCATAAGCATAATTTATCAAATAAATAACAAAATCTATTTTATATGAGATGGCTATCAGAGGTATAGAGAAATAGAAAGCCAGCAAGTCATGTAGGAAGTGCCCTCCTGGGAGGAGGATACCGTTTCCTGGTGACCAGAGCAGCCCCTGCTGAGAAGTAACTTTGAAACATTGACCTTCCTGTTCAATATGGCGTCTCCTTCCACTTCCTGGCGGCTGGGCAGGAAGTGGAAGAAGACGCCATATTGATGTCCAAGGGAAGAGTTTTCTAAGCAGAGAGAATAACTAGCATAAAGGGACCTCAGGGTGCCCCTGAGTGTCCTGGAAGAACAGTCAGGAGGCCACTGTGGCTGGAGTGGAGGGAGCACCCCAAGCGACGTCACCCAGCACTGCCCACCCTGTCTCACCTGTGCTGCCCCCAGGGTGCATTTGCCTCTGTGTCCAGCAAGGGTGCAGGGCTTCCAGAAGAGAACCCAGCGTGGGAAGGCGCAGATGGAGCGGCATGATAAGCGCAGATATGAAACAGACGAAAGCCAAGTATCCTGGTTTGCTCTCCTGGTGACATGTGCTATCTCTCCTTTCTTATCCAGAGATAAGGAGATTGCAGCCCTGAAGGTCAGCAGCGGAAGGGAATGACACTCGCAATGCAAGGGGTGCTCAGGTGACATGGCAGAACAAAACAGAGGCAAGGCACCAAGGAGGAGGAGCGCTCAGGGAACCCAGGGCAGGGGCCAGCTGCCCACAGCCGCAGATCCCCAGAGGCTCTCTCCACCTCTGCGCCCACGCCCACAGGGACCCCCGTCCAGGAGGAGAGGGGCTTGCCAGGGAGTCGCTGGGCACTTCTGTTCTATTCTACTTGGAGCAAGAAAGCGTCTAGGAGAAGGTCGCCTTTCTATTATTTTGCTCATTTGTAGATCCTCACACCCTGGGTGGGTACAGAGGTGTGTGTGAGGAGTGTGTCCTCGGCAGATCTTGGAAGCCTAGTACCCTGGACCCCTGCTCTTTGCTCACTCAACTTTCAATGCATTTCCCCCTCTTCACAGAAGGTCAAGTATGAGCTTTTTAACACTGACTTTATTCCTTTTTTTTTTTTTTTGGTACTGAGGATTGAACTGAGGGGTGCTAAACCACTGAGCCACATCCCCAGCCCTTTTTATTTTTTATTTTGAGACAGGATCTGGCAATGTTGCTGAAGCTGGCTTTGAACTTGCGATCCTCCTGCCTCAGCCTCCAAAGTCACTGGGATTGCAGGCATGTGCTACATTCCCAGCACGTTATTCTTCTTTTAAACAGGCAAAGCCTATCTTTACTATAAAAAGTCATGAAATGAAATCTCCCACCTGTTCTGTCACCTGGCTACCTAATCCCCTTGCCAGACCCAACTAATTTCTTTCAGGTCTTATGTGTCCACAGTCCAAAAGCTATCTCATGGCTCTCTCTCCATCTCTCCTCCCAGCCCTCTAGCACAAATGATAGCACCTTGCGTTTTTTTGCTTAACAATAAATCATTGCAGGAAGAGACACCTCATTCTTCTTTGATGGCTGCATAGTACTCCATTGTGTGAGTGAACTGTGATTTATGTAGCCTGTCCCCCACTGATGGATGTTTGGGCTTTGCCTGTGTTCTGCTTTTACAAACAATGCAATAATGGATATCCTTGTATACAGAGTGTTGTGTCCACATTTGAATGTATCAAAGAGAGTAGCACCTTTCCTTAGGGATGGCTTCCTGCAAATAGAATTTCTCCATCAAAGGGTGTGTGCCCTTGCCATTTGGACAGATGCTGTCAAAGTACCTTCTCAGAGGTTGTTCCTGGTTACCCTCCCGCCAACGGTGCACCAAGCCACCTCTCTCTCCACACACCCTCACCCACATGGTTTGTTCCTAAACATTTTCATCCCTGTCAATGGAATAGGAGAAAAATGGAATTTATTTAGTTTGATTTATTTTTATTCGAATTGTTGGATAATGAAGGAGACTGTCTCCCGGGAGTTGATCTGGCCTCTCCGGAACCACATTCTGCCCTTTTCTGGCAGGTTCTGGATCTGGGGGGCCTGGGATCCATGGATTCCCCTTGCGATGGCTGGTTTGGCCAGTGGGAGGGTCAGCAGACAGACGAGCAGAAGAGGGGCACCCCTGCGGCCTCCCTGGATTGTGGCGGGGGCTGAGATCTGAGGCTGCAGTGCTCTGCACAGAGCCCTGATGGAGACGGCTCTTCCATGGCTCACACTTCCGCCAGTCTCTACAGCAACATTTTTTGTTCTTGTTCCCTTAGGCCTAGAAGAGTAGCACCTGTCCTTGGTGAATCCGTGTCCCTTGGTGGTCCTGTAGCCCAGCCTACACCTCTGCACGCCGTGCCACCACCAAAGTCTTGGGTCCAGCCCTTGCCACCACCTGTTATTTGCCAGGACTATGAAGGATGAAATGCTTTCCAAAAAACCCTAATAATCTTGGGGGGAGTTTGTTATCAGAGATCAATTGATGAACTGTACATCCAAGAAGGAAAGAAGGAGCTTCAAGAACTTTCCAATTATTTTCCTGGAAACAAACGAGTGTCCCTTCCCATGAGCCAACGGCTCTACAGCATGGGGGCCAGGCAGACTTGTTCTACCTGGAGGAGTCTAGAGTACTCGTTTTTATTCATCACATCCGCTTTGCCTAGTAAACCAGCAGCCCCGGCCACCGCCGGACACCACCACCATTCAACAGGAAGCCCGCCCTCACCTCCCAGCCCACTGCATTTTGCAGGAATGTGTTCCCGTCGGGGCACGTCAATCACTGCCCTTCACATCAGGAACTTTCCGTGGCTCTGGGTTTTTTTTTTTTTTCTCAAAATAAAGTTTAAACTCCAACTGACAAGGTCAGATGCAGGTTAATTCCATAGTTGCTTTATTGAGGATCTATTGTGTACTGGGATCAGAGAAAGGAAACAAAGATAAATAAGATGCTTTTCTTCCTTTCAGGGGCTTCTGGTCTGGTCGGACATAAGTAATGGTAACCTGATAATGATGTTAATCACCAGTGGATTAAAATCCTAGGAAGTCTGTGCAAGATAAGAATAAGTGGAGATTCTGAATCAGAGAATTCCACAAAGAGAACCCCACCCCCAGCCAAAAACAAAAACAAAAAAATAACAACATTGAGACATAGCAACATAGAATTTCCTTGAAATGAAGAAAATACAAAATCTGCAGTTCCTGAGGTCTGTTGTGTTCCAGGAAACATTGAAAAATTATTGACATTGAGACGTTCCCTGTTCAAGTTCTGAGACTTCAAGGGGGAACAAACATTTTCTGGCTTCCAGGAACCACATCAAGGCATTGGCAATAGAAAAGTCATCCAAGCAACAACATTCTCAGCCAGAAGATGACTGGGGAAGGTCTGTCTACGGAGTTCCCAGGAAAAGAACGTGTGACTCAAGTCCATTATCCCCAGTCAAGCTGTCATGCAAGCAGAAAAGCGATCGGGAAATGTTTTGGAACATAAAATATATTATGAAATAACCACCCCTACTCCTTGTTGAAGAACTTTAAAAAAGCTGTTCAATGCTGAAATACATTCAACCAAGAACCAAATGGTAAAATATCTAGTGTGACATTCAGTGCCAACAGGCTATGGGATAATGTATATGAAATCCTGAAGGAGAAGAAGAATTTTATACCCAGCCAAGTGGTATTTCTACCACAAAGGCGAGAGACAACTTCAAGCAAGCCCCATAATCCTGTCTTGGTGAAATCACCATGCTTGATAAACTCTAACGAAGATCTTCTTATGTTCTTACAATATTAAGTCCCCTGCCAGCCCCTGCTGGACCCAATCCTCATATACGGAAGTTCCCAGATCTCAGGGGAACTCATTCCATGGACAGTCCATTTTCTCCAAAGAAACATGGACCCTTCTCTCTTGCATGCTAGAACCTCTTTCTTTTAATCTTGCATGGGTCCCAATACTTACTAACGTGCTTCTTTCTGCACAAAAGAAAGGTCTGAGCATCTAGAGTGGGCAGAAGCAAACTGGACAGCCTTATCTCTGCCCTTTGACTCAGTAGCTGGTGGAGAGTGACCCAGAGACACTCCATCTAGGAGAGACACACTTTCATCTGCAGCATCTCCTTGCTCCTGGGACAGGACCTATGGGGGTCCCAGCTTTTCACTGTGACACCCACAGAAAGATTTTTCCCCAACTCTCCATGTGCCAAGAGTCAGTGCCAGAGTGGCCACTCAGAGGCGTGGGACTTCTGTGCCAGAGACACGCGTAGGAAGCACTAGCCCAACATGTGCCTGTGCTGCGGCTGCCTCGGCCTTCTCCTCTCCTTCCTCCCCCGTGAAATAAACCAGCTCCAAGCTGCAGGGGCAACTCCCTCTTCCCAACTCGCCCTCAGAAAGTTGGCCTTGCCATGGGCAGGCTGGGGAAAGGGGAGCCAAGGGAAGTCTCGGGTGAGTCTCGTTCCTTTGTTTGTTTGAGACGTAAGCTCCAAAGGCCAGATCCAATCTCCAGAAGTTTATCTTTATGGTTGCCATTTTATTGAATCTCATTTTGCTAATTCCTGGGGATAGCGCACTTGCTATTAGCCATAATGGGTTCTTTATTGGTTTACCCCTAATACTATGTTAATTGATTGCACTCACTACTTTCAGACTCAAGCTTTCCCACGTGGAGACGCCCACACAATGGAGCCATCACTAATAAGACGCCGACCTGGGGAGACGGGTAGGACTGCCAACTTGGCAGAGGAGAGGGGCTGGTCTTTAGGCGGTGATGTTCCAACAGGAAGCCCCTTGGCCCGTTTTTAAAGGCACGTCGCTTAAGTGACAGGTGGGAGGAAGGGAAGGCGAATGGGCAACCTCTGTGCCTAGCACACCCACCCGTGGCCTTGAAAAGCCACGTCCTGACAGGTGCTGCCGTGGGGACTCGGATCCGCTGATTGCTGCATCCCAGAGACACACACAATACCAGGACAACATCATGTCGGGCTATTTGTCAACGGAGCAGGAGCCTAGGAAACAGCCGGCTCCCGAGGAACACATTGATCTGAAGAGTCTGGAGCCTCAGCCAGCCGGGCAGGGCCTTCCTCCTCTGACACAATAAATTAGTTCAAAGCCGATGACAGCCCGCAAGATTACCACCGCCCCTCCAAGGAGGGGACGCTCTGGTCCCCTTCACGAAAACATAGATAAAAATTGCGTTCTTCTCCTCTAATGAGACAAGCTCAGATATAAGTCAATAGAGCAATTCATTAACAAATCTAATGAAATCCCCTGGGTTGGCAGAGATAGCGAAGAAAGCCTCCTCGGGCGGACGGTCCATATGTTGAGGGTCAGATTGCTGAGTGCCTTCCTCTGGCCTATTCACTGGCTACATATGGCAGTTAAGGTCACTGTTATCAGACACTTTCTCTGTACACAAAACAAAATTTCCATATGGCCCATGGAAATGGCCCCGGCCCGGCTCCTGGGTAGCTTCCCACGGCTCTCTTTGTGCGACTCTGGTTAGGATCCTGGAAAAAAGAAGAGAGTGAGGGGGTTACCTCCTGGGCCACGGCTACCCTGGCTTTGTACGTCAGTCCAATTTAGGGAAAATCTGCCTCCCTCTCTCCCCCGTCTTTCAGGCTCAAATACTCATGTCAGTCTATTAGAACGTGACGGAAGTGCTGATGTGATGGGAAGTCCCGATGGCAGCCTCTGCATTTAAATCCTTTTGAAACCGCGGTGACCTGCTGAAGAGGGTGCTGGGGGAAGGACGGTCTCAGGCTCTTTCAGATCCACATAAAATAAAGGCCTTTCCTGGCTTAAAGTGGCCCCTCCGATGGAGCCCCACAGAGCCCCAGAAAAAAAAAAAAGCCCGACACGATTGTCATGGATATTACATGACAGTAACAAGAACAGGCCAGGGACAACGAGCTTCTCACCACACAAAACTGCGCGGGGCTTTTTCTCCGTGATTTGGGCCTCGGATTGTTGACAGCCCAGTAAATAGGCTGTTTAACCCTTTGAAAGTGAATAAAGAGGGTGGGGACAAATGCTTTCTGATGGCGTTTGTGCATGTAATGGGCAAGCGAGTACACACCCTCGAGGACTTTGGGGACGTGGGGGGTGGCAGGGGCCCACGGAGGGAAGCAGGAGGCTGCCTGGATGTCTTAGGAAATCCACTGAATGAGGCAGGAGTCAGGGAGAGCAGACCTGGTCAGGCAGGGGACCGGGATGTTTGGGGATATTGAATATCCACGCCCCCACCCATGACCCCTGTGGCTTGTCAACATCTGGTGCTCAGGAAAGTTTGGGGCGAGGTTCCTGAGACCCTTGTCCCCACGTCGCTTCGTGGCCCTGTGGCATGAAGAGTGCAGATGGCAGCAGGCAGCCCGAGGAGCGTTAGGCAGACGTCCGTCCCTCAGTTACCAGGCACACTGGGCGAGGCGGAAGCTATGGGTCCCCCTTATATTGATGGAGAAACTGAGGTGCATAGTGGTTCAGAGAGTCACGACTGGAGCCAAATGTAATGGTGAACACCTGTAACCCCAGCAACTCTGGAGGCCGAGGCAGGAGGATCACAAGTTGGAGGCCCACCTTGGCAACTTAGTGAGACCCTGTCTCAAAAATTAAAAAAAAAAAAAAAAGAACAAGGGCTGGGGATGTAGCTCAGTGGTAGAGCACCCCGGGGTTCAATCCTCAGGACTTAGAGAGGGGCAGGTGGTGGGAAGATCTAGTACGGGGTCGAAGATGGCTTAGGACATCCCTCCTTGAGGCCCGCTCTTCTCATTGTGTCAAAATGGGGGATCCCTGTCCTGCTGTGCCTCTTGTGCCACTGTTTTAATAAATACAAGAATGCCATCTCTCCCTCTCCCTCCCCTCCTGGCTCCCTCTGACTTTGGGTGGAAATATATTTCTCTTGACCCAAGAAGCCAAGATAAACACAGCGTGAAGACTGTCTCCCAGAAATGTGGCACTATGCAGATCGCCTCCCACCTCACCTGCTGCTTAGGTCACACTGAAGCGCCCGACCCCCCCACCCCGTGACCCCCCACTCCTTGGGCTTGGCACCACGGTGCTTCCATAAATCCGAATCCTACCGCTCCTAACCCCTGACTCTACTTTCCCTGGGAAGGGCCCTCCTAATTCACCGAGCTCGTTTTAATTGTCTTTGGGGGGACGAGTGCTTCCCTCGGCCAGCGCGGCGGCAGGGGGGAGCGGGTGGCGCGGCCTGTGGGGCTCTTGACGGAGGCCTCTCATGAAAATGCATGGCTCTGCAGCCCCCCTCGGTAATTGTAATATCTCCTCCTTACTGTTGATGTCGGAGGGTCATTACCGGAAGACGCTGACATGTCTGACGGTGTGGCATCGACACACATTAGGTGGTCCTCAGACAATTTCTGGACAAAGTTTAGTCCACGGAGCAGGATCCCGGCCCTGTTCTAAGCAGGGAAAATAAAAGGAAATAGACCTTCCCGGGGTGGCTCCTATCACATTCTAATCAGCCCTATCTGCGTGGTCCTCCTTCTCCCCTCCTGGAGACTGGCAAGATCTTAGGGGCTAGGGCCGGGTCATAACCCTGTATGTGTTTCCCTCCTACCCCATTAGACCCCGAAGGTGGTATTTCCATTGCTAGTTAAAATATCCCCAGCATTATGTTGAATAATTTATTACGGTGTCTCTTTTAGTGTTCCTATTAAACTAATGAGGCAGGTTCTATGACTATTTAATTTAATAGAGAAAAAAGATTGGATGCCCAGAGAGGTTAAGCAGCTTGGCTAGAATTAAACAGCTCATATGCCCTGCCTGAATTCAAGTCATGATGTGCCTCCCACCATGCTGTAAAGGCCCGGCGCGGTCAGAAATCAGTCGGTACCTGTTGTCCACGTCTCTGTGGGAGGCTGACGTTCAGGTTTACTGATATTCTGCTGTTGGTCTTGTCCCATCAGGTCAGGTGGAACTTGGTTCCTCCTTCACCTCACCTCTTCCTCCCTGTGGCCCCTACGGGTGCCTCTGACATTTGGGGTTTTCATTTAAAAGAAGATCGATCCATGTTAAGAAATATCTCCTAATTGCTTGTGTTTGACTTCAGAGAAGCAAATGAGCGTGTTCCACCTCCTGATTTGATGGGGCTCGCTGACTGCAAGAGGGAGCCAATCAATGGCTGGTGGAGGAAAAGGAGTGTATATATATATATTTTAATAAACCACACTTTAGATCCTCGATCTCTAAGTTATTACAAATTATAAGGTTAAGACCTCTTAGACGAATCCTAGCTGCTTAAAAATTTAAAACTCCAGGGTAAAGCAGAGAAGTACTAATGAGCTTCGGGCTAGGAAATATCAGAGTCTGGAGGAGAAGGCTCCTCTCACGTAGGAGCTCAGGAGCGCCTGCCTGGGAGGTGGCGGGTTCGAGGAGGTGTGTCGGGGAGAACCACATTGCAGGGGAGCCCGTGAGTGGGACCCGGGTTTGGGAGAGACGAATCAGGGAACGGTGACTTAGAACATTCTGGATCCAGACCAGCTGGTTCTCTGTTTCAGAACTATCAACCGCGAGTCCCTCCAAACTTTCCCTATGTCAACAGGGCGTTAGGTTTCCCCAGCACATTCCTTCCGCCTCCGAAGAGAAGAAAGAAAAGCACTTTGTGAATTGTGGTGCCTTTGCACCAGGTTGGAGCCCGTGTGTGTGTGTGTGTGTGTGTGTGTGTGTGTGTACCTTTCATGAGGAATTGGGATTAAAATCTCTAAGAAAATAGAGCAGGCAGAAGCGACGTGCAGTATTTATTTTCCCAATGGAAATGTAAACAGTGGTGGGAGAAGATGAAAATATTTAGAGAACAAACTGACCCGACCCAATTAAAGGCTCCAAGAAATGCCTGCTTCCCCAAGAAGGGCAAGCGCGGGCGGGTCCCCTTGCACCCGAGAAGGCGTGGGCCACCTATTCCTAACGGCCCCCAGACCCTGTTAAACACCCTTGCAGCTCACAGGTGCCCACCAACCCATGGCTCAGAGAGGTCCAGAAGGACCTCAAGAAGTTCAGACTCCCGTTGGAAGGTGTCACCGGTACTTGATGTGACAGTACTCTGTTTCCTGGTTTTTGTAGGTTGTGACCAAGTTCTCGGGAGCCTGGTCTATTATTCTCAGCTTCACTCCCACCTGCCCCTGGTTCAGGAGCATCCCACAGTGACACCCAGGGTTTTCCCTGCCCATCACCAGCATCCCAACCCGAGCAGACAATACGTCCCCAAATGACCCCATTCTAATCAACGGTGCTCAAACGGGCCATTTGGAGGGAGTTCCTGTTTCTTCCACCACGCCACCTCCCTCTCTCTCTGGCCCAGATCGGATCTGAGTCCCACATTTAAAATTAAATTATGCTTGGGATAATATTGTCTTGAGCTCACAGTTGCTGACATGGATATTGACAAAGACTTAACCAGTGTTTTAATAAGAAAACAAAAAGCAGGAAAAGGGGCCAGAGTTTGCAGGCGGATCATTAAGGAGATGCCGCAGAGGCCAGGGGCCGGCGGTGACTGCATCAGAGATCGTCATCCGACTTAAACTTCTTTTGACATCTAGTTATGTCGAAATGTGACTGATCACCCAGGGGTTGGAGCTCCTGAGAGGCAGAAGTTGGCTGACAGACAGCCACCCGCGCAAGCAGTTCTTAAATGAGAATCAAGAGAAAGTAGCATCCGGGCTCCCTGACAGTCGGCAGCTGCTACCTGGCTCTGTCTGCCGAGGCAGGCCTGTTCTGATGAGGGGACTATTAGCATCTGCACACTTCTGTCTCATTACCACGCATCTGCCCACCTTTATCCCAGCCACGCCGCCTCTCATCTGACAGCTCAGGCATCGTCAGGGACCAGGCTACTCCGGGAGCTGGGTACCGCGGGCTCCCTGGCTCTGCTTTTATTTTCTAAAGACTGGTGTAGGGTTTGACAGTCCCACGCTGCTGCGGAGGGAAGGGAGGTAATTAGCATATCGGGCAGCTCCTCCAGAAGGCTGAGATGCAGATTCCGGGTGAAGCCAACACTGTGCGCGTGGGGTGGTGGGTGATCCGGGGCACCGATGCTCCTTTACACCTTAGCCCTTTGCCCAGTCCCACAGCCAAAGTCACAGGTCAAGGAGGAGGAACTCAAGGTCTAGATGCTTCAAAAGAAAAGAAGGAGGAGGAGAAGGACGAGCCAAGGAGGAGGAGGAGGAGGAGGGAGGGAGGAAGGCTTCCTTATGGATTCGCATCACCGCCCATGTCTTGACTTTGGGGTGTTGCTGCAGCACCTTAGCCCCGCCTGAACCTTCTGATCATGCTTCCCGAAGATGGGAGAGACGAGGGAGACCTTGCTTGCCCTCAGTTTCCTCCCATCTTTAAAACAAGAGTCCAACATGGCTCCATTTGTATAAAACAACAGCCGGGCTCACCCATCTTGAAACCAGAACCCTAGCAGCAGCACCCACAGCCCGAGAGCCCTTCAGGGCGATGCTGGACAAGACAAACGTCAGATGGAACGGTTCAGGGTTCGGAGATCTTCTGTTCCCTTCCAGTTGCCAAAGGAACGGGCTTATGGCTGCTGGAGAGGAGGAAGCCCCCTCCATGTTCAGAGAAGCGGAGGTTCTGAATGCCCTTCCTGAGCTGGGTTCTGGATGGAGACTGAAGTCCCTGGCAGGGGACAGGTACAGGAAGAGGGGGGGAAACCCAGCCCTCTGCTGCCCGGAAGCCCTTCCTTAGCCTGCTACCCAGAGCACACAATAGAGTTTGGCACGAAGGATGAACGGTGCCCACTGAGACTCCAAACCCCAAGGGACCCCGGAGGGAGCCCGAAGTGGCATCCCCGATGAGCCCCAGCCAGCCCGAGGAGCGGGTGTGCTCCGTTGGTGCAGCTGCGTTGAGAGCCATTTAGGAAACTCCCGGCTCCCCTCCCAGCGCTCACTGCTTTCATCCCTCGGATATTTCTTTGTTCTCCTGCTCGCGGAGGGTTTGTATGGGTTAATGGAAAAATTACTGCTATTTTGCAACAATGCAATCAAAGTCAGTTCAGCAAACCCTGATAAAGTGAGAATAGCTTATTCAGATTGAGCTGGCAGGCCTGAACTCACAATTGCAAAGTTTGAATACAAAATAAGATATTCCCCCTTTTTTTAAAAAAAAAAAAAAAAGACAGAATCCGTTGTCATTCATGCTAAAAAGGCATTACAGACTGTCGACACTGTACAGAAAAATAGGAGATGTTGACCTTTTTATTATAGACTTTTCTGTACTGTTGCCCTTCTTTCAACTGCACATCTCTCCCCCCAGCTCCCCCCGCCCCTCTCTGCACTCATACACACGCTCTTCAGCTGTATGTTATCTCAAATAATTACCCTCGCTTCTGGCTGTCCCTGGTGACTTCTCCTGCTAAAAAAGCTACTCATTGTCGGAGACTGAAGAGGGATTTCAAACCCGCTTCTTGTGGCCGGGCAACGGCTCTTAATTAACCACTCAGGTATTGTGGAAGCTCCAGCCCAGCCCGCTTCCATATGGCTGGAACATGTCCGCAGTGATAATCACAGAAGGAAATATTGTATCAAAAAAGAGCTCACACAACCCAAAGCTTGTGCAAATTATTTTTAATGATTCTTCTCTGGTAAGTCGGCTTATTTATTATTTCAAGCAGAGGAGTCGGGGAGAGAGAGAGAGAGAGAGAGAGAGGAATGCATTTGCCCTTGACCCAAATCCCCCCAGCCCACACCCCTGCTGGCCCCCCCCACCCTAAATCTGATCCCTAGAACTGTCATATAGCCTATGCCCCAGGTAGCCAAGCCCCTCTAGACGCGCTGGAAAGCCGCTCCCGCTATGATTTCCATATGCTTTTGTTTCTATTGGGTGCCTCGCCATTCCGAGATTGCACCCACGCACAGAGAATTCAGATTTTCCACAAGCAAGCGATTCTCAATAACTCTGGGGTGAGCGGTTTGGCAGTACCTCGCCCATTCATGCTCCTGGTCTTTCTTGCTTTAAATAGCCAGGTGCGGGGGAGGGGCAAACGGAGGTGAAGTTTATAGATCTAATTAAATAGGAAGTTGCATTTACATTTTAAACCAACCCCCCCCACCACCACCACCCCATCCACCGGCCCACGGTGTCAGTAGACATTATGTATGATTTTACTTTGTGACAGAAACCATTACATTTAAAAATTCATTACAGCAGGGTTAGTTAGACACATGATGGATGCAGCTTTAATCCTGCCATATATTATTACAGTTAAAATGTAAATGATGAAAAATATTTTGCGCTTATCAGCATTTATGTGGAAATGTGTTTTACAGTGATATATGGTGTTATATTTCTATTATTGTGATGAAAAGAAAGCAATACAAAAAGATGAAGTGTTTATTAAAACATGGGAACTCTTGATAACATATTCCTGTTGTACATGACTTTAAACAGATTCGCTGAGGGCATTTGTCCAAAACAAGTGTGAAATGTGTTTGCTGTGCGAATCGGGCTAAGTTTTTTTTTCCCTCCTTCTGATTACAGCTCTTTTTAATAGACGAATATTAATTCAAAATCATGTCGGAGGCTGTGAAGTTGGCAGCCCCCCTTCCTTTCTGACGTGGTTAAAAATGCATGTGGGCACGCGCAGGCGCACGGGTTCAGAGACGCAGGCTGGGCCATGAGAAGAAGGCTCCGGTGTTCACCAGGTACGGTCATGGGCAGGAAGGCGGGCCACCCAGCTGAACAATGTTTCCAAAGTGACGTCATCGGGAACACAATAAAATCCTATTAGGGCTGTGATTGACGTGATGGAAAAGTCATCTCCAACCTCACTTTCCAATCAGGTGCGCATCCAGGGACAGAGGGCATGTTGGGTATGTGCCCGGTTCCAGTGGGGCACAGGGATGTTTCAGTGGCGACCCTGGCAGAACAGAGGAGCCCGGAACTCGGCTGACTCGGGGGCTGTGTCTTGCAGGGAAGTCACCTCCTAATCTCTTTGGCCAAGTTCACTTACAAGGTGGTTCCTGCCGCCTGCCGCCTGCCCCCTTCTCTCTCTTTTTTTCTTTTTGGCCAGCCCAGAACAATGGCACATCCAACTACAAAATAAAATAGGACCCACAAAGAAAAATGAACCCTCATCAGTAACAGCAACAAAAAAAAAAAAAAAGAAGGAAAAGAAAATTTATGACTAAACCCTATTTAAAGAAAATCAACTCAAGACAAAAGGTCTTCTGACATTCTCTGCCTTGGGGCTCAGCATTTAGGACAAGATGCTTACTATCTCAGCGCAGGGTCCTTTCCCCGTGGCCTTTGGAGTTGGGATGTTGTCATGATGTTGACTTGGTACCCAGGAAGCACCTCTGCAGGAGGTGGGTCCATGTTACCTGATTCTCTATACAAATTGTAACTCTTTCTCCTGCTTCCTGTGGGTGACAGATCTTGTAATAGATGTGGAATTGACCAGACTTGAAAATCAATTCCACCTTCCCCTTCTTTCATTCAACGTCCCAAGTGTCTCCGGGGAGGAGGGCAGCAAAGGTTTAATGCAGATTTCCACGAGCCTCCCTCCCACCCCACTGCCCCCAGCCTGGCCCCAGGTTCTTTCCCTTCTCCTGCTAACATCTGCTTGTAGGAGGATGTCGTTGTGTACATTAGCGCTGTAGAGTTTAGCGCCCTTCGGAGCTACCTTTGGCACAGGAAACACAGGAGCTGGAGCCAACCATAACACAAGGCTGGGTGTTTCCTCGCTCCCCACTCACCTCGCGCCCGCCCGCCCCTGTTATCTGGAGGAAGTGCAGGGTAGAGGACAGGGGAGGCTTATCTGGCCCCCCGCCTAGTTATAAGACACAACGCACCTCCCTGTACACCTTGGGAACGTTGTCACCAAGGGGTCACATCCGTTCCGATTCCTCACCGGTGATGGGGCTTGGGCCTGTGACCTACACTGTCCTCCGTGTCCCTTTGTCTGTGGCATTAAAACCGACTCAGCTGATTTCTTTCAAAGCACACGTTATAGGAATTGTGAGGACGTGGAACCCCACCCCGCACCCTCTGCACCACGTGATCTTTCTCCTACATGTTTGGGCCTTTGAAAGAAATGATTATTACACGCACACACACAGGCACACACGCACGCACGCACACTTTCTCAAGGAAACAACAATTCTGGAAGCAACTTGCCCAGAGCACGACCCATCAGTTCATGTTCCTGTTTAAAGAATTTCCCGAGCCAGGATCCGAGAAGCTGTGGCCTGACCCCAGGTTGCCCTGTTAAATGTATTTATTTCTTGGAGCTGAGGAATATTTGCTGAAAGCTGGATTATCACTTGGTAGACCACCAGCAGCTGTTGAAAACCAGGGCATAAAAAGCTTGTTTATGTCTTTAATGGCCCACTTAATGATGGAGCAAGTATGTTATTCATAATAAAATGCCAAGGAATAATCTCAATACTCCCATGCCTGGCGCTAGTGAATTAAGAAACATCTGCTGTGTCATAAAAGAACATTTTATTTGGGGTCTACATTAAAAACATGATTCCATGGAGTTCCCCTGATTTATATTGTACACAACAAATTATGATGTCTTGAAGTAATTACACTTTACAATTAAGCCTACAAGGCCACTCTTGGAAAAAAGAGAGAGAGAGAGAAGAAAAACAAGAGTCCTGCCTGGTCTTCCTCCTTCTAGATTGTTTGAGCACACACTGTAGCCTTGCGTCAATCTCGGTCACCAAAGCCAGGTTTGGGCATTTTGGCATCTCCAGGAAGATCTCCAAGTTGCATGGGACTCCCGAAACCACTTTCTGCAGAAGAAAATAGCAATTCGGATTCCCAGGGAAAGAAAAAAAAAATGTAAAAATAATTCCTTTCCATCGGTCTTGTGCGACTCTGATCCTGGAGCATATTTTTTTTTGTGACTGGAAGGTGAAGAGACAGAAGGTGGGTTCATTTAGTGATGAAGGAAAAGGCTCCATCCCCGAGGGCTTAGTCCCGTGAGTTGTGGGGACTGGGAGGAGGTGTGTCCCCCACCCCCAGGAAGAGAGAGATTCGAGGAACCTGGGACGCAGCAGCCTTCCAGATATCCCCAGAAAGAGCTAGGTGCTGAAAGGGCAGGGTGTGGTCAGCCCAATCTCGGCCCTCCTTCCCTCTACTCCAGATGGCGTCTGTCTCCCACACACCCGCTATCATTCCAGGAAGCCACATGTCACCACCTCTGTGCCCAACACCACTCGTGAGTACAGGGACATGTCAATTGCTTCCTGAGCTGGTGCTCAGAAAGCCGCTCTTGCTGCACGAGACTCGAGACGAGTTATTTTAAAAGCTGGCTGCGGGACAGGCTGGTTGTCCTAGGGCGGTGGCTCTTGACCCCGGTTGTTTGGGGGAGTGATGGGAATAGTGGGAAGGATACCTGCCCTGGACCCCGCCCTGGGACTCCCATCCATTGGCCTGAGGTTGCCCCCTGCACACACATGCACACTTGGGGACTTTGGCTTTGTTTTTATTTGTCTTTGTGTGTGTATGTGTGTCTGTGCTAGAGATTGAACCCGGGGCCTCCTGCACCCTAGACCCATGTTCTACCACTACCTATTGGTATTTTCCCAAAAAGCTCCTTAGAGGGTTCTCATGTTCATCCAAGGTCAAAAACTACTACCCTAGGGAGACTAGAATTAAAAAAAATAATAATTGAGTGGCTCTTTGGTCAAGCAAACACTTCCATGGGCCTTTTTGGATTTAAAAACTGAGGCTGAGCACTTTGGTGGAAGGTTAAATGGGATGGTTGCTGTGGCAAAGGGTTCAGAAGCCCCTCAAGAAACCACAAGTAGAATTAAACACGACAACGATATATCAATTCCACTCCTGGACATGTACCTTGAAGACTTGAGGTCCTAAGGAGACTGTGTATACCCATGTCCATGTTCATAACAGTATTAACCACAACAGCCCAAACATGGAAGGAACCCAAGTGTCAATCACACAGATGACCAGATGAACAAAATGTGGTACAGACGTACAACGGAATACTATTCAGCCTTAAAAAGGGAGGAAATTTGATCCTACAACATAGATGAAACCTGAGGAGATTATGCTAAATGAAATAAACCAGACATAAAAGGACAAATCTTACATAAATCCACACACGTGTGATTCCTAAAGTAGTCAAATTTGTAGAGGCACAAGGTAGAAATATGGTAGCCAGGGACTGAGAGGGAGAGAAAGAGGAAATAACTGGCTAACAGAGACAGAATTTCAATTTGGGAAGATGAAAGAATTCTAGAAGTGGATGGTGCTGATGGTTACGTGATTTTTGATTTTGTTATGTGTGTTTATTTTACAAATATATGTTTACAATTTAAAATACCTACAAATATAAATGTATATATACCATTTAAATATGTATATTTAAGATTTAAAGGTCGGTGAGAGGAAAATAAAAATAAAGTACTAATAACATCATAAACACTGTGAACCTGGGAATCCTTGCTGCTGAGGGTGACCCGAGAGAGAGGGGTTCAACATTGGCCGAGAGAAGAGGGGACAACCCTGAAGAGTGGGCTGGTGTGTAGGTGGGGAAGGAGCTGGATTTAGGTTGAGGCCCAACCAGTGAGGGGTTTTCTTTGCAGCAAAGAGTAACCTGCATGTTCCCAGAAAGAGGAGTGGCTTTCAACATAAGAGTCGGTATTTAAACACGACCGCCTTCAAATTGAAAAAGCCATAGGCCCTTGGACACTGCCTGGGTCTTCAGGGCACTATTTCAGAGGCCCCTGCTCAGGTACTTCTTGGACTGTGTCCCCTGCCCATGGGCAAGAATGTCATGGTGGTCACCTGAGCCTATGATCTGTCCTCAGGCTGTTCCTTCTCTATAAAGGGACAGACTGGAGTGGTCTCAAGCTGGGCTGAGTATCCTAGGCAGGTTTGAGTCACCATGACCAAAATCCACCACAAGAGCTAGTTACAAGAGGAAAAGCTCATCTTGGCTCACAATTTCAGAGGTGTGGTCCGTGGCTGGCCACGTCCGTCCGTCCACTGCCCCAGGTCCAAGGTGAGGCAGGACCTCATGGTGGAAGGGCGTGTTGGGGAGGCGCCGCTCCACGCAAAGCAGCCAGGAGTGCGGAGGGTGGGGATGGGGAAAGGATGGGAGGGGGAGGGGAAGGGGCTTCAGGGAAGGTGGCCCCTTCCAGGGCTCATCCCCAGTCACCCACCTCCTCCAGCCCCTCTGCCTACAGTCACCACCCAGTCCGTCCATTAAAACTAGGCTGATGGGGCCCCAGTTGTTTCATCTCTGAACGTTCCAGTGTTAACCTGGGGGCTTTGGAGGGGACACCTCAAATTTAACCCATAGCACCAATCGATGGTTCTGCCAACAAAAAAAAAATGCAGCTAAGACTGATATTTCGGTAGGTCAATGAATGTGGCTGCGCCGATCTCACTGACTCTTCATTCATGGACACTGAAGTCTGAATTTCACGTCATTTTCATGAGTCATAAAATGTTATTTTTTTGTGTTCCTTTTTCCCAATTACCTAAAAAATATAAACTCCTTCTGAGATTGGCAAACTAAACAAAAAGACAGCGGGCTGGATCTGCCCATGGGTGTAGTGACCATCGGCCTAGACCCTGCCCAGGACCCTAGAGTTTCCTTCTAAATCACCCCAAACCCATGTCGTGGGGCTGCCCCGACCCGGTCTCCAGGAGTTAACTGAGTCACCATGTGTGTCCTGCCCCTAGGTGCCCGGGCAGTGCAGGGGAGGCTGGGGTGCCACTCCTCTGGCATCACCATGGCTCTTTCTTTGGGCCAGTTCCAGCCCTTTCTGCCTCCCTCATCTTTTAATTCTTTAAGTGCCGTTAAGATTTCTGTCCAACCTCCAACCTTTGGAAGCTGGCCACTGGACAGAAGGCACTTCCTCTTATAAAATGGCTCCAAGGTCAGGTCCCAGCTGCTGGCAGTGAAGCCCTCTGTGGAGGGGACCCACCCTTTCCCTCTGTAAGGCCCATAAAAGCCCCGCGCAGAAGCCGATTCCAGTTCTGTTTCTCCCACCTGCGGGGAAAAAAAAAAAAGGTCAGGGGTGAAGCTTTTTGGCAAAAAAATAAAATAAATTTACCAAATCATTTTTTTGGTACTATTTAATGAGACTTTGTACCAGCTGAGCATAAATCTATCAGGAGGAGAGGACTCTCTACATCCCAGGGACCCCCCCTGGTCGTCCTGCGACCTGAGTGGGCATGAACGGTAGCGGTGACAGAAGACGGTGAGCAGACCAGGGGAAGGTGGCCTTTCTCTGTGCCCACCAAGGCCTCTTCTCCATCCCACGATGCATTGCGGCATCCGGTGGGCTTAATAAAAGTAAAAGAAGACAAGCCAGGAAACCAGACTTTGTGCCCCTCACGCCCCACAGAGCCCCGTGGGCATCCCTGCCGTGCACTCGGGGGCACTGCCCCCCCAGCCTCAGCCCCCCGAGTTCTCTGCACTCTCTCCTCCAGTTGGACCTGTCCATCTGTGGCTGCTGTTTGCCACCGCCCCCCTTTGTTGACACTGCTCCAACCCACTTAGAATGAACCCCGCCCCCCATGGCCACCTTCACCTTGCAGAACCCCAGGACCCCCCTCAAGGGCTTTTCCACCACATTAGGGATTCATCTCTTTTTCTTTGGCTGGAATCTCAGATTCATCACGTGATCATCTGCCCTGGGTCTTGGGGTCAACGCAGGCCGTAATTCAACCCACACAGCCTGGGGACTTGCACCACCCCTGGGAAGCTTAGGTTTTTCCTCTGTAAAATGGGAATATTAATAGAGGTATCTACGTCACATGGTTGTTGTCTGAGGGTGGAGTGAGATCACGCGTAGAACCTGGGTAGGACCAGGCTCGGCTTACCCAGTGCTGGCCACTGTTGTTGGTAGAGGTACATGGAGACCAAGATTCCCACTAGAGCACCGGCGACTTCAAGGCAGGCTCTGAGCCGAAGGCACCCCTGAGTGAGTCCCACTGACAGATTCTCAACAGGCAACCAGTTGTTCCTCTGAACTGCACCTTATATTCTTTTGAGGGGGTTCCGGGGATTGAACTCAGGGGCCCTTGACCACACTGAGCCACAACCCCAGCCCTATTTGTATTTTATTTAGAGACAGGGTCTCCCTGAGTTGCTTAGCGCCTTGCCATTGCTGAGGCTGGTTTGGAACTTGCGATCCTCCTGACTCAGCCTCCCAAGTATCTGGTTATTACAGGCGTGCACCACGGCGCCCGGCACACATTATATTCTTGAATGGAGCTGATCATATTACAATCCATGGACCCTCCCACTTACATGACTCCTCTTGCTGCCCAGGAAAGGGCTCTGCCTCTCAGCCTTCTAGTGCCTGTCCTGATCTCCTCACTCCTGCCCTCTAGACCAGCTCTCTCCCAACGCTGTCATTGACGTGGTCCTCCCATGAGACTTGACATATCCAAATGTGTACGCTGGATTTGAGTTTGTCCGGATTTAACAGATTTGAAATACCGAAGGTTCTCGAAGGAAATGGAGGTCTCCCTGGTTTCTAGAAGCCAAGAAGGGGTGCATCCGGGATACTGCATGAGCACGAGACCCAGGCCCCTTGTGTCCTGTGGCTCTGCCCTCTGTGGCTGGTGTTCCAAACCCTCAGGGCTCTGGAGCCCCTGCAGGAAGTAGGAAGGGACGTCAGCGTGCCCACACCCTGGCAGGACCCATCTCAGAATCATGCATTCTACCGTGCGTCATCACGTGTTGGCCATGACTTAGAGACAGGGCCATTCTTAGCTGCCAGGGCCCCTGGCTTACCTGGGGGAGGGTTCTGAGACTGTTGCTGTTTGTTTTCCCAGACAACTGAAGTCACGGGTTCCATCTGAGAAGACGCAAAAGGGCAGGGTGACCGGGGACAAGGAGAAATTTCTATGATGAAACATCTACATTATTATCTCTTTTACTTTAAGCAGATTTTAAGTTACCCAAGTCATACAGGCACTTGATTGAAACAGCCAAATAAGGCTGAAAAGGTTTTAATGGAAAAAGATAATTTTTTTTTGCCGCTCCAATGCACCTCTCAAAAAGCGTCAATTTTAACTTAGTTTGTTTTTGGTTTTAGCAGTTTCTTCTGGAATTTACATCCACATTTCTAACAAATAATATGGCCATACAGCTTTCTCTTGATTTATTAATTTTAGGCTTTTTCAATTGCCTTTCCACATTGGTAAATAACCATTTTGCTTTCCTTCTCTCAAACACACACACACACACACACACACACACACACCTGCCCTGTTCCTTTCTCCAAGATTTTCCCACGAGGGTCACATACAATTTTCTAGTTCAAGAAATAACCAGTCTTTGCACAATTGTGGCCATGCAAATATGATTCACTCTGTGGTACCATCATTATGTTTCTTTTTCTTTCTTTCTTTCTTTCTTTTTTAATGTACTTTCCCTTGAAATTAAAAAAAAAAATTCTCATTATCTTTATGTTTTCTTAGTTTTTAAAAATTTCTATTTAAAAGTCTTCTCATTCCCTCTTCTTAATCTAAGTATTCGTAGATTCACTATATCAGATCATCTAGGGCTTAATTTTTTTCCCTGCAGACCATACATCCAGAGCCCTGTTCTCCTACTCTGGACTGGGTGCCTGTCAGAGCTGTGGTACGGCTGTGCAGAGTACCTCATTCTGGAATCATCTTTGCTTTTTCCTGTGATAGCTCTGTTTCCTGGATCCCAGCTTCCTTAGATGGCGAAGTTAAATCCGTTTCTCACTCCTGGGGAGGACCCCAGGGGAGGTAAATTTTTTTTCATCTGTAAAATGCCTTGATTTTGGCCCCAGTTTAATAATTTGGCTGTCTATAGCATTCTAGGTTGAAAACTCATTTTCATTCATTTTGCTAAAGGTTGTATCTCCTTCTTCCTAATGTTGCTAGCTATTTGATTTCATTATCCTTCCTGGTCCTTGATATATGGCACAATTTCATTTTTTTCCTCTAAGAAAGGTTTTAGGTCTCTGTCTCTGGTGTACTGATGGACCTAAGGTGGGCTTTCAAAATTCAGGGTGGGGCAACCACAATAGCCGAGCCGGGAAGCCAGCAGAGGTGTCTGTCAATGGATGAGTGGATTTATAAATATGGCATATGTATACACAACGGAAATTTATTCATAAAGAAGATGGAAATTACGTCAATTGTGGGGAAATGGATGGAATTTTACGTTAAATAAAATAAGCCAAACTCCGAAAAGCAAGGGTCCTCTCTTTTCTCTCGTATGTAGAAGCCAGAGAGGAAAAGGGAAAAGAGGTGAGTTTCATAAAAATCAAAGAGAGACCAAGAGAGTGGAGGAAAGGGTCCAGGGGAAGGAGAAGAAGAGACAAAGGGGAAATTCTGTGAAATGGTATCAGCCAGACTGTACGGTTATATTGTGTGCAAGTACGAATACGTAACAATGGATTCCACCGTGACATGTGACTATGGTGTCCAAATGAAAAATATGGGGGAGGGGGTTCATGGTGCGTGCGAGACTCTGCTTGGATTCTTTTAACCCACATGAGAAAATCCATGTTGTTCAGTTCTGAAGATGTTCTCGGCATTTCCTTGATGATTTCTACTCTTCCATCTTGATCCTCTCTGTTCTTTCTGTCTGGAATGCCCGACTCAGATGTCAGACCTCTCAGCCTCAAAGTTATCATTTAAAATTTTTTCTTTCCACTTTTCGGGGTTTTTTTTGTTTCATTTGCTAAGAGATTTCTCCAACCATCCCTTCCAACCCTTACGCTGAATTTCTGCAACCCTATTTTTGATTGATAGAGTTTTGTTTTTTTTCCTTGTTTAGTCTTAGATTGAATCTTAAAAGGGAGTAGCATCTTGTTCTGGTTTCATGGATGCAATACCTTTCATCTCTCTGCAAATATTGATCATGTTATTGCCATGCTTTCTCTATTCCTTATATTATCTCTATGCTTTCTCTATCCCTTATATTATCTCTATTCCTTATATCATCTCTTACCTTAGAATTTCTTTATTTCTGATTTCTTGTTCAGGCCCTGCCTTCCATATTCAGGTTTTCTTTTAATATATGTGAATCCTTTAATCAGTTTATATTTAACAATGCAGCACTACCTTCAACTGATGAATGAATAACGAAAATGTGGTATTTATACAATGGAATATTACTTAGTCATAAAGAATAATGAAATTATGGCCTTTGCCGGTAAGTGGATGGATCTGGAGACTATCATGCTATGTGAAATAAGCCAATCCAAAAAGCCAAAGGCCAAATGTTTTCTCTGATATGTGGATGCTAATACCCAATGGTGAGGGTGTCTAATCATCGGATTAGACAAAGGGGAATGAAGTGAAGGGAGGGGGATGGGAATGTAAAAGACAGTAGAATGGATCAGACATCACTTCCCTGTTCACATGTGAACACACGACCAGTGAGACTCCACGTACAACCACAAGAATGGGGAGTCACACTCCGTGTGTGTGCGTGTGTGTGTGAGGTGTCAAAATGCATTCTACTGTCTGTGGAACTAAAACAAAAAGATGGCAGCACTGAACGATTACAATGATACTGACCGCCTAGAGGGTCCACGTACCCGGAGAGCTCGCTGACTGCTGAGTGTCTAGACGGCTACCCAGATGTTCAGTGTCTTCCCGCCTATGTCCTCTGGTTCCAGTTTCTCCAGGGGAAATCCTTAGCCGTCCACCTCCTACTTACAGGTCACAGCCCGGCGGGGCCTCGGTGACGCCTACCTGCCTTTGCTGGACCCACCTGTTTTCTTGCACCCTCTCTGTGGTCCCTCAGTTCCTCTCCTCCAGAGGCTCCCCATTTTGATCTATCACGGCTAAACCTTACAGACTGGCTTCTAACGGCTTCTAAGTTCAGGAGACACGAGTCTGTGTTTTCGTTTTTTCCTTCTTTGGGACATCTGGGAGAAAAGGGGCAGAAAAACATCTTAATTCTGGAAGGTTCTATGTTATGGCTTAATGAACATGAGTGTTTTTATTTCGTTCATTCTCTTTCACTGAACTATGTTTATTCAAAAGGGAAATTTTATATCGTGATGGCAGGTGGGGAAAAAATCAGAAATAAAATCATGAAAATAAAGAGCAAATGGAATAACAGGAACACACGAGAGCCACAGTCATTGGCTGCAGGTCCTGAGCTTGTGGTCTGCTCCCTCTTTGCTGGAGAGACAGGTTAGCACCTAATGGAGAGATGTTGCTAATAGGAAGACCCACTAATGCCAGTTGGAGATTTTTCCCTTTGCTAACAGACTAGAAAAAGAATCCAAAATAGGAATCAGTAGCCTGTAATTCAAGGTCCTTCCGCCCCGTATCCCTTACCACCTCCCCTGCAGACCTTTGCATTGCTCAGGTTTGGACTAAAATTTCATCTTTGCGGAAAGGCCTCCCTGACCACTCCCACCCGGGGTAACTCCAAGTCATATCACACGACCTCTTCTCAGTTCATTGATTAGCACTTCCTGCCATTTAAATGACCCTATTTGTCTGGCTTTATTAGACCTCTGCTAGAATGTAACTTCATGAGACCAAAGACTTTGATCTATTCACCCAAACATCCCACACTTAAACCGAAACCAGTGCACAGTATAGATGCTCAATAAAATCCTATGAATGAATAAACGCATTATTTAAATTTTTAAAATGTCCTACTTCACTCTACCGCCAGGTTTCGCCGCCAGCCCCAGTCCCATGTGACACAAGGAACAGCAAGTCTTAACCTGCGACAGAAACCAAGTTGAAATGCGCTGACAGCCCTCACGCCCGCCTGCAGCACCTCTCTCGAGAGCCAGCCTGTCGCTATGGCAGATGCTGGTCAATTAGGCAGAAATTCTTTCATCTTTAAAAAAAAAAAAAGGATTTAAAGACCCAAAGGTACTTTTGGCTGACACAAGTGTAATTAATTTCTTCACAAGACAAAATGGACAGCAAATGAACTCCAGGAAGGTCCAGTTTTCATACCACCAAACTGACAAATGGATCCAGAGCAAACAGAAGACTGATGTATTTTCTTTCCTCCTCAACATAATTCTGCCTGCCGACGTCCTCTGATGCCAGCCCCCTGTAAGCACCTGGTTCTGTGAGTCCAAAAGACGGAACCACTTTGGGCAGGTGCTGAGTACTAAGTCTGACACCTTTCTATGCTCTCCAAGACTGAGCTCGGGAACCAGGTACACAGTGGGTGCTCAATAAATAATTACAGATAATCAGATATAAGTTCCTTCTGTTTCCCTACTTGGTAATCAATCTGCTCTCACTCATTGTGCTTAATGGATTCTCTTTAATAAGGGGTCTCCCTACCCTTGCTTACAAACAGTATCTTCTTCCAGAAATGAAATAGTCATTATTAAAAAGTTGGAACTATTGTCGGGCATTTCCATAAGCAGACGAATAAACACCTTAATATACAAGAAGTCGTTTCCGACAGCAGAAGGTACTTCATTTCCTCCCTCATAAACAACCTAGGCTCTTGTTTCAAATAAGGTCAGCACCGACCTCACCCACAAGCCAGATCAAGAGGTCAGTCGGCCTTCGCGGTGAGCGTTGTGGCTCTGGGCCTCGGGGGCTTCATGCAGGCCAACTCTTCTCCTTGTGACTAACCGAGGGTCATAGAACTTGAAGAGATACTTTAGCAGGAATATCTACGGACACTGATAGGGCTTTAAAAAAATATTAGCCAGAGCTGGATGTGGTGGTACACAGCCTGGAATCCCAGCAACTCAGGAGGCTGAGGCAGGAGGATCTCCAGTTCAAGGCCAGCCTCAGCAACTCAGCAAGGCCCTAAGCAACTTAGGGAGACCTGTCTCAAAATAAAAAAATAAATAAATAAAAAGGGCTGGGGATATGGCACAGTGTTAAGTTAAGCCCCACTGGGCTCAATCCCCCAGTACAAAAGAAAAAAAAATAGAGAGAAAGTGAGTTATGGTCCTTCTCCAGTAGAGTGAGTTCCGGCCGTGGAGACAGGGTACAGATTTATTTAAGGTGACTCTGCAGAGCCATGACTTGGCGGACATCAGGAAACGGCGAGTGTTCTCTCTAATTAAGCACTTCCTCCTGGAAGCGAATTTGCTCCTTGCTCTTCTGCATGTGGAGTGTGTGTGTGGGGGGGAGGCGGGGGTGTCTGCACTGCCTCTGGAGCGTGTGAAATAGGCAGAACAATGAAGCTAATAATAGCTGGCGAAGGTCTGCAAGTGACTGATTCATGTAACTCAGAGCCGGTTCAAAGTGATCCACAGAAGGACCAATCCAACTCTCACTCTCGGCCTCTTCCAGGGGTGGGGCCACAGCACACCAGGAATTGCACAGATCCCAAAGCCCGGCTCAGCAGGCTGCCAAAAAATGTCCTGAGTAATTGTTCCCAATGTACTATTATTAGTCCTGATTTGTTCCATTACTATAGAGATTAGCTTCTCTGCCAAGTACTTTAAGGTTAGTCAAAACCTGGGCTTGTGACATTTGTGTCGGTCCCAACAGAAAGTACAATGTAAAAAACCACGTCCTTTTTCAGAGTGGCAGAGCACAGCTCAGCCCTCATTTTTGACATCTGGCAGAATTCTCTTATGACCCTATGTAAGAATCTCAGCAGTTAATTTCTTCAAGAGTTTATTGTCATGAAAAATGTTTCTCTCCAGATACACTTTTACGCCTCCTTTTGATTAGATCATGAGGCGAACCATCTTCTTGGTCTTTTTACTCCATCTACCAGGGAGCTCAGAATTTTACATCTAATATCATCCTAAGGTTCAACAGTGAAATGAACACAAAATAGCCTCAAGATCTGGTTTCCAGACCTGATTCTGTCACTTACACGTTGTGTGTGCCTTGAAAAGTCAGCATCTGAGCCTCGGTTTCCATTTGCCATCAAAAGTTTAGTGAACACTTTAGGTCGCCCACCTCCCAGTGATGCCTCACTTTTTCTCTCCACAACAAATGTCCTGAATTGCTCAGGTTCTCAAAGGCCATGTGCTCAGGAAAGGTAGATCCAATCTAGAGAGTGGGTCAAGAATGATCAAAGTCAAATAGGATACTCCCTTTCTCCTCTATGACTGCTTTAGAGATGGACATGTGGCCCAGTTAAGGCGACTGAGTCAATATGAGAAGTTTGCTGGTTAGTATGGGAAAAGATGTCCTCAATGAGGGAGAAAACAAAAGAGAAAAATCAGTCCTGTTCCCCAGCCCCTGGGTCTTCCTTCTTTTGGGTGAGGTTTATGGGGATGAAAGAGCTGGAGCAGTGGCAGCTATCTTGGTACCAAATGGGAATGCCAAGAATTTCCAGGGACTCCAATCCTGAAATCAATAAACTTCCTAAACATCCTCTGGAAACTTCTAGGCTTCTTGTTACATAGGACAACAAATGTCCTAAACTTGTAAGCCATTGATAGTTAAGCATTCTACTTTTTATAGTCGGAACTATCTTAATGGTTTAAAAAATGTACATCAAAACACTGAAAAGCTGTAAAATGCTATCATAATGATGATGTTCATTCCTCAGACATCTATTCCCCCTTTTGTCCAAAAAGCTTCTTGACCCCTAACTTTAATCTCTGTTTTTCCCATGCTGTTTTCAATGATTTTTATTAAAAATCAGCTTTAGTAAGCCTTGTGATTGTTACACAGTACAGCCACTGTTCATAGAGTACTTACTTGAGCTTGGTCATGTCCTAAGTGCTTTGTGGGGCCTATCTCATTTAATCCAGAGATTAAATATAATTATCCCCCTTTATAGGTAAGTAGGCTGGAGCCCAGAGAGAAGAGAGAACTCGCCCAAGGTCACAAAATGGACGGGCAGAACAGTTGAAACCTGACATCTGGTCCTAGTGACACCAGAGACTGTATGTTCAACCGGATTCTTGAATACCACTCTTTTGTCCCAAAATCAGTCAACCAGTCAATTAACCAATAAAGAGCCTACTTATTAGCACCAGTCCTTTTAAAGACACCCAAACCTAGGAGTGATGTATCTGCCCAGCGATTTTAAGAAGATTCATCTTGGTGTGTGTGTGTGAGTGAGAGAGAGAGAGAGAGAGAGAGAGAGAGAGAGAGAGAAGTCAAATATGAGATATATATATATATATATGGCANGAGGAGGAGGAGGAGGAGGAGGAGGAGGAGAGGCCCGAGTCCACGAGGCCCTTGAGTCAAGTTCACCATCTCCCACAAGCCCCGGGTGATAACTGAACAAATCTCAGAGTCGGTCAAGGTCAGCGGTCAGGGAGCGACATCGCCACGATGCTGACTTCCCCGGGGCTGCTCTGCATAGCTGATGCGCCTCCTGGATACAGGGCTGTGGAGAAGGAGCTCAGACACCCCTGACTCGGCAGGAAACCCTCATCAGCAGACGCGGGCGTGTTCCAGAAGGTGCTGAGAGGCAGGTTTTCCTGCAGGCTCATCGTCATGCGCAACGCCTCCCCAAGAAATGCTTACTTTTCAGCATGTCAGCCTCCATTTCAACCGGGGTGGAGGCCAACCCCGGGATCTGGAGGCCCGTTGGCGCTGCCTACTGTACCAGGACCACGCCCGCAGCGTGACGTCACCGCTCCTCGGCCAATCGGCAGCCTGGGAGAAGTGGGAGGGTAGAGACTGCAGGGAGGTCGGACTGAGAGGCTCTAAGTAAGCAAAGGCCACGGGTGAGATCCGGCCTCCTGCCTCCAAAGCTAAGGTCGGGGTCTGTGCCGGGCCAGTCCCCAAAGCAAGGCAAGTGCCGAGAGGGTCTCAAAGCAAAATGAGAGCAGTGGCCTCTCCAGACATGGCCAGAGAAAAACACGGTCAAGGAATGTGTAGCAGAGGCACCAAGCCTAAGTGTCATGTATCTGACCAGTGACTTTAGCAAGACTCACCCTATGTGGTTTTTTTCTTTTCTTTTTTCTTCTTCTTTTTTTTAACCACTGAGCTAAAGTTGCCCATGGGGGAGAAATTTCTAGAAGCAGAAGTGCCCGCCCTGAGGATGCTCTCCTAACATGATCTGGTAGACCCGCAGTGTGTGGGTGGAATGGTGACCAGGAAAAAAAGAGGGCCCTGGATAGCTTGCAGGGACACGCCCTGAAATGACGTGTCCCTGCAAAAATAAAATCTCCCACCTGCTTGCTGGGATGGGGTCGGTCAAGCCACACCACAGTTTGCTAAAAGGCCCTTCCTCTTTTGAGATGATAAGTCCCTGCCAGACACCCACCTGGGCTTTTGAACAATGCCCACCCCAACCTTTCCAGCTCTGGTCACCTCTAAAAACTGGGAAAGAGTGCTGGCAGGTCACCTTTCCACCCCCAGGCTGGCCATTTACTGCCTTGGTCCAAAGCATTGCAGGGCACCAGGACCCATCAGGTTCAAAGCCAAGCCTGTTATTCTCTGTTTAGGCCCAGCAAAGGAGTTCTTGTGAGTAATTCATAAAGTGCCTATACTCGGAGGTATTGCACAATCTCATTACCATTAATTTTTGCATATTTAACTGCAGTTTTTAATTAGATGGTATTTTATTATTCATGCACATAATTTGAGTCCAAGTCAGGCTGCTCTCTTGGAGGAGAAAAAAAAAAGGAAGGTGATTGGGGTGGGGGGAGCTCCTCCTGAATTCAAAGTTGCTGCTGGTGTTCTTTCTTCGCTGGTGAACAGAGCAGCCTCTAAGTCTATAATGGTTCTCTTTTAATTTTGCTAATAGCTATCATGTTATGTACCTTTATAAATTTGTTAGCTCCAGAGTGCTGGGAGTTGGCTCTGTATGCAGTAACTGTAAATAGTTTGCTCTGTTTGGTTTGCACATACAAACTGTTTGCTCAGACTCCTTGATGTATTATTAAAATGGGTAATGGGCCCCTGGGAAACCATCTAGCTATATGCCTTCATTTGCAAAATAAGCCATGCGTTGTTTTCATCTTTCCTCATGATTGTTAATGGCACTGATGATGAGATGGGTGGATTTTTTTTTTCCTGACTGCCTTTATCAGCACTGTTTTATTATGCAGGCAAAATGGCCAGGCTGCTGATTTTGTCTAAGGTTTTCAATTAGTCATTTGACTGAACACATCTGTGCTGGCATCCACCCAGAGCTGGACGGCAGCTATTACCGGTTTACACCTGCTGAACCATGGCCATAAACGCGGATGGGAATAAACCTAAATTGGCCTTTTAGATATGGTTGAAAAGTTGTAATGTTGCAGTGTTTTTATAGCAGTGTCAGGAAGGTGTGAACTTTTCCGCCTTTGGGCCTAAGAACTTACCACGATATCCCACTCCATTCAAATGACTCACTGAGAGGCTGGTTATTAATATCTGTTTACCCTTTTGCAGCCCGATGACTTAATCGGCTGACGTTCAGGAGATAAGATTCTGTTTGTGGTGCACTGGGGACGGCAGAGGGCTAATTGTGTTGGTAAACAGGGCACAGTGGCTGCTTAGGAATCTCTGCAGATGCCTCACAATTATTCAGTAGCAGTTTGGAACAGGAGTCCAACGTCTTCCGCTGAAATGAAAATGACTTCATGGCAAAGCCAAGGAACTGGAGGTGCAGGATGGCTTTAATACTCGGGAGAATCTGGCATTTATCACCAAGGAGGAAAACTGGGCAGATTTCTGCAAGATCGGCTCAGTCTCCTTAATGTTAAGAGCTTATGCGCTTTATGAAAGAGAGTCTTAATTGCTAAATATCAAGCCATCCCCCTTGCTGGTTCTGGGGATCCCCAAGGGGCAGTAGGTGAGGTGCAGAGAGCAGCAGCCAGGTCACTGCAGAAGAGCTGACATTTGGATACTGGAGTTCAAGGACGTTTACAAAGCAGCAACATTTCTGTTGGATTTGCCCCATTCAAAACATTTCCTTCATTGTGGGAAAACCCTGAACCATGTTTCAGACTCTTGGGTGGACAAAATATATTGGCCTAATGGCCAGAATGGAGGTGGTTGCCACAACACCATCTCTGTCTCCAGGGATGAAGCATTTGTTGGCTTCACCATGGCTGTGAGAATGTGTATGGCCACCATATTGATTCCTAGTAGATACATCAATGCCTCCATGCTAAGCCCTGCCAATCTGTCTCCTATGAAAGGACCTCATTTCATTAGGATTCATTTCCCTCTTTCAGACACCACCTCCAATGACTTTCTGACCGATTTTCTGAAAACAAGATGAGCTTATCAAATTTGTGACTAAGGATCAACTTTTGCCTGAGTTCATACCCACCAACGTCCTTTCTCTGAACTCTATTCTTTGCTGTTTGCATGGTGTTACTATCTGAGACACGTGGACACCATTTGCCAGTCATCATCACCACCGTTACTATCACCTCGTCCCATCTCACCTCCATGGAGGCTATGCAGCAATACACAACAAACACCATGTGACATGGACCAGTCTAGGGGAGTGATTTGCATGATGTCTTTGATTTGCACAATCATAAGGCATACACATTTGAAATTTTCTAGAGAGTCACCCTCCAAGATGGTTAGGATGCATGGGAATAGCTGTTTGCCTACACCCTTCCCAATTTTAACATGATTCAACAACCCTTTAAGTTTCGCCAATCCAAATGTGTTTTCCAAAAGTCAAGATCTCCAGCTGAATTGTGAGATGAAACCTTTACACTTGCTATCTGTGAGTGAAGCCTTCTGTCTCTCGGCCCCACCCTCTCACTCCCACCTCCGAACCCGAGAAGATGAAGATGCTTCGTGTTCTGTAAGATGCGAGTAGTTTTCTTTTCATAACAGAATGACCACTTGCTCAGCAGGATTTTGCATCCTCAAAACTGCTGGACCTCGTAAGCTAGTTACCAGGTGTTTACCATGTGTTTCTGCCTCTCATTTTTGATTTTTGTCAGGGACTGACAGTCAGTGAACCAAACTCTTTCCAACAGCAGCCAGTGACTTGAGGGCAAGGGAGGATGCCTTCTTGCAATCCCCAGAGCCTTCTCCAGCGCCTGGTATGCAGTGAGTGCTCAGGAAATGGGAGCTAGGTGGATGGACAAGCAGCAAATCAGGCCCATCGACCTCAAATGCAAATGCCTAGTCCTCCGGCTCAACTCGGTGGGTCCAGATCTCTTGGTTGGAGCCCTGGAATCTGCATTTTGAACAGATTTGGGTATGTTTAAATGGTTTTTGGCATAAAAAGCCGCCGTGCGTGTGAGGCTGTAGGTCATTCTGGCTCTAGGGAAAATCCCCTCTAGCTCTTGGCACAGTCTCTTGGTATTCAGTGTTGAGTGAATGTATTCATCATGCCACAGGGTAGTTGTAGCATTTCCATCCTCACCAGGTCCTGAGAGACAGATGTGCACCCTCCAGTCACAGTTCCTGAGCTGTGGATCCCTGAACCTACTCTCTGATGCCACACTGGGCTCCCAAGAGGAGGAGCAGAGTCCCCTGTGGCAATCTCACGCCTACTCTTCCTCCAGCAGGCTCAGGCCACCTGCTGTCACCCAACACTCTGCACGGACTGCCTGCAAACCCCTGGGACCTCCAGATTTCACAGATGCCACGAAGCACCCTGGACGGTGCGTCTCAGGGAGCCAGAGGTCAAGCCCATCCCAGCCGCTTCCCCTCCCTGTCCTCAGCCGTGTGGCCTCCCTGGGCTCCCGATCTCAGGGCTCCTTCTATCCCCCTGATGTTCTTCTCTGACCATCACTTTCCCCTTGGACCCAAGTCCCCGGCTTGATTGTCCGCGTTGCATACGTCCCACCCTCTCTTCCTTCATGTCCAGTTTGCCCCCACTTGCCCCTCCCCCAGACCCTGCCATACTCAGGCCATTTTAAGCTCCCAAGAACTGAGTCCCAGTTCAGGGTCATTCCAATAAGAGGGGCCTGTCACTCAGAGCTACAGAGCGCTCCGTGCTCATGTGGGAGTGGATGGTTAGCTAAACTACATTTTTTTTCTTTCTTTTTTTGCTTTATAAACATTATTTCCCCTTCACGTCATCTCTGGTAGGTGCTTTTAAGATATTGAGGGTTTCTGGACTGCATTCAAATGAATATGAAACGATAGCTGATGTTTGTGGCGGCCTTTCTCGGGCCAAGCAGAGCCGCATGCATTGCGCAAATATTAATTGCTTAAGGTCTTCTCAGGTCACTCCGATGGACCCGAATCCCAAGTCCATCTGCAGATGAGGAAAGCAGGCAAGAAAAGAAGGAAGGACGTCGCTCAGGGGGGGGACAGCTAAGAGAGGCAGAGCGTGGATTTGAACCCGGGACCTCGGCTTCAGGGCAGTGCAGGTCACCATGCCCTGGTGCCCTTCCTGCATGGCTTTGGGCCCGGTCTTCCCTTCCTGGGAAGGCAGACACGCCTTCAGCAACAGGCACACAAAGAGGCCTGTCCGTGTTGGAAGGGAGGCCAGACCGGTTAGACTGGCCAGGGCTGAAAAATCCCCCCACGGATCCCCAGGGTGATGGTGACAGGCCCCGGGGACAGGCTGGCTCAGGCCCACGGCAGGCGGGTCCCAGCCTCCTCCGCCCAGAAGGCCTCCAGCGCCCAGGTGGGCACCTGCTCCCGCGCGGGTCCCACCTGGGCTGCGCTCGAGGGGGTCCAGCCAGCCTGCTTCTCCTGGGTGGTAGCTGCAGTGTACACCCCACAGATGAAAGCGGGTCCCCGACAAAGGGAAACGAGATTTCCCTTGAGCTACTTGCCCTGGCTGACTACCCCGAACCTCCCTTCTCAGGATGAAGAACCGCTCTGATGTTCTGATGTTGAAAGCATCAAAGGCTGATCCCCTCAGCTGAGTAGTGACACACAGTCACTTGGCAGTCAGGTGCCTGGAGCCCCCGCCCCCACCGTTGCCAGAGCCCAGACCCTCCCCAAGGACCCTGCCTTATTAGCAGCCCGTATTCCACCAGCCTGGCCGCAGCCACCTGGGCGGTTCCTGCTCTTGCATTTATTCCCCCTCCTCCTGGGTCTAAGATGCCACCCTCTGACCCTGCGCCTCTGCTGGGGACACGGACTTGTCCTTGTCAGCCCCCTCTCTGGCTCGGCTGCAAAGTTCAAAGTCTGAGGAAGGAGAGCCCCCAAGAAATACAGATCAGCTTCCAAGAGGACGGAAACACAGTTTCTAGAAAAATGTTCTTCTCGACAGTTTCATCATTTTTTTTTTTTTAACAATTTCTGGTTGCAAAAGCCATCTGTGGTCACCGTTGACATTTCAACAGCAGAGAAGAGTGTAAGAGGGTAGTGGAGATGGCTGAAGACCCCCCCTGCTTTGGAGAGGTTCCCCGGGCATTGATATTCTGCGGGTGAGCCCATGTCTAAATATCCAAGCTGCCAGGCTGCAAACGCTCGGCCTAACTCGGACCCCCCTCTCTTTATGCCACCCTATCACCTGCTGTCCCCTCACTACAGGACCGTGGTCACCTTCCTCTCTTAGAGACTTTTTAAAGCGTCTTGCTGAATTAAACATGAATTCTCGAGTGCTTCCAGTGCTTTCCCTAAAACACCGGGGCTTCACGCAGGTGACCGCGCGGGGCTCCATCCAAACTCTGCTTTTAAGCGGACACTTAAAAAGAAGACGGCTGGGCAGCAATTCAGAGGGACGCAGAGGCTTGGCGGATCCAGGGCCCCTCTTTGCGATCTGGATAGAGGGAAAAACATGCTCTCGCCGATTGCTTTGTTTTTAGAAATTAATAAAGCGTTTCCGACGCACCGCCGCCCGCCCCTCGTGGTGAACAGTCAAATCACGGCCTTTATTCCCTCGCTCACGTTGGCGAGTAAATAGAAGCTTCCAGGAGAGACCGGGGGGGATGATAAGCAATTCCCACGGCAGCGAATTCTTAATATATAAATTCATCCAGCAGCAGTTTAGTATCAACTGGTAAAACGAGAAACAATGGAAGGCAGCCAGGCCCGGCTCCTGCGGGGTCAACCACCAAGGTTATCTATATTCAATTACTGGTATCTACAAACTTGCATAGCTGTCAGCTGGTCAGAGCCCAGATGAAAACTCACCATGCACTCGGAAAGCAAATATAGTTTCTGAGCAGAGCCTCAAATTAGCTCCGTGAGTGACTTGGCTTCCAGCGCGCACCAGCCGTGTGCCTTTGGGGACAGTTGCTGCTGCCGGCAGCTCCTGCAATATCTAAATTTGGGCATCATCTTATAAATCTCTGTTCCTGAAGTAGGAAAGAACCGGGATTGCTCCTTAACCCTGGGCGACGATAAATTATATCACTTAACAATAGATAAACTTAAGACACTTTTCCTGTACCCGGGACCCATTGTGAGGTAGCGGCTAATCTCCAGCATCACCTCTCTCCGGCCGGCACCACTAAAGACCTGTCGGCGGGGAAGGGACACTGTAATTTGTTTTCTGACTCCTCCTCCGGAACCATATATCATGTGTGGAAACAAAGCTTCGCAACAGCAGATGCATATCTGTTTCCTTTATCTCAGTTCCTCTGCCTATCGGGGGGGAGGTAAAGGGGACGTGTTCTCCGGGCGATGCTTCCAGAGCCTGGAAAGGGGTCACATCTCTTTCCTAGGCCAGCCTGCGAGTAGGGAAGAGATTGGGCTCTCCAGGAGAGAGGACAGGCCACACTGTGTGGGAGAGGAAAGCTGTCTGTTCACTGTCACATCCCACCAGCTATGGCTTACACAGAGGCAGTGTCCCCCCAGAGGTCCATGTGCGTTAAAGGCTGGTCCCAGGAGCCACTCTAGGAGGTGGAGGGACCTCTAGGGGGTGGGATCTGGTGGGAGGGCTGTAGGTCGTTGAGGACATGCCCTTGGAGGGACTGTAGGATCCTAGTTTTTTCTTCTTTTCTGTTTGTTTCTTTGTTTCTTCGTTTTGCTTCCTGGTTGGTGAGGTGAGCGGGTTTGTTCCACCACATAGTCCCTCCATGATGTGTGGCCTCACCAGCGGCCCAGAGCAACTAAGCCCTGGGGTCATGGACTGGAACCTTGAAACCACAAGATAAAAGAACCCTTTTCTCTTTAGAATTCATTGCCTCAGGCGTTTCATTATAGCCTGGAAAGCTGACTTAGAGAGCTTCAGCTTAAATTACACCTTGGCTGTTCCTGGCAGGCGTCTTTCAACTGAGGCCCCTTTTGGGGGCCCCATGGAGATGTACCAACCGTGCAAGTCAGAGTTAATCAATGATGAGGTAATTTGTAGATTAGCTTGGGGAAGCCATGCATCTCGGGCCTGTTAAGAATAGATGTCCTTGATTTTCCCCTTGGGCCTCTGAGCTGTTACTTTCCCTCTCCATGCTTCCTGTCTTCTTCTCAGTCCTTATAGTCTTTTCCTTATGAGACCCTTCCAATTCTCTCCCAAGCTTGATATGCCAGCCATGGGCTCACAGAACCCATCTGAGCTACGAAATCAGGGACTGTGCATTCATAACTGTTTAATCAGACCAGACTCTGGGATGCAGATTATGATTATTTCATAAGAAACTATGAGTTCATATAGGGAGGGGAAGGCCCAACGGAGCCATGTGAATCCCAACTTTCAGTTAGGCCAGGACCTGCTCCCACCTCCAACCCTGGCCTCGCTCCCACTTTAAAGTCACCATAGGTACAGCTGTGCAGGTTGTATCCTGAACAAGGGGCCAGGTCTAAGGGCCTGCCAGGCACATCATAGCTTTTGTAGGTTTCTAGATTGATCATGACACTTTTCTCATAGAAGACTATGACACCTTCAGTCCTCCGTAGGTTCTGCATTCACACCTTCAACTGACCAGTCATGTTTTAAACATCATTTTTAAAAAGTTCCAGAAAGTTCCAAAAAAGTAACTCTTGAATTTTCTACACGCCAAGCACTACGTGGAATCCAGGTATATGAAGTGATGCACTGGAACGTGCACTGTGGGCTCCGGCCCTGGCACAGTCCCCCGTCTGTCCAGCACTCGTTTGGACAGTGTTCTTGGGTGCCCCATTCAGACTCTAGGTGGTTGGGGCTGCAATGGGGCCATCTGCGCTGGACGTGTACAGAGGTTCCCTCTGTCACTCTTCCCTAAACCACGTAGCAGTGCTTGTGACGACGGTGGCGATGGTTGACGTCTGTGTTGACGTTGGGGGGTGTTGGTTATGGCTGGTGATGGAGATGACTGTGGAGGTAGCAGTGAAATAAAAGGAATAAAGGTACCGTGTCCACGGCCTTATGCAGCACGATATTGCACTTGGAACTGTACCCAGTGAGGAGCCACAGTGCCTGGGGGCACACACACGCCCCGTGTGAACGCAGCTCTCACAAGGGACCTGAGCCTCTTCAGATTCTGATGTCCAGAGGACGATGTCCTGCAGGAGGGTTACAATGAATTTTCAACCAGAGCAGATACTGCCTGGAGGAGGGGACCTTTGCTTTCACCCACACGAGGACACCGTATGGGCTGGGTGGCCCTGCACCAAGGAGCCCACCCCTTACCCCTGAAGTGCACCCTGACACCTGCTCAGCAGATCCCTTCCCGTGTCAGGGAGAAAGGTCATTATCACGAGTCGGTCTGCCCACGGGTCTGACCCCTCTTGTTGGGACCTCCTTGTCCGTCCCTTTATCCCCAGTAAAGAGCCGGGTGCCTGGCTCTGAGGGTGTCCAAGACAGGTTAGTGAGGGAGGGTGGGAGGGAAGGAAGGAAGGGAAGGAGGGAGGGAGGGAGGAAGGAAGGAAGGAAGTCTGTCTGCCTGACTCTTCAGCTGCCGCAGGGCACACACGGATGTCGGGATGAGCCTGCCTGATCTGAGCTGCACTTTGGAAACCTATTTGCCAAATAGAACCCAGGGACTATGGAGATGTAAGGGCATTGGAAATTTCCCGTACAATCTGAAATTAAGAATTAATCCAAAGATGAACATGCCTCGTCCATCTGTGTGTCAGGGGTCAGCGGGGACAGAAGCGACTGCCCCTGCCAGGAGGTCGCAGGCACCTCTCTGTAGGGATGGTGGGCTCAGCTGCAGGAAAACGTCTCCCATTCTCATATTAGGACACCGCACGTCTTCAAGTGCGGGAGGCATTAGGGCCGCTAAGTGACGTGCTGAAAAAGTGTAAGGTCAGCGGCCCTGTGGACACTCCCTGAGGAGGACTCTGAGGTCGGCCCTCTTCAGTCAGCAGAGGACCAACAACTCCCATGCCCCATACTCCTCCTGTCTGGAAAGTCCCAAGACTGCCTGGCCCTCCCTGGCCCTCTGAAGGTCCCCAGGAACTCTCCCGGAGGACTCCGCTGCTGTGTCATTCCTAGAAGCAGAGTAACAGCACTGCGCCGGCACCGCAGGACAGCACAACTAGGCTCAGTGTTTGTTGGTGATTATGAAATGATCACCTCGTTCACTGATAAAACTAATCCAAAGACAACAGAAAAATATAATGAGGAGCCAGGCATGATGGAGCACACCTGTAACCCCAGCCACCTGGGAGGCTGAGGCAGGAGGATCTCCAGGTAGAGGACAACCTTGACAATTTAGTAAGATCCTGTCTTAAAATAAAAAAATATGAAGTATCTCAGGGGTAGAGTGTCCCTAGGTTCAATCCTCAGTATTGAAGAAAAGGTAGATAAATAGATAGATAGATAGATATAAATTACCTGCAACCCTAGTACATCTCTAGGAAGGTCAGCATGCTGACCCCTTGGTCTGTGTTCCCCAGACCGTGGTTTGTGCTTAGAGAGACTGTGTGTACCTAGACATGATCCATTAAAGAGCAGAAAAAAGGGGAGGGGGGGTCCATATCATATTGCTGTTTTTGTGACTTCCTTTTAAATTTATAATATAGTATAAGCAATTTTGTCAAGAAATGTATTTTACATTATTTTTTAAAGTAGCTGAGTGGTATTTAGTAATAAGAATGAAGAGTAGAGCACTTAGTGAATTCCGGATTTGAGGGGCATTTAGGCTATTTCTTTTTCCCCTTTTGGCTATTATAGACGATGCTCTCATGAACTTCTTTATATGCTTATCTTTGAGTATTTGTTGCTTATGAAATTATCTTTTAGTAGGAAGAGATAAGATCTGCCTTCAGGCCCAATATAAGTCAAAGCCATGGGTGTGCACACGTGTGTGCCTGCTGTATACACGGGCCTATTGAAGGGCAGCCCGGGTTTGAAGACCCGACCGGGAGCAGCACTGTGAAGAGGAGGTGTGGGAGGACAGAGCCCTTCTCCAGGACTCGCCACTTAGATGAGGTAATGGCAAACCTGGTGGGTGAGAGGGTTTTACCAAAGAAGCAGCCACAGAAGGAAGGCATCCAGAGAGAGGGAGGAAGGAGGGAGGGAGGGAAACCCCAAGTCCGTGAGAGGAGTCCGCACTGGAGACAGAATGGCTCAGAACTCCTAGAGTCTCCTCCGAGGCTCAGCACGCCGCCCCCACCTCCTGCGCCTGCCCCGGCCTAGTGCTCCTTGGTGGCCGTTCACTCAGACCTCGTCACAGCCCTCTGGTGCGCATGGCAGTGAGGGAGACAGCGGAGAGCCAGCTTCTGACCAGGGCTGTCGGACGCCTGAGCCACCTGCTCCTTCGTGGGTGACCCGGAGACAGTGTTGGTGCTAATTGTGCCGATCTCCATGGTGATAATGTCGATAATGCTTGTGACAATGGTGGTGACGGTTGACGCCTGTATTGATGTTGGAGGGTGTTGGTCACGGTTGGTGATAGAGATGACTGTGGAGGTAGCCGTGGCAGTGAGACGGTTGGGACAGTGGTAACGGTGGTGATGGTGGTGGTGGTGGCGATGGTGATATTGATGATGATGGTGGTGGTGATGGTGGTGGTGAATGTGGTGGATGTGGTGATGGTGGTGAATGTGGTAGTGATAGGGCTGGTTGTGGTGGTGGTGAATGTGGTGACAGTGGTGATGGTGGTGATGTGCTGATATTGATGGTGGTGAATGTGATAGTGATGGGGCGCTGATAGTGGTGGTGGCTGTGGTGGTGGTGAATGTGGTGACAGTGGTGTGGTAATGTGCTGGTGGTGATGGTGGTAGTGATGGGGCTGGCGGTGGTAGTGATGATGGTATTGGTGGTGGTGGTGGTGGTGGTGGTGATGGTGGCAATGGTGTGGGTGGTGATGGTGATGGTGGTAGCAATGGTGAAAGTTATGGTGGTGATGGTGATGATGGTAGTGGTGGTGGTGGTCATGGTGATCATGGTGGTCATGGTGGTGGTGGTCATGATGGTGGCGGTGGTGTGGGTGGTGGTGGTGGTGGTGGTGGTAATCATGGCCCCAGTTGGGGAGACCAGAGGTAAGGATTGAAGATAGAATGTGAGTGCATAGCCCAGCTACAAACCATTCCAAGAGACTGCCAGGGAACACAGGCATCTGGACTGCAGAAGGCACCGAGCTGCATTACTAAGTACTGATGTGGACGGGGCAAGACCGGAGCAGAGCCCGGAGAACCCCCCTGGCTCTGAGCTCTGGCCAACATCGTCTCTCTTGATTGCTCTCTCTCCACTCTGTAGAAGAACCACCTCACCTTCTGCCCCACCCAATAAAACAGCTTGGTAAATATAATTACTTGCACCATCTAATCAATAGCGGATTGCTCCTGGCCCCTGCTTGTTCAATATCAGTGCCTGGGATCACAGAATCTTGATACTCCCCTCAAGATGTCAATTTCTGCTTAATGTTAGATAAACCACATCTATCAACCCCATCCGCTAATGAGATTTTATTGTGTCATTAATAATACACATCTTAAAAAATATGTTTTCGACTAATATAACATGAACTATGAGGTTGAAAATATTCGACACTTCCCAGTCGTAGAACTCCCTGTTGCCGATTGAACAACCCAAATCAATGTTGTCTTAAGCAATCTTAGAAAGTGATTGTGGAATTTGAGAGACAACCCACGGGTAGGCGAAGAGGAACTAGTCTCCCATTGATTTTCCTAAGAAAGAGAGACAGAATTAAAAAGTGGTCTCCAACCATATTAAGAGACCTGCTGGTGGGACTTACTTGACTCAGAGCATTCGACACCCCCAAAACAGGGTAGTTTCTTTGCCTTACATTCGGGTCACATGTTGCAAAGGACAGCAGTGCTCTGGGGTCCCCTAGACTTACTGACGTGAAATCCAGAGCTCAGCCTGATTAGAGACATGTTGCCAATAACATGTGGCCCCAATGCCAGCCACCAAGGTTCACCCGAACACAGAACAAACACTGCATGATCCCACTTCTGAGAGGGGCTGTCTCCATGTCAAGCCCCAGGACAGAAATGTCCAGGGATGCCACACTGCAACCAGGACAAAAACAGCTTCACCAAGATAGGCAACAAGAGTCCCCCGGAGGGATCCGCAGGCCCACGCGTGCCACCAGGAGACTCGCTGTTTGTACATCCTCCCGAGAACTGGCCCCCCTCCTCTCTCTCCTGAGTAGAAGTTTTCCTTCATGTTGAGACCAGTCAATCATAGGTCCCTCTCAGGGTCCCTGGTCCTCAACGGCAGAGGACAGCAGAAGCCATCTGTGAATATTGTGTCAGTCACTGCCCATCATTTTCCGCTGAGTATTTTAGTTAGTGACCATGAACGCCTACCCGTGGGTTGTCTCTCAAATTAGTGACCATCCTCTCAGCAGAGGGGTGCTGGGAGCCATTAGCCAAGTAGGTATGACAATTTCCTTGCCAGCGTACCCCATGTTGCAGTGACATTGAATGTAGGTGACCTTGCTCAAGGACCAAGGCGGATTAGGGCGTTCCCGGTTTAGGTTCCAGGTTTAAGGTTTAAGATTATTCCTGCTGGGAATAGGGCGTATCCTGCTGCCTGAGTTCCCCTTGAGTTCTCACGGGATTCAGACAGTATTCTTTGGGATATAGAAGCCCAGTGGAGGTGGATTTGGGCAGAGAACGTGGATTTCCCCAGAACGTGTTTGTAGAGTGCCGGTGTGAGTTCGGGAATAAAGAATTGCTGTTTGAATCTACAAGCTGTGTGGTGGCTCGTGATTGTGTGCCCAGCCAGACTGCGGCAGAGGGGAGCTTCCATTTGGGGGTCACATATGCTGAAATGGAAGGATGAATGCTCCGAGCCAGCACAGGGATGGACCCCTACCCGGACCCCAGGGAAGCCGCGTCTGCACATCGGCGTGTTTGGGGCCGAGTGCTCTGACCTGGGTCCCCATTTGAGCTGAAGCTCTAGGTGCACAAACCCCCTTCCACATGCTGACTGCTCTAAAAAGTCCCATCCTGGGGCCACAGCAGTCCCCTTTATGTGCGGTGGTGAGCAGACGTCGGGGTTTCCATCTCCAGGATCGCGAGGGGGTGGACTCACCGCTGCGGGTTCGAAGGTCCTCTCCTCAGGGTCTGGTGGACACCGTCACCTGCACGTGGAGGCATCAGCAGGAGCCCCTCCACCCTGGCCAAGCCTGGACTTGCTCTTTCTCACCCTCTCTCTCCTCTTTCTCTCTCCGTCTCTCTATTCCTCTCCTCTTCCCCTCGGGTCACCTTCTATCTTACTTTCTAAAGAAAAAAGAAATCAGTGGGGAGATATTTCATCATTACCATGGGTCTCCTCTTGAAGGTCACAATCACTCTCAGAGATGGCTTAATATAATCCCAAGGTCCTTCCAATTTTGAATTGCTATTATTCGAGAATTTTCCAGCCCCCCAATTTTTTGACTTTTTAAAATTTATATATGACAACGGAAAGCATCACAATTCTTGTTACACATATACAACACGATTTTTCATATTTCTGGTTGTACACATAGTATATTCATGCCAATTCGTGTCTTCATACCTGTACTTTGGATAGTAAAGATCATCACATGCCACCATCATTAATTACCCCATGTCCCGTCCCTTCCCCTCCCACCCCTCTGCCCTATCTAGGGTTCGTCTATTCCTCCCATTGCTCCCCCTCCCTACCCCATTATGAATCAGCCTCCTTATGTCAGAGAAAACATTCAGCATTTGGTTTTGGGGATTGGCCAACTTCACTTAGCATTATCTTCTCTAACTCTATCCATTTACCTGCAAATGCCATGATTTTACTCTCTTTTATTGCTGAGTAATATTCCATTGTGTGTATATGCCACATTTTTTTGATCCATTTATCTATTGAAGGGCATCTAAGTTGGCTCCGCAGTTTAGCTATTGTGAATTGTGCTGCTGTAAACATTGATGTGGCTGTGTCCCTGTAGAATGCTGTTTTTAAGTCCTTTGGGTATAGACCGAGGAGAGGGACAGCTGGGTTAAATGGTGGCTCCATTCCCAATACCCCCCTCCCCCGACATTTTTTGTAGGCCTGGGGATTGAGCCCAGGGCCTTGTGCATGCAAGGCAAGCCCTCTACCAACTGAGCTATAGCCCTGGCCCCTCCTTTCCCTTTTAATACATAAGTATTCCATTTTTAAAGACTTGCCAAATGAAGCCTAGGGCCACCCTCTACCTCCTTCTCCGGGGTGTGTGTGGCTTCCTTCACCGGGTTTCCAAATCCTTTCCTCCTAACTGTTTCTTGGGACGGTGTAAAGAGCGGTGGCAGCCTGGTGGGCGGAAGTGCGCCCCAGAGCCACTCCCCCCTGGCAGGGGCACGGAGGTGAGCATCCTGCCCTGCACAGAGGGGGACTGAATGCCCAGAGTGTGTATCTACACCTGTGTAGGGGGACCCAATGGGGAGTGTGACAGCCTGGGAGGGAGGCCTGGGACAGGGCTTAGCACTCAGCACTCGGCGTTCTTGGATTATATGGCATCTACCCACAAAGTCAAGATGGAAAATTTAAAAAATGAAAAGCCACCATTTCAGGCTGTTCAACTGACCTTGGGAAGTTGGATGACCACAACCCATAGAAAAATCTCCACCAAAAATTTGGTACATTTGTAAAAAAAAAAATGAGTCTGTTAAACGTGGCCTGCTGAACTCACAAATCAGCTCACGGATCATCCAGGACACGGGGCCTGCAAGGTCTGGGGTGTGTGGGTGGAGGAAGGGTGTGTGCAGCCTGCAGAGGACCCCACAGGACACCACAGGACACCAGAACCTGGAAGTGGCACGCACGACTGAAAATTTGGTCAACTGAGGTGAGGCGCCCTGCAGAGGGTGTTTCAAGGGGTCTCCTTCTTTGACCCTCCATCATGACAGCAGGGTCTGAGAAGGCACAGCCAATGGTGGATGCTCCCTTTCCTCACCAGCCTGCAGCCCAGTGGGCTACCCTCCTGGGTCCCCCGGGAGTGGGTCCTGTCAGTGACCTACCTGGACTCCAGCTGCAGGCCACGCAGCCCTAAGCCAAAGGCGGTGTCCCCTGGCTCTTCTTTTCCCACGGCTCTTTCTGCAGTGTCCCCAAACACCGTCCCGCACTCTCCTGCTCTTCCTCCGGGATCCCACGTGGACAAGGTGGACAAGACACCAGAGGCCTGAAGCCCCACGACAAGCATTTTTCTTTCTTCTTTCTTAAAGCAAAGTTTCAAACGCGAGTCTTGGAGGGTTAGAAAGCAGCACTCTGGTGGCCCACTCCGTGTTTGATGGCCATAGACATCACCTGGGCACGGAGGGGGGAGGCTGAGAAGGTAAATAATAATAAATCAATAAAATAACCCCCTGAATCACTGGCTGGAGATGATGGCACTTACGTGACAGTCAGTGACAGTAAGACCAGGCTGAGTAACTCAAGACTAAAAGGGGGAGGGTTTAGGACAGTTGCCACTAAGAAAATAACACTAACAAGAGACACATGTGGGTGCGGCCAGGACACGTCCCCAGGGCTCCTGAGCGGGCCAAGCTGGGGATCAAGACCGAGAGCGCAATTCTAGCTCCAAAGCTTTGCTGTGATCCCAGGTCAGAATCCGGGAGAATCACGTGTTCCTAGCGACCGATCCGGAGGTTTGCTTTGATCTGTTAGATTTGGGAATTAGTGACATTGAATGTTCTGACATCTTTATGCTTTATCTGGTCCTTTTTCTAAGAAGTAGCCAAGAACAGTCAAGGGACTTCCCCAAGGTCACACAGTGAATTCCTCACAAAGCCCCGGCCTGCACCTAGATACCAATACCTGTTTTTCAGTCAATGTCGTGAAAGAAATAAGGGGAACGGAGCTTGGTTTGGGTGCCCTTCTGAGAGACTGTTATGACCATGGACTCTCATGTGTCTTTGTGATTTCTCAATTTGGGATCACCTGCTCCTTTTGGAAGACTTTTCTCTTTCTCTTGCCCATGTTTTGGGTCTAGGCCTAGAGATCCCCACCCCGCGGGGAAACCCAATCCAAAGTCTTCTCCTGGTTTTTCCGCAGTGTCTTTTGATCAACTTCCTTGTCTCCTTCAGTTTCTGAACAGGATTGTGTTCGATCATCTGCTTATTTATTGATGGTCTCTCTCCCCTTCTAGAATGTGAGACCCACGACCACTTTGCTCAGTGCCAAACTCCCAGTTCCAAGCACACAGTAGGTGCTTGATTTTACATATAAATTTATGTGTGCATGCAAAATGTATCTCGTGTCCACTATGGATACCCTGTTCACGTCCCCTCCGCCTCTGTCACTCACCTGCTTGAAAGCCCCACCCCATGGTGCCCCTTCATCCAGGTCAGAGGGCCTCTGATAGTCCCAGCGGTCCTCAGCCCCATGTCTTGCCCACGTGGACTCTTAGATTTAAGAGACGCGCACATAGATGAAGGGGTCTGGGAGCCTGTCCAAAATAAAAGTTGATTTGCCATTTCTGGACCCCTGAGCTTAAAGAAGGAGCTTCCATTAGGACTAATTAATATGTTTTGGTCTCTCTCTCTGCCAGCCCTGAAGCTGGGCACCGCCGAAACACCGTGCGGGGCACAGGTACATCGGGCCAGCGCTTGTTTGTGTCTCCCTCGGGCTCTGTTGAAGTGATCACAGGACAGAGTTTCATCACCATCCCCAGCGAACGTGACAAAAGACGGCTTCATCTCCCCTCTCCAGGCCTGGAGCTCAGAGGTCCCTTGGCCCAGGAAGGGAGACATAAGATGCAGAGTGAGCCAACAACCCCGCCCTCGGGCAGCCAGAACACAAGGCTGGCCGGCAGCCGGGGGAGAGGGAGGGCTGAGTGGGAACCTTAGCTCAGCTGGCTTGTTTACCGGCTGGGTGACTGGGGGCCATGAGACGGCAGTTTCCTCGTCTGGATCTTCAGGAGGGTCAATGCTTATAAAATACCTAGAGCAGAGTAGCCGCTTAACACAGGGTGGTTGTCACTACGCCTACCTACGGGTCCTTTGCCACGCTACGAACTTTGGATTTAAAATCCACACTCAGAGGCTGGGGATGTGGCTCGTGGGAGAGCCCTTCCCTAATATGCATGAGGCCCTGGGTTTGATCCTCAGCACTGAAGCAAATGAACAGATAAATTAATAATCCACTCCTACAGGTCCCCCCTTCACCCCGCCCCGTCCCTACAGCTTTCACCAAGAGGACCTCAGCTCCAATGTCATTTCTCAGAGGTCCCTGCCGTGGCTCATCGGAAGGCTCCCCGTCTCAACCCTTTCCACTGCGCCCCTGATCCACGTCCCCGGGCATCTCTGTTCTCTCCAGGGGCCCCCTTTGCTCACCTGGTGGTTGGTGCTCTTTGTCTTGGGCTCCTGCTGCCTGGGGTCCCCCCCCCAGAGCTGGCACCTACTAAGCTTTGCTCACTGTTACCTCTCGAGACCTGACACACAGTAGGTGTGCGAAGAGGGCAGACAGAAACAAACCCTTCCTCATGCAAACCGTGCCCCCAAAGGCTGGCAAGGGCTGAGAACAGAGCCATATAATCTGCAGAGCACCGTGTCCAGGAGGACTGGGAATTCCCGGGCAGGGCCAGCCCAGGGCTTGAGCCCGGAGGAAATGCAGCCAGCTCGCCCAGAAGGTGCCCAGAGGTAGCGGGAGGCCCAATGTGGAGAATGGGCAGCCCCTGTGGGCCACCGGGGTCACACCCACAGCCCACCCCAGCAGAAATCCAGGCAAGCCCCCGCGTCTCCCACCTCTTCCTGCCCTTGCCCCTCTCCTCTCTGTGCACCCTGGAGAAGGCTGGTGCCAAGGGGATCCCATTTCTGCCCCCAAGTTCCTCCACAGGACTTGTCTCATTTCCAGGCCCCCTCCTTGGGCAACACGATTTCAAAGTGGAGTCACATTATAACGAGCTCAGGAAGAATAATGAGGGACAAAACCACCACACCAGAGAGAACAATAGTTTCAAAGCCACCAGGATGGCAGAGGAGGAGAGAGGCCCAGGGACAGAGCCGCCATTGACAGATGTGCAGGTTGCACACTACGCAAGACTCTCGGGATGCGTGAGTGGGGACTGACATCCGGGCTGGGCAACAGTTAGGAAGCAGGGCCCTCGGGGTAAGACTGCAGCTTCTCAGGGGAAAGGGAGCCATTTTCCACTGTCCACTTGAGAAGCCATGTGCCTGCCTGGAGGGGGCATCGTTTTCTAACTTGCACAAAAGCACCCTGGACTTTTAGAGTTTAGCAAGGTCCTGCCTGAGACCAAAGAAAGTTTCCAAACAGCTGAGGAAAGTTAAAAGTCAGAGAGGGGAGGGAGGGAGGGTGGGGGGGTGAGAAAAATGAAAGAAGGGGGGGGGGGTAAGAAAAGACAAAAGAAAAGAGGAAAAGAAGCCAAGGGGACAAGTCACTTCCACTCCTACCGTTAGATGGGCCTCCTCGCCCCCAGAGAGGCAGCTGGAGACCCCGAGGGCTGTCGGCGGAATCCCTGGGCAGCAGCTATTCGGACTGGAAATGGGCAGCTCGTTTCCCCACTGGCCGCAGGAGACTACGGGCTCCTTCCAACCTCAGCAGAGGGCCCGGTGGGGGCCATTTTCTGGGAGGCCCTTGGAGGTGGAGATCGGGTTGGCGCTGGCACCGACTGAGACCAGGCCAGCTGCTGACCCCCTGTCCTCACCTCTGTGACCCTGAAGGATTCCCTAAGCCCCGGGGGCACTGGCTGGAGGAACTCTGTCCATTCTTCTTGACTGGGACCCTCCTAGGACCAGGAGTAAGTCCTCCCTCTTTTCACCCTGGAGGCCAGAGACCATGCAGACAGGGGGCAGCTGGTGCCTGGTGAACTTGAAGGAGTCCGGGCACCTGAGGGTGGATCTGGCCTCCCACGGAGGCCTTGGGGAGTCTCACCAATGCCCTTGGAAGGCCACCCTTCCTTTCTGTAACAGCCTTTAAAAATTCCCCGGTTTTTCAGTGGGATTTTAGCTCGGGTGGCAGAGCCGTGGGAGAAGGGACGTGGATGTTGGTATCTGAGTTCAGTTTTAAGCCACCAGTCCCTGAGGATGGGTGAGGGGCAGGGGCGGGCTAGTGGCCGAGTGAGGACCCTACCAGCTGGTATTGAAGAATTCTCACAGCAGCTCTATCAGGAGGAAAATGAGCCTCCCTCCTTCTTACAGATTTGGAAACTGAGACCCAGGAAGGGATGGTCACGAGTGTCAACTCCCCTGGGGATGATTCCATCAACGCTGGTCTCCTGGGCTCCGGAAGCTCCTTTTAAAAGGACATTGTGATCAATGCCCATTGTACAGATGGGGAAAGCAGAGCTGGGGGCAGTCACAGAACAGGCTCCCAGGTCTTCATCACCAAGAGCTGGTCTTCCTGAAAGCAGCTGCCCCCCCACACCCCCCGGGGATCAGATTCTTTCTGTTCTTCTTCCTTTCCAACAGGAGGATATCAGGAAGAGTTTGTTCTGGGCTTATCCTTGGTGACCTGGTTCCACGCTGAAGGCTGGGGATGCCGCCCTCCACCCCAGAGGAGCACGTACGTGCTGGGGAAGTTCTTCGTTTGCATGCTTCAAAAGTCAAGTGGAAAGACATCCCCGCCACCATCTGGGTGGGAAGAGCCGGGTCCTCCCGTGACATCCATGGCAACCGGAAGTGAGCGAAGCCGACAAGTCGATGACAAACATGTCCTCAAGCCCCTGTAAACCCAAACACCCCAGTCATGAGATTAACAACTGCCGAGGGCCTCGCCTTGGACAGAGACCAGCCCCAGCGTCCCGATGCAGGTCTTGGGGGCTGACCCCCCCGGGCCGGGAAACATCCTGCCCTTTCTGAGTCGGTCCCTCTCTCTATTTCATTAAAGAAGGCTGAGCACGGCCTGTGGGTCTGCAGTACCAGTTACCAGCTGGTGGAATCACGGAGCTAAAGCCTTGCTCCTAGAACCAGCCCGAAGACCATGCCAAGCCTCCAGATGGGCAGGAAAATCTTTTAAACAGCTGCTGTCTGCAGGCGCTACTGCCTGGGCTGTAAGTTTATTTTATAGGGATCACGGGGGAGCAGAGTCCTGCAGCCTGGAAATTAAAAATCCCGTGTTACAAAGGCTGCTTCCTCTGCCCAGCACCTTAGGATCCTGTCTGCTTCCCAGAGGTTGACTGGGGGAATTCTACGCTCATTCAGATGCTGACCCCAGAATGACAACCAGTGACCAGTAAGAATGACCTTCCAACCACCTCCACTGACGGCACATCTGCCACGGGCTTGGCAGGTGGTGACTCATTTCATCCTCATGACCATCCCACCATGGGCACGGCTGTGCGGTCCATTCGGTAGATGTGCATTTGGAGGCGCAGAGATGTTAAGGATTTGCCCAGAATCACACAGAAATTGGCAGAGGTAGGACTTGAATCCAGGTCTCTGTAATCACAAAGCCTCGGCTTTAGCTGGGTGCCTGCCAGCGGATCCCAGCAGCTCAGGAGGCTGAGGCAGGAGGATTGTGGGTTCAAAGCAGCCTGGGCAACTTTGCGAGGTTCTGAGCAACTTCATGAGACCCCCATATGAGATAACTCAAAATTAAAAAAAAATAAATCAAAAGGGATGGGGATAGAGCTCCATGGTTAAGCACCCCTGGGTTCAATCCCTGGTACCAAAAAAAGAAGGGGGGTCTTATGGCAAGAACGTCCCCTTCATAGGTCTCCATTGACAAGTGACAAGAAAAAGAACACAAAGCGCTTAGCGCAACATTTGACGTAGAGTCATGCAATAAATGACGATCATTGTTATTTCCATATTATAACAATCTGTAAAAGGGTATGTGTTAGCCCTTTGTTCTGTTCCCTTAAGAACATTTCACTGCATGGATCCTGTCTGTCTTTGGAAGAAAAAGACCTACAGTTCTGCCCCACTTTGTGTCTAGGAGCCAAACTAGTCCCCTCTTTTTTTCTTTTGGCCATTTTTGTAGAAAGTTCTTAACATGCAGACCAGACCCTGTTTAACCTTTGCCCAACACAGCTTTACCTACTTCAAACCCCTTTGGCTCTCCGAGGCCTGGCTTCCTTCAGACGCAGGCTGTAAATGTTTGACTTTGATTTGAGATACATGACAATAAATTAGGGGACATTTATCAAAGCTGCGTTTTGCATAAATTACTGCATTATACAAATACACTTAGCAGGATCCTGCTTCTTTGATGTTGGGAGCCAAGATTTATGTGCGATGGAGTTTTTATTTATCTGCCCTGTTCACCTCTGCAAGAACTGGACATACTCCTCAATTAGTTCCATGCTTCTCGAAATGACATGTATCTCTGGCAACTTGAATCCAGGGAACAAAGACACTTAAACCCCATCCCAGTGGCCTTTTTTTTTTTTTTTTTTCAAGGAGAGGAGCAGCTTTATCAGACCCAGGGTGTCTCTGGATTCTTTCTGCTGAAAGGAGATTGAAAGGTATTTAAGTCTATTGTGCCGGAACTTTCTAGAACAACCATTTTTAAAAATTGAATCGAGGAAAGGGTTGGATGGTTAAGGTGATGATGGTGATGATGATGATGATGAAGAGCAGAAATGAAGTATCTATTCTCCAAATTCTAGAAGATGAAAGGAGACCCATATCTCCTCGCCTGAGCCTCTGATCTCTCGAGTTGGCCCCAGTGAGTATAAGTTCTGGGTGACCCAGGGGAGGGGGGTACAGATATTTAGATTCATCCACTGTTGCAAATTTGCATGCACTCCTTGAGTTGAATATTCTAAAGGGTTTTTTTTTCTTTTCTTTTCTTGAAATAACACTTCAAGAAGGAAAATTACCAACTACAGTTCCAATTATTTCAGCGTAGAGGATGCAGTTGTCAAAATACAGGATGTGGGGTGGCGAGCCGCAGCTCAACTCAGGGTTCAGAGAAGCCAAGTCTGCGAGGAGCAGGAAGCCCCTTCGGAGCTCCATCCCATCTCCGCACCAAGGGCTCAGGGACTGCTCCTCCTTGGATTCTCAGATTGTCACGTAGGCTACCCTGTGCCCCCATGGCAGCAGCATCCGCAGTGAGACCGAGAGCTGGGGCGGGAGGCTGGTGGGGGCTGCCTAGGCAGCAGGAGCGAGCTCCTGAGCCGCGGTGCGAGGCGGTGCTCGGGCAGGGAGAGAGGGGACCCACCAGTGACCAGGTTGGGGAAGCAGCCTCCTCGGCTCCCCTGCCACACCCACGCCCAGGCTCAAGGCAGTTCCCACCAGGGACCCTCCTGGAAACCAGGAGAAGCAGCTCCCAAGCCAGCAGCAAAGCCACACCTCCACCCCTCCCTGAGGACCTGGGGACCTGAGCCCCTCCTCCACCTCCACCCAGCAGAGTCTTTGCACTAAGTACAGGAAAAGAGAAAGTGCAGATCAGGAAAAGGCACAAGGGAGGGAAGGATTGGATCCAGCCAAGGTTGACAGGAAGGGGCACTTCATGTTGCAAAAAGACGAGCATAAAACAAGCAGGCGTATTTAGGACAGTCGTGATCATAGAGCGATGTTGGCCTTCGTCCGCACCTGTCCTGGCCGAACGCTAAGCACGCCATCATTTACCCTTCACATAACCTATGAGCTGGAACTGTCGTTTGTCCCATTTTACAGACCAGCAAACTGAGGCTTGGAAAGGTCACCCAGATTTCCCTTCCTCGCTCGGCTCAGAAGCTGCAGCCCTGGGGTACAAACCCTGTCTGAGCGCAGGCACCCACTGCTCGCCAGCCAGCAAGGCCAGAGTGAGCACTGGCACCCGGGTTGGCTGCAGGGAGCCCTTGGCCCTAGATGGTCGCAGCAGACCTGGCACAGGGGACCCCGGAGGAGTAACCTTAGTCATCAGGCAGGATCCAGCGCCTAGCTGGAGAAATGACATCAAAGAGTAGGGTCAAGGTTTCTGACGGGGAAGCCTCACACTTTAGGGAAGAGTTTGTCGAATTCGTGATCCAGAACAACAGAGCAAGAGGGACCTGAGACCAGAGGCCATACCTCTCTGCTGGTGGCACCTGAATGATCTCCCCACAGAGAGCTGTTAGGCAGGCCCTTCTTCCAACCAGAGAGAAACACTGAGCTAGGGAAGGACCCTTTCTGCTGTGGTCTGAAACACAGTCGCCAACCTGACAGTGTTGAGAGGTAGCAGCCCTTGAGGGGTCACTGGCCCTGGGGATGAAGCCCTCATGAAGAGATTAATGGCTTTCTCTCAGGGATGGGTCAGCTCTCAGTGCAGTTTGAGTCCCTTTCCTCTGTTTGCATGCAACCTCTTCCTCCTTCCACCAGGCATGGAAGAGCCAGGTGAGGCTGAGCAGATGGTGACTCCACACTCTTGTTCTTCCAGAACTGTGAACCAAAATCAACCTCTTTTCTTTATAAATCACCGAGTCCCAAGTATTTTGTCATAGCAACAGAAAACAGACAGAAATACCAGCTACCCAAGAAGCTCCCCAATCTTAGTTGTTCTCCTTAAGCCAAGGGCTCCACACCACTCTGTCTCCAACCACAAAGGCTTCAGACTCTGCACAGAAATACCCTCCAATCCCAGGCCCCCAACACAATTGATAAAGGAGGTTCAATTCAGAGGATCCTTGACAATTCCCTGTGCATTTTGATGCAGAGGAAAAAAGCCTACAGTTGTGCAGGATTTCACTCTTCCCCACTAGAGCTATTTGACCTTCCTAGTTCTTTCCTATCTTCCCTCACATTCCTAGTTCTGTGCACACCTAGAAAATATGATCATAATTTATTTCTCACAGAGCTGTTGAAAAGATTAAAAAGCTCATTTGCTGGGGCAAAGGGAGTCTAGGACAGAGCCTGACACATTTAGGTGCTCATGTTAAGCTAATTCCATTCTTCCCAATTCAGTTCCAACTGAAGATGATTGTGTGTGTGTGTGTGTGTGTGAGAGAGAGAGAGAGAGAGAGAGAGAGAGAGAGAGATGATGAATTTTTGAATAAACTTGGATTTGTAGCTGCTCAAAGTTGCGGTGAAGACAGTACAGAGAGTGTACACTCCACACTCTTTGCACCTTAATATCAGTCTGGCACAGTGGTCACAGGTCACCACTGATAGGGAGACATTATTATTAACTAAAGTTGATACTTTATTGGGATCCTCCCAGTTGTCCCCAGGTGACCTTCCTTGGTCCCAGGATCCCATCAGGATACACCAGGTCATCCTCTCTCCCTAGGCTTCTCGTGGCTGTGACCATTTTTCAACCTTTTCTCCTTGGCCGTGACCTTGACAGTTTTGAGGTGCGCTGATCAGGATTTTGCAGAATGTCCCTCAGATGGGATTTGTCTGAGGACCTTCCCGTGGTTAGGATGCTCCTGGGTGATGGGTTTTAAGGAGGATGAGCACAGAGGTGGGGTTTAACCTCTCACATCCCACCAGAGTTCCCTCCCACCCACAGACGGGTCACCGCTGACGTTGACCTCCATCACCTGGCGCGATGCCTGGCGGCCAGGCTTCTCCACCGTGAAGGTCCTCGTCTGTCTCCTTCTCTCTGCTGAGCTCCTGGGAAGACAGCTGCTCTTGTGGTCTGGATGAGAGGTGCCCCCAAGTGCCCAGAGGTGAAGTGACTGGACTGTCATTTCCATCCTGTGTTGAACAGACCCCGGGGGTAACTGTGGGCAGGGGGGGCGTGGCTGGAGGAGGTGGGTCGCTGGGGGCAGCCCTCTCTCTAGCTCTGCTCCTTGGCTGCCGGAAACGGAGCAGCCGCCCCCACCACGCCCTTCCTCCATGACGCCCTGCCTCACCTCGGCCCCGAGCAATGGGGTCAGCCGACCGTGCCCTGAATCTCTCAAACCAGCAGCCAAAATAAACTTCCTCCTCTGCGTTGTTCTTTTTGGGTATTTTGGTCACAGAAACAAACAAACAAACAAAAAACTGACTAAAAGAGTTACGATGAGCTGGGTGCAGTGACACACACCAGTAACTCCAGCGGCTGCGGAGGCTGAGGCAGGAGGATGGTGAGGTCAAAGCCAGCCTCAGCAACAGTGAGGTGCTCAGCAACCCAGTGAGACCCTGTCTCTTAAAAAATACAAAATAGGGCAGGGGATGTGGCTCAGTGGTCAAGTGCCCCTGAGTTCAATCCCTGTCACCTCTGCTCCCCCCAAAATAGTTACTATGTGCCGTCCACAATGAAGTGGTGGGGAGCTTTAGGGACTTTTTTTTTTGTACCAGGGATTGAACCCAGGTGCTCAACACTGAGCCACATCCCCAGCCCCCCCCCCTTTTTTTTTTGTATTTTATTTTAAATTTTAATTTTTATTTATTTATTTATTTTGTATTTTATTTAGAGACAGGGTCCTGCTATGTTGCTTAGGGCCTCACTAAATTGCGGAGGCTGACTTTGAACTTGCGATCCTCCAGCCTCAGCCACCCAAGCCATTATAGGCGTGAGCCATTGCGCCCAGCTTTATAGGTCTCTTTAAATGCACAGCATCCACATAATCATTCTAACTCTTCTATATGGAACATTGCTCTACTCCTCCTTGTTGACTTCTGTATTCAATCACATAACAGCAAGGGCTCGGGGATATTTATTCTTCAGGGGACAATCCAGGGCTTTACTTGTGGCTCATATTGTTCTCTCTCTCTCTCACCCTCTCCGTTCCTTCCCTTGGTTCCTATGACCCTTCCCCGTCCCCGTCATGGCTTTGGTTCTTTGTGTTTGTATTTCTGTTTGGCTTTTAGCCCTTCCTCACTCACTCTCTGCAACCCCAGGATGCTCCAGCCACCTGTGTATGTTTTCTGCCCTCCCTCAGGAGAGTGTCCCGGGTCAGCCACTTCTTCCAGCCCTTGTTCCATTCTTTGAGGGATGGTAATAGGAGCGAAGATCGGGCCACGAGGTGTGGACGTCACAACTAGAAGTGGGTGTCAGCCCTTTGGCTGAAAAAGCAAAGGAGATGTCTATATAAAAATGTCCGCATGCAGCACTCGGTACCTGTGCTGGGCTAGATGTGAGCTCAGGTGGGCCTCTTGCACCTCGCAACACGGTTGGTGAGTGGAACGGCTGTCCCAGAGCTGGTCTGTTCTTTGTCCTGTGAAGAACAACTTGGTTGTTTCCATTTGGGGCGATGATTGATAAAGGCACTATGAACCCTCCTGTGCAGGATTTGGAATAGATGTGTTTCCAGATCAATTAGGCAGACACCTAGGGGTTCGGTTGGTGGGTCACATGGTGAGACTAGGTTCAGCTCTGTAAAATCACTACCACGCTGACTTCCACGGTGACCGTGCCATTCTGAATCCCCACCAGGGATGGACGAGGGCTCCAGTTGCAGTGCGGTCAGGATGTTGTCATTTGGGGGATTTGGGTCATTCTAATAGATGTGCAGTGACATCTCATTGTTATTTTAAGTTGCAATGTCTTCATGACAGATGACGTTGAGTATCTTTTCATTTGCTCATTTGTCACCTGTTTATCTTTTGGGGGAGGTATCCGTTCAGATCTTTGCCCTTAATTATTTACTTGGTACCAGGGACTGAACCCAAGGGTGCTTATCCATTGAGCCACATCCCCAGCCATTTTTTTATATTTTATTTAGAGACAGGGTCTCACTGAGTTACTTAGAGCCTTGCTAAGTTGCTGAGGCTGGCTTTGAACTCATGATCCTCCTGCCTCAGCTTCCCAAGCCGCTGAGATTACAGGTGTGCTCGACAGCGCCCGGCTCTTTTGCCCATTTTTAAATTGGGCAGTTCTGTTTTGTTACTGTTGAATTATAAGAGTTTTTCGTATACATTTCTCTCCTGTCATACCCAGGGTATCCACGCCACCCCTGACCCCTGCACCTGTATCATCTTGAATCCGTGAAATGTCACATCACCCCACCTTCATGCTCAGGCTCAGAGAAACAGGGAGGGGCAGTTTCTCAATGTCACCAGCTGCCTCCCAGGAGTCTTGACTGAACCTGAAAAAGTTCAGTCAGACCGAGAGCACCCCCTCCATCAATGCTCCATGCACCCCAGTGAGTTTCAGTAATTACCAGGCAGCTCCTAAGATCACCTGCAGGGGGAGAGCCTCCCCCCAATCCCAGAGATGACTCCGCAACAATATCACAGTGACACATCACAGACAGATGTTTCACACCACAAGGACCCTTAGAGAGCCTTTAGACTATGTGGCAGATGAACAAACTGAGTCTCAGCTCATAGGTGTTACCTGGTGGAGCACCAGAGAGGGGTAAAGAGAGTTCAATCCATTTAGGGTTCAACATAGCAGAGCTCTCTAGCCGTGGCTATTCAAAATCAGCCTCCACGAGAGCATCTTAGACATGCAGAACCAGGCCCCACTCCAGACCAACTGAATTAGTACCTGCATTTTTACAAGATCCCCTACCCCACCCCAGTTGGTATGAATGTTCCTGAATACTTTTTCAATTCTTCAAGTTTTCAAATCTTTATTAAGCATCTATTATGTGCCAGGTATTGGACTAAGCAGCAGGGATTCATCAGAAGACAGGATCCACCATCTGGACTTAGTCTTGAGTGGACGCTGAGATCATGAAACTCCTTCACAAGTAACTGGCTCATCCACTGCACTTGTGACTCATACTATAAAGTACCTCTGAGCCGGGCACAGTGTCACATAGCCATAATCCCAGAGAATCAGGAGGCTGAGGCAGGAGGATGGTGAGTTCAAAGCCAGCCTCAGCAAAAGTGAGGCACTAAGCAACTCAGTGAGATCCTGTCTCTAAATAAAATACAAAATAGGAATGAGGATGTGGCTCAGTGGTCGAGTGCCCCTGAATTCAATCCCTGGCACTGATAGGTAGGTAGGTAGGTAGGTAGGTAGGTAGGTAGGTAGATAGATAGATAGATAGAGTACATTTGAGACCTAGAGACAGATGGGCTTGAGCTGGGCTCAGGATAACCTGGAAGAAGAACCCATGTGCATGGTGGATCATGCCAAAGAGAACAGAGCTGCAGAATCTCCCCAATTTTGTTGACCCTGGCATCCTGAAGAGCGTTTGTAGTACTGGCGTTCTGCAGAACAACACCCTTGAGAATATGCTGTCCTGGGCTCCACGTGTCCACCCAAGACCCACCAGGACAGCTGAGGAAGGAGGTCAGCCTCAGCTCTCCTGCCTGCCCTCACTCAGACCTGTCCAGGATGCCAAGCGCCCTGGTCCCAGTCACCGGGAGCATCCCTGGGTGACCAGGAGATTTGAGGTCCTGGGCATCGAACTGGCTGCCAGCCAGGCTGGACACGCACACAGGCCGAGTTATTTTCATGGGGCAGCCATTTCTGGAAAATATGTGGTTTAGAAGTAACATAATTATCATCCTCTAAAATTAGGCGCATAGTCTAAACAACCCCAAGTCTTCCTTCGGCAAGAAAACAAACAATGGCAGGCAGGAAGCCTGGAGTGATGTGGATCGAGTTGGCCCAGAGGCCTGCGAGTCTCCCCACTGAGCTCAAAGGGCAAACAGCATACAAAAAATGTAAATATCCTATTCTTTTTTTTTTCAAATACCACCTATTCCCTTCCCACCCCATCAGGCTCTGGGTACCCTGATCCCCTCTGGACACCCCCACCCACCCACCCCCTGGCTTTGGCCGCGAAGGCCGTCCGTCCGTGTATTATTTTCAGCGACCATTATCTAAACTGCTGATGTAATAAGGCTCTGGTATATGAAATTCACTTAATAACTCACGCTTAGTTATTTATTGTGAACTCGGTGCACGGTCCTTGATTCCATTTCCCAGCGAAATATAAGTGCGGCTTTCATCGTGAGCGCCTGAATTTATGGCAAACAGACCAAGTGACATTAAGAAAGCCGCACAATCCCTTCATTCAGTCTTTAATAAGGAAGCCAAGGAAAAATTATCCTAGCTGGTTTGCGGGTGACAGCACCAGAACTTTCCAGAGTCAGAGAGTTAGCACCGTGCCTTCTTGTCAGCCCATTAAAAAAGCAAAACTGGCATGGCGTGATATTAGAACCATGTGTGAGAAAGAATTTCTCCTCTGGTAAGACATTCCAAATACTGTCTCCAAGCCAAAGACTTTGGTGTTAGACTAATTTAAGCAGCATGTTGAAATCAGCGTTCAGGACTTTGATCATACGGGGATCGTTTGTTACAAATTGAACTAACCCAGTCTCTATTTCTGGCGGATCAGAACTTTGGATTTGTTGAATTAAATGCCTCATTTAGTACCGTTTGCACATGAAAAGAAACCCTGCGCTCAGGAATCTGATAGTGAATTTTTCACCTAACCAACAGGTCTACTTTTTTATTACTTTTAAACCTAATCCATACTCCGTCCGCAGTTCCTAATAACCCCGGGGGCTGCTCAGAGTGAAGTTTTAAATCAAGTCCCATGTTATTGGGGGCTGGGGAGGAGGAGGCGGTGGCAGGGTGGTGGTGGGGGGTGACGGAGAGCCATCCTTGAATTATCAAACCATGTAATAAAGAACATATTGGAACCCGGGACTGAAAGAATCTTAAGAGAGAAAGAAAAAGCAAAATAAATTAGTCCTCCGTTGTTATTTACTGTCTAAATAACCCAGTTTCCTTTCATGACAACCGTGAGCTAAAATAGCAAAATGGTTTTGCAGACCTATGATTTTTGTGCCGTTGCCTGTCTGGTCCGCTTGAAACTTCGAGGGGGGTCAAAAGGGCACAAAATAGACCATTTCCACATATGGCTGCACTTTCTTTTCAGTTTTGAAGTTATAATATCTTTAACTGTGGATAATGATATTATAAACTCTCATTTAGTGCATTTTAAGTATATTACATACATGAAACAAAGATCTCGAAGGAGCAGCTGCTGAATCCTTAACAAAAAACATCGTGACTCAAATCCACCGAGCAGGAGGCAGGTATTGGGTTTGCTGAGAATGTCGCAGCAGATAATCATAAACATAGCCCGGGACCTGACTCCTGAGTGTCAATCGAGATCCCGGCCAAGACTGGGCAACGATGATTTAATGGTAATTAACTGTTAATTATTAACACTCGGAGGTCAATAAGCTACTTTGGGGCAAGGTTTAACTTTTGCATTCTGTGGCTCATCTGTAACTTTGTTTCCCAGGGGTGGGTGCGAGGGAGCCACCATCTCCCAATGACCTTGAGTCCCCAGGGCTCCTCCTCTGGACACACAAACAAAAAAGAAAAAGAAACCATCAAGATTCAGGAAGATGATTCTCTCCCCCAGACCTGTGTGCTGCTAATTCACAAGTAGTTCACTTGCAGATTAAAATAAATAAATAAATAAAATCCTCTTGAATGAGGACTGCTTCCATTGACAAGAAAATAGTTATTATTTCTTTTTAGCATGTGACTCCTCTCGAGTGCCAGGAAAATCAACAGATGACGGACTGCTCTGTCTTATGGGCATGAAGATGAGGTTGACTTCCCCCACCTTTCCCACCCCTTCGGAGAAAGAAAATGGTTACGAAACAGATAACGATAATAAATGTTTTATTGGTGAAAAAAGAAAGATCAAATCTTTAATGAAATCAGAATGGGCTTAGAGATGAACTCCGTCTGAACTCGCCAGGATTCGGGGAACTTCAATTAAAACAATTTCAGAGGGGCAGCTGACAGCAAGGTGCTGGGAGAGTAATTAAAATTGAGCAATGTTTTAGCACCAGGTTTTCTAGCTGGATCCCGAGAATGGGAGGTAGCCCAGGGGAGGCACGTGCCACAGGGATGGGGTCTGGGAGGAGGGGTGAGGGTTCTGGACAACACAGGTTAAGAAATCCCACAGATGGTAGAATCCCCAGGTGCTAGCCAACGTGTATTTTTTTAATCAACAATTTTCACCTCCATATGGATGCTTGTAGAAAACTGGCTTCTTAAACTAAAGACTGGCATTTTCAACATGCAAGATTCGCTTGCAAAGTCACACAGGAACTCCAGTAAGAAGATCAAGGACAAATCACATTGGATACCTGGGTCCCAGGCTTGCATTTTCATGTACCAGCTGTGTGACCTTAGTTAAGTAACTTCACCTCTCTGGGTCTTATGGTCCCAGATGTAAAATGGGATGTCAACAGTATCTAGTTCCTTGAGTTGTCAAAAAGCTTTAATAAGATATTCCATATAAAGTACTTCAGGACACAGTGCCTGGGACAGACCTAGTTAGTACCCAGTAGCTGTGGGTAAATATCATCATTTATTAGGGGTGGAAATGAAGGGGTAACTCTAGATGCTCGGCTTCTCTTTTTAAGACTTCTACCCCATGTGGCGGCTGCACAGAACAGACAAAATGGAAGGTCGATGTGGTGACACGTGGGGCCCCTTCTCCAAGGCTGAGGAGGTTTTTCTTTGCACGAGGACCATCCTGGCTTCAGGGTTGAGGGCTGAAGCCCACCCCTTAAAGAAACCGCAGTGGGTCGATGTGCAGCAGAGGCCTGGGGACTTGGAGACCCTCTGGTCCCCTGCACTCTGGTGACAGCCCTGCTCCACGCCTTAGACCTCACGAGAGCCCGGTCCCTGCAGCAGAGCCTTCCCTGACTTGAGCCAGTCAGCAGGAGCCGGTTCCTGGCCTGGCCCACCAAGAGCTCTCTGCACCACTCGGATGGCACATGGTGAATGTCAGAGGGGACTTTCCCTGCAGGGTCAAGACCAAGAGCTTGTGTTCTTGGACACCAAGTGCCAGGGGAGCACAGAGGAAAACTGAGTTTGCACATGGTACCCCCAGATTTCTGAGGATCACCCAGAGCAAATCAACACTTAGTAACTGGTCGACCCAATCAGGCAGCCCCTGGCCCCTGTCTGCCCAGGCTCTCGGGTTCTTCTGGTCTAGGCACCCCCAGCCTCCTGGGGGGGAACCTCCCTTCCAACTCCCTCCAACAGGGCGCTGTGCTGACTCAGCAGTGTCCCCAAGTTTTACACAACACCCCTGCAGCCCTGGCAGGAGGTCCATCTTGGCTTTGGGGATCTGGCTCCTGATTTTATGTTAAGTCAACTTTCTAATGGTATAGAGAATCCCAACCTGTGGATAATGGAGGAAAAAATTAATTACATATCCTCCTGGCCTGCCTTCCGCAATTTAATTTTTTTAATTTTTTTTTTGTATGGCTGCAGCAGCAGAATTACCTTCCAAATTATATTGGTCCAGTTTTTCAAATGACTTTCAGTTCCCTGAGTCCACAGGAGAGACAGCCAGGCAGGGAGCCGGAACCCTGGGATTCTTTCCTTTCCCTTTCTTTTTCTTAAACTTCCCTGCGGATAAGCCACAGGCAGATAACTGAGAGTGGACTCTCTCCATTTCCAAGGATTCCGTCTCCTCTTGTATCTGGTATTTACTCCTAGACTTCCCCTGGTTTCCAGAACAGACCCACACTCTTTAATACTCCAAATCCATTAGACACTTTGCTTTTCCCTCGTGAACAAAGGAGAAATGTTTTCGTGCAACTTTACGGAAGCCATCCATCTCCCTGAAAGCTTGCCACGCTCAACAGAATTCACATTATAACTTATGCAAAGCAGAGGGGAAATCCCGGTTTCTGGGAGCAGTAGCATTGCATTAAAGAAAACATGCATTTCTGCTGAAATTCATATTGGTAAATGGATTTCCCATCTGAAACATTGTTTTTCACTAAGAGAAGCTTTTAATCCCCTTAAGTTCCTTTCTAATCTGCCTTGGAAGTGCTTGTCTCAGGAATAGAACAGTGATGATAAAACAGATTTAATTTATTAGAACGAGGCAGCAGCCAGCCAGCAGAGTACACAAGAGTTCATGCCTGCCGGCTGAGGGGGACTGTCGCTCCTGTGTGGATAAAGCTGGTCCCACCTTCTCTGGAGACAGCACCAAGTTCAGACGGCAGCCTCCCTCGGTCACTCTGGAGCTTTGTGGGGTTCGGCTTCTTCTTCTCCAAGGGCCAGAGAGCAGGCACTCAAGTGATCAGCACTGCCCCCTGCTCAGTCCTGTGGAGAATGGGAAGCAGAGGGGAACAGAGACCACCCAACCTGTGTCCAGGGGACCCCAAGGTGAGGGGATGTCTTTCCCCCTGCCGGGTCTGATGGGCCACCTTGGGTAGCAGGAGTTAGAAGGTCAGGAGATGTAAATGCCACCATTTTGTCACACTCAATCCCACTTCCAAAGAAGATAGAGAAGAAAATAATGCACACGTCCACCAGGCCTGGTCCATCCAAAGCCGTTTGATTTGTGGAGGTGGCAGAAAGTCAATTCTTAGGATTGGGTCTATTCATTCTCCATCTCAACCTCTTTAGTGGTTGAACTTGGATAGCCCAGAATGTGGGGGTGGCTAAGACCACCTGCCTGGCATGTGTCCCAACCATCATGATGGCACCAGACACATACATCTGTTTTCTCTTTTTCTGGGCAGAAAGATGTTCATTGGTTCATTCGGTTTCTGCTTAATGATGTTCTGAGGGGCCGGGCTTAAACTCTTGGGAACAATACTCTTGCAACCCCAAGAGGATGCATCTGTTTTTAGCACAGAACATGAGTGTCACTTTCTAAGTTGTCACACTGCAGTGGTCAAGAACACAGCCTCTGAAAGCAGGGCTGGGTTCAAATCTCAGCTCTTGCACTTACCTGGTAGGAACATTGAGTCGGTAACGCAACCTTGCTCAGTGGCTATTTTCTCATCTGCAAAGTTCGAACATGAGGGCTGGGTTGTAGCTCAGGGATAGAGCACTTGCCTAGCACGTGTGAGGCACTGGGTTCCATCCTCAGCACCAAATAAAAATAAATAAATAAAATAAAGGTATTGTGTCCATGTACAACTAAAAAGTATTTTTAAAAAAAAAATGGAAACATGATTATTTACTATCAGTGTATAAATGACATCATTTGGTTAAAATCCTAGCACATGACCTGGCACATGGTAATCACTGATTCACTGATGCTAGGATCACACATGTAGGCTTACCTGCGTGCATTTCTCACCTATCTATTCATTCATTAATTCCCTGGATGTTTATTGAGCATCTACCTTGTGCCTGGCTCTGAGCTTAGGCATGAGGTACAGATGGCAGGGGACAGGGAGTGGCCCGACAAAATCAATCTCTCGTGGTAGTACAATTTTGTGTTCCACCTTTTATTTGGATTTCATGCCCCAACCAAAAAATAATAATAAATTCAAACAAAACCCTCCAAACATTGTAGCTCTTTAGGGTCGATAGGATCAGTGTCATTTTAGAGGAGCAGAAACAGACTTTGCCAATACCAAAGTTGCAGACAGGGAGGTGAGCGGGGAGTGTACTCCAGAAAGCAAGGACCCTGACTCTAGGCAGCGTAGGACACAGAAATCCAAAACCCACGTGGACATGACCGCGGTGGCCCCAGGACATACCCCATCCCGGGAAACCGTATCCCACGCCCAGCGGGGGCGGAGGTCTGCAGTCTTGAGATGCTGAGGAGGCCGGGGAGGAAAGGGAGGCCGGGAACCTGACGCTGATTAAAAGCACTTGCTGGAAGCCGTGCTCGGCCCACGTGGTGCCCAAGCCCCAGGAAGCCGGGCCGCGGCAGGGGTCACCGCCCCGACGTGACAGGCGGGAGCTGGGGCGTCTGGCTAAGATGGATGGGGGCGCCGGGCCCGCCCGTGACAGCGGTAATCCGTGCGACCCAGCAGCGCGGCCGGGGTTCCGGCCACCTCCCTGACACTTTTTATGGGCCCCGGAGTGGAAGAGTGGGGCAGGGGGTGGATTTTCATCATTGGAGACATAAATAACTCCACCGACAGCCCCGAGATCGGACCCCTGAAAATTAACCTCCCTGCAACCCAAAGCCTGCCCCGCGCAGTGGGATCCACTCCCCGCGGAGCGCAGCCCCGGGCTAGGCAGGGCTTCAACCGGCCAAGCCACCGGGAGGTCCTGTCGCAGGTCCCTGGGCACCGCGATGCCTGCCCGGAGAGAAGCCCCCTTCACGCCTCCTCTGTCACAGCCCAAACCCTAACTTGCCTACATTCGTGCCCCACTTTCCTTCATCCTTCTGGATATGGGGGAAGCCAGGTCCTTCCCCCCATCTGAGACCATCTTCCACTCCTGGCCTGGCCTGGCCTGCTCCCCAGAGGCTCCTCCACCTTCCAATCACCCCCTCTCCTGGACCCTCCTGGCCAGCAGTCACACAGGTCAGTAGCTCCCATCTCAAAAAAAACCATCCCAGCTAAAACAAAACAGCTCCCTGGTCCCTCATCTTTCTCCAACTCTGTCTGATTTTTCTCACTCCCATCTAGGCAAAATATTCTGGCAAAGGTCACCTCCAAGTTCCGTGTCTGTTTCTTTAGCCAAGACCAACTTGACTTCGTTACCTCTCCACGAAACTATGCCTGCCAAGTTGGTCAGGGAGCTGCATGCCCCTCAAACCCAAGAGGACCTCTCTTCTCTCAGTTCTCCACGAGTCCCTTACTCCTTCTCAGGCATCTCCACTCTCAGCTCCTGCGCTCTCAACCCCTCCACTCCCCAGTGACCGTCTCTCAAGCTCTGGCTGCCTCTCTGTTACGGTTTAGCTGTGAGGTGGCCCCCAAATGCTCATGGGTGAGACCATGTAAGAAGGTTTAGAGGTGAGATGATTGGGTTATGAGAGCCTTCACCTAAGCAGCACTTGAGTTCACTCGAATAGATGAGCTGAGTGGTAACTATAGGGTGTGGTTACAGGAGGCAGGTCACTGGGGGTGTGACTCTGGGGGTTATATTTTGTTCCTGGTGAGCAGAACTCTCTCTCAGCTTCCCAGTTGCCATTCCTGATCTGCTTTCCTCCATCAGGCCCTTCCGCCATGATGGTCTGCCTCACCTTGGCCCCAGAACAATGGAGCTGGTCATCTATGGACTGAGACCTCTGAAACCATGAGACGCAATAAACCTTTCCCTCCTCTAATTGTTCTTGTCCAGATTTTTTATTGCAACAACAACAACAAAAAAAAAAAACTAACATATCCTGCTCCATAAATTTCTGGGAGTTGGGTTGACCCTAGGTTTAGTCCTCAGTCCCCTCATTCATTCCTGTGGTTTCCAGCACCACCCCAGGACTGCTGACCTTCAACTTTCCCAGACTAGAAAGTGCCCCAGACCTCTGGCTCTTGACATCTCCACATGGAAATCTAATAGGCTCCCCAACTTAGCATTTGCATGACCAGGCAGTGTACAGGGCAAGCTTTGTAGATGCGTCAAAGATGTTCAACCTCATTGAGAGTTCATAAAATGCAAATTAAAACAGAAGTGAGTTTTTTTTTTCACCAATGGGTTTGGCAAAGCAAGATCAAAACATGTAATAACATACTGTTGATAAGGATTTGAGGGGAGGGACGCCTTTGTAAATTAGCAGGGAATATAAATTGGCATAATCCCTTTGTAGGGCAAATTGTCAATAACTTTCAAAATGAAAAAACACACATCCTCTTCGACCCAGCAATTTGACTTCTAGTTATTTATCCAATATGTATATTTAATTAATGCATTCACTACATGCATTTATTTCCTTTCATATTTGTCCGATAGTCATTTATCTGCAAATGAATGTTGAAAGTATCCAGGAAGCCATTTAACACCAATAGCAAGAGACTGGTTGCATATGTGAAAATACAGTTTCAGAGAAGAATATCCTTCACTGTCAAAATAACGGACACTATCTTTATCACATAATACAAAGCTGGGCGCGGTGGCACATGCCTGTAATCCTAGTAGCTCAGGAGGCTGAGGCAGGAGGATTGTGAGTTGAAAGCCAGCCTCAGCATCTTAGTGAGGCCCTAAGCAACTTAGTGAGACCCTGTCTCTAAATAAAATATACAAAATAGGGCAGGGGATGTGGCTCAGTGGTGGAGTGCCTCTGAGTTCAATTCCTGGTACCACCCCATACCAAAAAAAAAAAAAAAAGATAATACCAAAAAGTTTCCAAGGTATAATGTTAAAAAAAATTTTAAGAAGATTTATATAGCATGCTACTCGTAGTATTTTAAAAGGATGATAGAGACTGAGATGCATATAAGTGCTTTGTAAATACAAAATATAGAGGGAGACACACAACAACACTTCTCTTGGGGACTGACAGCCTTCGGGGCCATGAACTAGCGGACCTTTCTGCGGGGATTAGGATACCTTCGTTGAATATTTTTTGAACTGTTTGGATTTGTTTTACATGTTCATTTGTTACATTTTTCAATGCTAAAATAAAGGGAGGTTTCATACCCTGGTTCCGTCTCACCTTTCAATTCTCCACTAAAATGCTACCCCTCCAGTCAGGCCTGCTTGGACCCCCCCAGGCATGTCAGTCTCCCCTGTTTTGTTCTGTCCCCCAGCAGAGCAGCAATATTTTAAAATGATTTTTAAATATTGGGGTTTCAAGAAAGATTTCATTCAAAAAAGATCTCGCCGGGCGCTGTGGTGCACGCTTATAATCGCTACAGCTGGGGAGGCTGAGGCAGGAGGATCGAAAGTTCAAAGCCAGACTCAGGAGTTAGCGAGGCCCTGTCTCAAAATAAAAAATAAAAAAAGGGCCGGGGATGTGGCACAGTGGTTGAGCGACCCTGTGTTCAGTCCCTAGTACCAAAAAAAAAGTGTGTGTGGGAGTCTCTCATAAGAGCATCAGAGGGGCTTCCGTGTATACCCCCCTGAAGTATCATATCCTCCTCACCTGCGTCACTCTGACCCTTTGTCCTGCCTGCTTTTTTCCCAATGCACCTGACATGCCTTTTTCGGTTGTGTATTGCTGGCTTTCTCCCATTGGCACATGAGCTCCCAAAGAGCAGGGGTCTCACCTATTTTGTTCGCAGCTCTGTCCTCTGTGGCTAGAATAGGGTTTGGCCCGTTGCAAACACTTCGTAGGTATCGGTTGAATTTATGAATGATTCTATGGCTAGGAGGACAAAAATTTTTAAAGATATTTATTTAAAGGCCACAAAACTGGAAAAGAAAATATCTAAAGTCACCACTTTAGTGCTATATCTGACATCTACAGTGGAGTCCTCTCCAGCACCCCGGCTCAATTGCTGTTAATGTCAGCTGGCTTAGCAAAGGGCCTGGGGTTAGCATCGCCATGGCGCCAAGAGGCAGAGACATGAAGGAGGCAAGAGTGAGTGGTTCTCTAGAAAAACCTCCACAATGGAGAGCAGAAGAAGAAACAGTGCTTCAGAAAACAAGGGCCAGAGAGTCCTTAGTGACCTGCAGGGGAAGCGCCCATCAAGGTCAAGGTTAAGGGGAGGTCAGAGATGGAGGGAGAAAGAAAAGAGAAAAGAAAGACAAGACCGAGGGAGTCCTTGGGCCTTAGATTTCTAGCTTCCAATGAACGGGTGATGCCCAGGTGTCAGAGCAGACAGCTGCCAAGAGACGGAGGAAATTACTCATTCAATTACTCCAACCCCATCATATGGTCTCAAGATGGGCAAGCAGTGAGTCAGCAGGGCACTGGGAACCCGGGACAAACACAGAGTAGCCGAGAGGGTGTGCCAGGAGTGCCCAAGTCCACGCGCCCTCTCCAGACTGCCCGCCCCAGGAAGACCGGGCCCCCCACCCTCTCCGCTGGGGAAGGGTTGAGGTCAACACCACGGCTGGAGCCTCTCACCGATTGCAGAAGTCTGTTCTCGGTCCTGCCAGCAACCATCCTGCCGGGCCCTCCCGGAACCTCAGGAAACCTCATGTTTTCTAAATTGGACTTTTATGCTCAGCAAGCCCTGAGGCTACCTGGTTAAAAGTTGACATGAAAAAAATCCTCCATAATTGGTTCATATGAATGGTGTCCTCTGCAGAGTCATCAAGGTGGCTGCATTAGCAGCAGCTCACATAAAATCTGAGAAGCAAAATGTCAATCATTCTCAGGCTTCAAAAACTTGGGCTGGGGTTGTGGCTCAGGGGTAGAGTGCTCCCCTAGCAAGGGCGGGACCCGGGTTCGATTCTCAGCACCACATAAAAATAAAGGCACTGTGTTGTGTCCATCTACAAAAAAAAAAAAAAAAAAAAAAAAAAAAAAA